>NC_050073.1:14904667-15215334 GCF_009764565.3 Dermochelys coriacea
GGTTTTTTGTAGGAGTGGGTGGGTGAGATTCTGTGGCCTGCGCTGTGCAGGAGGTTGGACTAGATGATCAGAATGGTCCCTTCTGACCTTAGTATCTATGAGTCTATGAATACATGCTCACTGATGTGGAGGTTATAAAGAGGCAATAGGTTCTACATGCTAAATTCCTATTTTTCCATCTGCCAACAAATCTTACAACTGCTGGTCTTGATATTATTTCCTTTTAGAAGTCAGGGGTTTTCTGCTTACTTAGAAGTTAATACTAACTGTTCTTGAGTAAGGAGTACTCTTCTAAGGGATATATAGCTTGTGCCACCTTTCCACCTGAGGGTTGAGGAGCTCCTCTACTGCTGAGGTCTTCAAATCTGACCAAATGAGCAATCTTAAAATGCTCTCTAGAATTTCCTTAGCCTCTAAACATTGTATGTAAAAATCATAATGTGTTTTTTAAATCAACTTATAACACTGTGTCCTTAAAATTATAGAGAAGGGCTACATCCTTTAGTATGTCATTATGATATCCTCTCATCGCCACTTCCTTTTTCAGGGAAATCTTCTCATGAGAATTTACTGAGGCAGAAGTTGCTTTTACAAGGTTTTGCAAATAAAAGAACATGTTCCATCCTCTCATAAGGTCAGGGAGTTTTGTCTTAGGTATTTTCTCATGCAAAGAAATGTTGGGAACTTCTGCAGATTCTTGATCTAAGATGGGGTAGCCAAACTATGGCCCACGGGCCAGATCCAGGCTGCCAGCCATTTTAATCCGGCCCTTGAGCTCCTGCTGGGGAGCGGGGTCTGGGACTTGCCCTGCTCCGGTGCTCCAGCTGGAGAGCAGGGTCAGGGGCTGCTCCGCGTGGCTCCTGGAAGCAGCGGCATGTTCCCCCTCCAGCTCCTACACATAGGGGCAGCCAGGGGGCTCTGTTCTGCATGCTGCCCCAACCCCAAGTGCAGCCCCCGCGGCTCCCATTGGCCAGGACTGGCAGCCAGTGGGAGCTGCAGGAGCTATGCCTGCGGAAGGGGCAGCCTGCAGCAGAGGCGCCTGGCCGTGCCTCCACATAGGAGCCAGAGGGGGGACATGCCGCTGCTTCCGGGAGCTGCTTGAGGTAAGCACTGCACCAAGCCTGCATCCCCGAGCCACCACCCCCCATGCCCCAACCCCCTGCCCCAACTCTGATCCCCCTTCAACCCTCTGAACCCCTTGGTCACAGCCCAGAGCACCCTCCTACACTCCAGAGTCCGCACCCCCAGCCGGAGCCGTCATCCCGCATGCTACCACCTAGCTCGGAGCCCCCTCCTGCACCCTGAACTCATTTCTGGCCCCACCCCGGAGCTCGCACCCACCAACCAGAGCCCTCACCCCCTCCCACACCCCAACCCCAGTTTTGTGAGCATTCATTGCCTGACATACAATTCCTATTCCGAGATGTGGCTCTTGGGCCAAAAAGTTTGCCAACCCCTGATCTAAGAAGTCTCAGCAGGTTCCTTAAAAAATAAATAAATACTTAAAAATTATTCCTATATACAGTAGTGACCCTTAGTATCAAGCCTATAAGCTTCCTCAGGATTCACTTTCAGAATACCTTTCCTCTGAACCTATAAAGAAATCTCACCGGAAATATTTTAGATTTTATTAGTGTAATATCAGTGCAGTTGCTCTTTAGTTTTAGAATCATAGACATGTATGACTGGAAGGGACCTTAATAGATCATGAAGTCCAGTCCCCTGCACTAAGGCAGGACTAAGTTTTATCTAGACTATCCCTAACAGGTTTTTGTATGACCTGTTCTTGAAAATCTCTAATGACAGCGAATCCACAACACCCTTAGATAATTTGTTCCAGTGCTTAGCTACCCTTACAGTGTCTAACCTAAAACTCCCTTGCTGCAATTTAAGCCGATTACTTCTTGTCCTCTTCTCAGCAGTTAAGGAGAACAATTTATCATCGTCCTTTTTATAACAATTTTTTAAGTACTTGAAGACTCTTGCCATGTCCCCCTTCAGTCTTTGCTTCTTTAGGTGAAACAAATCCATTTTTTCTCACAGGTCATATTTTCTAGACTTTTAATCATTTTTGTTACTCTCCTCTGGACTTTCTGCAGTTTGTCCACATCTTTTTCAAAATGTGGTGCCCAGCACTGCACAGTGCTCTAGCTGAGGCCTGATAAGTGATGAGTAGAGTGGAAGAATTACTTCTTTTCTTGCTTGCAGCACTTCTGCTAATATATCCCATAATGATCACTTTTTTTTTTTTGCAATAGTATTGCATTGTTGACTCATATTTAGCTGGTGATCCACTATAACCCCTAGATCTTTTTCTGCACTACTGCTTCCTAGGCAGTCATTTCCCATTTTGTATGTATGCAATTGATTATTCCTTCCTAAGAGTGGTACTTTGTATTTGTCCTTATTGAATTTCATTATATTTATTTCAAATCATTTCTCTAGTTTGTCAAGATCGTTTTGAATTCTAACCCTGTCCTCCAAAGTGGGATCTGTGGGACCCCATTCAATATGCGCTTCCAGCTTGACCATGAACCATTGATAACTGCTCTCTGAGTATGCTTTTCCAACCAGTTGTGTTATAGTAAGTTCATCTAGACTGTATTTCCCTAGTTTACTTATGAGAAAGTCATATGGTTATCACGGAGTCACCAGGGCAATGCTCTGGAACTACTCTGTATGAAGCTAGCCAGGACTCTGGGGGAGTATGCCTCCTCTCCCTGAGCATACTGTCCCCAGGGCAAGAAGCTTACACAACTTCAATCTTCCTGGGTTTGACCTCAGAGTATTCAGCATCCCCTTCCACGCCGTGCGCTTCCCGCAGCGAGTCTGCCTGGGCGGGGCTCGTGGGGAAGACAGAGGGCCCTGCACCCCAGCTCTGCAGTCAGCAGTGACTCTCAGCCAGCATGTAGAACAGAAGGTTTCACTAGTAGACAGGAACACAGCGTAGAACAGAGCTTGTTAGCACAGAAATCAGTGACTTTCAGCCAAGTCCATCTTGGGGAGTGCTGGGCCAGAAGCCCTGGACTCCCCCTCTTCCAGTCCCCCCAAGCAGACTGCCAGCTTCCAGCGACCTGACTTCAGACACCCCGTTGCTCCTCCTCCTTGTCTTTGTTTCACTTCCCGGACAAAGAGTCACCTGGTTGCATCCCCCTCCTGGGTCTGAGGTTACGAAGGGCACCGGTCATAGCATAGGTGCAGGCAACTGGAGCAGCCTCACCTGCCCCAAAGGTCTCAGCCAAAGTCACACACCGTCATTCCCACGACCGAGGTATTGGTGCAGTGCACAGGGAAACGGAGGCACACACAGTATTCATGCAAAACAGTAAAACTCACATAGGTTCAACAGTAAGACTCACGTACAACATAACAAGGCAAAAACCCCATTTCGTTACAGTGAGATAGTTTCAAAAACCTTACTAAATTTTAGATCCATCACATCTACTGTTTCTCCCCTATCCACAAGGCTTATTACCCTGTCAAAGAAGAATATTAGGTTGGTTTGACATGATTTGTTCTTGACAAATCTATGTTGACTGTTACTTATTACCTTATACTGTAGGTCTTTACAATTTGATTAGTTACTCCATTATCTTTCCAGGTACTGAAGTTAAGCTGATGGGTCTGTAATTCCCTGGGTTGTCCTTATTCTCCATTTTATAGATAGATAGGTACTATATTTGCCCTTTTCCAGTCCTCTGGGATAGAATCATAGAAGATTAGAGTTGGAAGAAACCTCGGGAGGTCATCTAGTTCAACCCTCTGCTCAAAGCAGGACCAATTCCAACTAAATCTCTCCCATTCTCCACAAGTTCTCAAAGATAATCGCTAATGGCTCAGAGATCTCTTCATCCAGTTCCTTGAGTATTGTAGGATGCATTTTGTCAGGCCCTGCCAATTTGAAGACACCTAACTTGTCTAAAGGCTTGTCTTCAAGTACAACTATAGTGGAGCAGCTGCACTGGTGCAGCTGCTCCATTGTAGTGCTTTAGTGAAGACACTAATACGCCGATGGGAGAGCTTCTCCCATTGGCATAATTAATCAACTTCCCTGAGAGCCTGTAGCTAAGTCAACAGGAGAAGCTCTCCCATCGATATAGAGCAGTCTACCTCGGTAGGTTAGGTCTGTATAACAATGTTGCTCAGAGATGTTGATTTTTCACCCCCATGAGTGACATAGTTATACCAATATAGGTCTGTAGTGTAGACCTGGCCTAAGTAATTTTTAACGTGTTCTTTCCCTATTTTAGCCTCAGATCCTACCACATTTACACTGATGTTCACTATGTTAGTTGTCCAATCACTGCTAACCTTTTTGGTGAAAACTGAAACAAATAAGGCATTTACCACTTCAGCCATTGCTGCATTTTTTGTTATTGTGTTTCCTTTCTCACTGAGTAATGGGCCTACTCTGTCCTGGGTCTTTCTCGTGCTCCTAATGTATTTGTAAAATGTTTTCTTGTTACCCTTTATGTCCCTAGCTAATTTAATCTCATGTTGTGTCTTGGTTTAGTGGACATACTCTAGTCTTTCTCACTGGGAAACATTGCCTTACTAGTGAATGAAGTGTTTATGGATCCAGCAAAAGAGATGTGGTAAACACCAGCCACAATGACCCCCACTTCCCATAAGGTGGACAAAAATATCAAGTCCCACCTAAAAGGGCTGAATTCTTCTATAGCCATCTGGTGCCCTCCTCATTGGCAGTGATGGTAATGTGAAGGAGTGTACTACCTCTTTAAGGAACAGTCTGGAGCCTACAGCTGGAACAGCATGGGGGGTAACCAAGAAGACCATGTCTCACCTTAGGGCTGGGCGATATAAACAGGAAGAGGAAGCTGAGCAAGAGAGAAGGAAGTAGACACCATGCAAGATGCTGTGAGTGGTTGTTTTTTTCCCCCTCAGGCTAACAGAGAACAGCCTAACCAGAGGCTTTGTTTGTGAACTTTATGTTTGGGAGCTGAACCAGGGTTCTGAGGTGAGGACTTTATGAACTGCTAATTTAAATTACTCCTTCCCTGAAGTCTTACTAAAAGAGGACATACTGTTTTGTTAGCATGTGTGGGCTTCTTCCCCTTCTTCCTCAGGCTGTTTAAATTAACCTATTTCCACTCCATTCAGGGAAATTAAGGTGGGGCACATCTGCAGCACCACATTGGGCCACATGGGAGCGTGGAGGGATTTCCTGCACCTTAACAGGCAGCCAATAAGAAATCCTGCCAGAATACATAAACACCATGGTACAAAGATTTAAAGAGACTAGATTTATTGGGTTGAAAAGTTTACTCATTGGCAAGCTTACAATTCAGGGTCACCAATTACCAGGCTTTGACAGCCCAAAATGATTTTCAGGAACTACAAGAAAATCAAGTCTTTTATGGACAAGCTTCTGACAGACTTGAAAGAAGAGCTTGGGTCTTTGTTCTGAAGGTGAACTAATGCCTAAAACAAGCCTCCAGACAGTTGTGAATGCAGCAGACACCACCACCAGATTGATGGCAACAGAAGTCATAATAAGTCATTGTTGTTTCGGGGGGGGTCAGACTTTCCCCATGAGATATTGATGCCAGTGGAAGACTTCCCTTTTGAAAGGGCAGATCTGCTTAAAGTCTGAAGAGACCCTTCTTACTTTGAAAGATTCATGAGCTACCCTGCATTCTCTTGGGATCTACACACTGGCCCCTAAAAGGAAGCACATGAAATAGCCATATGTACCACAGCAACTAGCTCTTCTTCCACCAACAGCCTTTTGAGCCTCCCAGAAAGATACAATGGTTCCAGAGGTGGCAGGTAACCTTCAGCCCCATCTGACTTCACGTAGCTGTTTTCTTCTCAGAATCATCTCTTTTGACAGGACTTTAGAGAGGTTGAAACTGACCCAAGACTCTCATTCTCCCCTTTTGGGGAATTGCATAGCCTTTTTCTGCTGCTCGTGGTCTTCAGTCACTACAGACAAATGGGTTTTGGATACTGTACATTGAGATATTTTCCTTCAAGTGATTGTGCACATATACATTCCACTGTAGGCATATGTGTGCCCGATGCACTCCCGATGCACTTTTCCCAGCAGTACCATTAGGCAGTTCATGCTCTCAGGTGTGGGCATAAAAGGAGTGCATCTGTTGCCTCCCTCTCAGTTCCTTCTCACTGTCTGTGCCCCGAGTTGGAGCGCCCCGTAGCATTTGCTTCGGCCAGTCAGCATCTTTAAAATTTTGTATATATTGTTATAGTTGTATTTAGTAGTAGTCAGTAAGCTAGTTAGTTATACTTTTGGGAGTTACCTGGAGGATTTTATTATGAAAAAATAGCCAGGTTTTAAGCAGTGTGCCATGTACAGGGTAGTTATCTCTGTTACAGATAGCCACAAGAGTACTTGATTTGTCTTGGTGAGGGCCATGTGAGGGACAGATGCCATATTTGTAACTCCTTCCCCACCAGGACTAAAAAACAGAGTGATTTCTGTCTCAAAGTTCTCCTTATGAAAGAGGCAATGCATCCCTCATTGGAACCAAGCCCTGACCACAAGGCAGCAGACTTGGAATCAATGAGGAGCGCAAGGCACAAGTGTGGTGAGCAATGTCACTCTTCACTATCAGCCTCTTTGAATTGCTCCAGGCATTCCAATGCTGACAAGCACACAAAGTCTCGGATTTCTCTTAGAAAGTCTTCTAGTAAGTTCTCCGATACTTGTTCAAGACATCACAAATTGAAATACTCACCATTTCCAACTGAGGCAGTACAGTTAACTCTGGCTCCTTGCGGGCTGTCTAAACTGATGTCTTCACCCTTACAAGGTCCTCCTTCTGCTTTCCAGCTGATCCAGGCTGACTTGGCTCCATTGGCCCTGTTGGCACCAATACACTTATCTGTTCCAGTGTATCAGTTCCATCACAGACAGCTCCATCTTTCTGATCCATTATGTCAGCACCACCAGCACCAATCATATCATTGATGTTCTGACTACCCCGACCCTCGGTTTGATTGGAGCCCAGTGTATCTTCCAGACCACCGGGAACTCCAATGGGGACTGCTCCTCCGTGTTCTGAAGAAACCTACATTTATTCTTCAGACTCTGAAATAAAGGAACCTGTATCACCTTCAGGATCTCTTAGTCCACCTTACAGTTTTGTACTAGGGTTACAAGACCTAAAAAACAGGACTGGTTTTCCTATAGGGAAGCTCCAGTGTGGTGTTCCCCACCATGGATGGTTCAGACTATGTAGTATCCTCCATGACCTTACTGGTCTTGGGTTGTTCTGAGAGAGTCTAGACCTCCATCATAGTCACACTTTAGGAGAAATTCTCCTCCTTTCCCAATGTAGTAAACCTTTTTCCAAGATCCTGCTGCCATCTCTGCACCTATTGTGTTGGATCCTCTGGAGGACAGAGAATTAATGGAGGAAGCCATAATCCACTGTCTCATATTTCATCATCATTTCCAGATGAAGCTGTCACTCCAGAATCAGCATTTTCCCCCTCCCCCACTTTCAGAGGACTTCAAGCTCTTTCAGGACCCTGTGAGGAGGGTAGCTTCTTCCCTAAGAGTACAGGTGGAAATCATGCAAGAAAATCTGCACACCTTTGATATTTTGCAGACTCCTGCCCTGGAAAAGGTTGCCCTTCTATCAACAAAGGTTTACTAGAACCAATGAAAACCCTCAGGGAGATCCTGGCCTTTACCTCCTACAGCCAAGTGAGTGGACAGACAATATCAAGTTCCTCATCAAGATCTCGGCTATCCTACCCAGTTCTGGATTCCTTGGTGGTAACACTCACTAACAAGCAGTCTCATCAATCCTATCCTAAAGCCACCTCAAAGGATAAGGAATTTTAGAGACTAGACTTACATGACCAAAAGGCTTATTCCACTGCCACTCTTCAGATGAGAGTGGCTAGTTACCACGCTCTTCTGTCTAAATATATTTTTATTAATCTTCTAGTAAGCAAAGATACTGCAGCAGAAGTGCTATGGGTAATTAGCCATTATAGCCTCAGGAGCCACAATGATATCATGGGTAACAGGAGCTGTTTTGTGGAATTGGGAAATTAAGTAATGGGTATTGGTGATGTGGAAAAGGGAGTTAAGTAATTGTGTAGACTCTTGACAGCATTTTCACAGCCCTCGACAGCAGTAGTATGAAAAGATATGCTCCATAACTGATCAGTGGAATTTTATCTGAGTCCCAAATCTATCCTCTGGGCAGCACGTGTGTGTGGGAGTTTGGGGGTTAGGGACATCATCTGAAAGATGTTAGGTAATGGTGTTAGGTAAAGAGGTGGTTTGAGGATAGTCTGTATAAAAGGGGGAAGGAGAGACAACAAATAAATATAAAAATAATATAGAGCAAACCCAGGTAATTTTTTTCCAAGGGTAGATTTAGGAAATGGAACAGACAATTCTAAGCAAATAAAGGGGGAGGGAGGTAAGGTTTGATGGAGAATTCTTAAAATGATAAGTTTAAATGATTCAGAGCCTACAAGTTGTGCTCATTGCAAGCCATTGTTGTTCATATAGAATTCTTTTCATAGTTCTTTTATGGCATGGACCCTATTTGTTGCTACTAGTTTGGACTTTGACTGAAAATAACATTATTAGCCTTACCAAAGAGCAGGTCTCCCCAGTCTTTGTATAAGATCATGTTCCAAATGGGAACAACATCTGATCTGTTGAGAACAAGTGCCCCAAATAACTTTCTTTCTTCCAAATATCTCTTGTTTAGCAGTGACCTCAAAAATGGGAATACTCAACAGTAAGGTAAAGTCAGACTGTATGTGCATTATAAGATCACTGTCATACTTAGGGATAACTGGGGGGAAAATAAATGTGTATTGTTTAAAATTCCTTTCAAATACAAAAAAAAAAGCATCAACTTTAGAAAAAGAAAAATGCACTTGTCAAAGCTTTCTCCAGAAATTGTATCATGATTATATTTAAATTGATTGCTACCAATCAATTTGGGGAACTAACTGTAATCTTACTTAGACATCTTCATTCTTCACTTTGCATTGATTATTATCCTTCGAATTGTAGTCAATGGCTTTTATGATAAATCTCTCGTCTCAGTCAAAAATTCAGAAGGGCACTGTGACCTAAATTAGGTTTTGTTGTATTGTACTGAATTTACTTTTTCCTACACACCATTTTAGTTATCAGATTAATAAATAAATGATGAATTATCATTGCATTATACTAGCGCTGTCAATCGATTTAAAAAAATCATGATTAATTGCACAATTAAAAAATTAATCACGATTAATCGCACTGTTAAACAATAATAGAATACCATTTATTTAAATATTCTGGATGTTTTCTACATTTTCAAATATATTGGTTTCAATTACAATGCAGAATACAAAGTGTACAGTGCTCATTTTATATTTATTTTTATTACAATATTTGCATTGTAAAAAACCAAAAGAAATAGTATTTTTCAATTCACCTAATACAAGTACTTATTGCAATCTCTTTATCATGAAAGTTGAACTTACAAATGTAGAATTATGTACAAAACAAACTACATTCAAAAATGAAACAATGGAAAATTTTAGAGCCTGCAAGTCCCCTCAGTCCTACTTCTTGGTGAGCCAATCGCTCAGACAAACAAGTTTGTTTACATTTTCAGGAGATAACGTTGCCCACTTCTTGTTTATAATGTCACCTGAAAGTGAGAAAAGGCATTTGCATGGCACTGTTGTAGCTGGTGTTGCAAGATATTTACATGCCAGATGCAGTAAAGATTCATATGTCCCTTCATGCTTCAACCACCATTCCAGGGGACATGCTGGTGACAGGTTCTGCTCGATAACAATCCAAAGCAGTGCAGACCGATGCATGTTCATTTTCATTATCTGAGTCAGATGCCACTAGCAGAAGGTTGATTTTCTTTTTTGGTGGTTCAGGTTCTGTAGTTTCCGGATCGGAGTGTTGCTCTTTTAAGACTTCTGAAAGCATGCTTCATACCTCATCCCTCTCAGATTTTGGAAGGCACTTCAGATTCTTAAATCTTGGGTCGAGTGCTCTAGCTATCTTTAGAAAGCTCACATTGGTACCTTCTTTGCATTTTTTGAAATTTGCAGTAAAAGTGTTCTTAAAATAAACAACATGTGCTAGGTCATCATCTAAGTTCCCGCTAAGCTGCGTGGCAGTGCAGCATGTTACCAGCTCTGCCCGTTACTTTGCGGTATGCTCATTTATTAGGGTTACTCTTCGGGGGAGGGTTCTGTACTTCTATCAATGTATTGCTTGTGTCACTTATGTTCTCATATGGAGCTGTACTTCTCCCTGCTGCAAGTTCCCTCCCAGTGGAGCTATCTTGCAGGACCTAGGTTCCCCAGGGCTGGGTTCTTCCAGCCCCAGAATCAGATGAACACACACACACACACTCACCCCCCCCCCCCCCGTGTCTGAGAGGACCGGGTTAATCAGCCTCCCAAGCTGACCCCTTATATGTCTCTGGACTCAGTAGGCTGGGTTGAGAAGCATTTCCAAGCTGTCACCCTCATAGGGCCCATAGGGTCGAACAGCACCTCCCAGCTGTCACCTTCATATGTCCCAGGTTCAGCACATCTCTATCCCCAGTTTCATATTGCAGTTGTTCTGGTAGTAACCCACTTGATGAGCAAACCCCACAGGATTTTTGGGCATTGCAGGGATCTTTTAGCTTAGGTATGAGGAGCGTTGCTGCAGAGCAAATGAGGAAACCAAAAAAACACCCATGAAGAGGAGAGAGAGAGAAGCAACCAGCTTAATCATGAAAGTTATTTATTCTCAGGTAATAACCATAGGGGAGCCAAACAAACAAAACAGTTATAATATTAAATTTAATTTAAATTTGATTATAAAAGTCAGGTTTATAAAACTATAACTGATCACACAAGTCAGGGTCAGAAGGTTATACTGAGAGAGAGATGGATTCTCACCACTCCGTGAAGCTTGAATCAATCAGGGGTCCCACATGGTGGTGATAGCTGAGGGTCCGGAGTGCTGGAGACAGACAGAGCCCCCAGCATGATCAGACAGGAGAAGATGAATTCCTAATCGAACTGATGCAGAGTTTGGATCCAGGCATCAGAAAGCTTACTTGAGTATGGGTAGGGGGTTTTGTATAGAAACAACAATGGTTCAAGGGAGAACACTAGATTTGTTTATGTGTAAACTGATAGCTCAAGGGAATATACCAAAGTTGTTTTGTTCAGGCTAGACAATGGAGATGATCATTTCTGGCTATGAGTGGTGTTCTTTTGAGGGAACTCACAATGCACTATTTTGGATACCAATAAAGGATTTATTACTAGAATTGGTCTGACAATTACTGAGCTGGGTGTGTGCAAGCATGGGTTCATTAACATCTGGAGCAGAGATCCCACATCATGCAGTGCTTCCCTGCTTTTCTGGTCCCAGAGTTCCATGCAGTTCTTGCCTTGGAATCTCTCTTCTCCATTCTGTATGCTTGTCTCATCTTTGATGCAAATGGGGCTACGGGCATTTCCTTAATCCTGTCACCCTTATCCCAGGGGTTTAGGTGTGTCTCCCACTGCCTTTTGTAAGTCTTTCTTCTGATTGGTTTTGGTTCAAGCAAAGGCTTGGGGGTGGAAGGTCTTTCATGAGTCAGACAGGCTGGACACTGCGCCTTGGTTCCACAAGAACACAGAGCTGCTAGGTAACAAGTGGTGCAGCAGCCTAATAAGCACTGCACAGGCTCAGAGAGCTGCAGCAGAGAGAGATGCCTCTCCCCCAGCCCTGGACCTGCTGCCTTTCCCCGCTGACCCCAGCCTAGCCCCGCTGTGGCTGGGGGGAGAGGTGTCTCTTCTCCGGTCCCAGCCTGGACCTGGACCTGGACCTGCCACATCTGAGAGAAAGGTGCCCCAACCCAGCCCCTACCTGGACCTGCAGCACCCAGGGGGAGAGGCGCCCCACCCCCTGCCCAGACCTGCCACAGCTGGGGGAGAGGTGTCCCTCCCCTTGCCCCAACCCAGTCCTGCTGCAGCCAAAGCAGAGGTGCCCCTCCTCTGGCCCTAACCCAGCCCCTGCCTGGACCTGCCACAGCTGGGGGATAGGCGCCTATCCCACGGACCCAACCCAGCCCTGGTCCGGACCTGCTGTGGCCAGAGGAGAGGTGCCCCTCCCCCAACCCCAACCCAGTCTCAGTCCGGACCTGCCATGGACAGGGGAGAGGCACCTATCCCTCAGTACCAGCCCCGGAGGTGCCGTAGCGGGAACAGGCGCCTCTCCCCCCCCCAGCCCAGGTGCTGCTGCAGGGAAAGAGAGCTGGGGGAGTCCTCTCTCCCCTCTGTAGCCCTGGGTCAGCCTGCAGCCCAAACCCCTCATTCCCAGCCCCACCCTAGAGTCTGCAACCCCAGCCAGAGCCCTCACCCCCGCACATCCCAAACCTCTGTCCCAGCCCTGAACCCCTGCACTCCAGCCCTTTGCCCCAGCCGAGTCCCCTCCCACACTCCAAACCCCTCGGCGCCACTCCCTCCACATGAATTCTGTTATGTTCGCCAATATGGAGGTGATGTGTCACATATTACCTCCCTATTGGTGCACATAAAATTAATTCCTCACTGGACAGCTGAGACTGCTATAACATGAAATATATGGCAGAATGCATGTAAAACAGAGCAGGGGACATACAATTCTCCACCAAGGAGTTCAGTCACAAATTTAATTAACACATTTTTTTTAATGAGCGTCATCAGCATGGAAGCATGCCCTCTGAAATGGTGGCCGAACCATGAAGGGGCATACAGATGTTTAACATATCTGGCACGTAAATACCCTGCAATGCTGGCTACAAAAGTGCCACGCAAATGCCTGTTCTCACATTCAGGTGATATTGTAAATAAGAAGAGGGCAGCATTATCTCCTGTAAATGTAAACAAACTTGTTTGTCTTAGCGATTGGCTAAACAAGACATAGGATTGGTGGACTTTTAGGCTCTGAAGTTTTACATTGTTTTGTTTTTGAGTGCCGTTATGTAACAAAAAAAATCTAGATTTGTAAATGGCACTTTTACGACAAAGAGATTGCACTACAGTACCTGTATGAGGTGAACTTAAAAATACTATTTCTTTTGTTTATCATTTTTACAATGCAAATATTTGTAATAAAAAATAATACACTTCGATTTCAGTTACAACACAGAATATAATATATATGAAAATGTAGAAAAACATCCAAAATATTTAATAAATTTCAATTGGTATTCTATTGTTTTACAGTGCGATTAAAACTTTGATTAATCACAATTAATTATTTTAAGTTAATTGTGGGAGTTAACTGCAATTAATTGACAGCCCTAAATCATACCTTGTTTTAAATGTTTCTTACCCATGTTTGGAGATGGAGAGCACAGACTCTTGGGCATTGTCAGTACTTGAGCTTCCACACAGGCTCTAATGCAGCCAGCTACTAGGACATGTCTACACTGCAAGCAGAGATAAGATTGCAGCTTGTGAAGGGATACACAAGCTGCACCCCTGCACAGGCTAATTATGTGAATATGTACTCAAGGGTCTAGACAGGTTTGTACACCTTGTGCCCGGATTCATGCCGCTACATCTTTGATAATATTTCTAGTTGCACTAGATTAAAGGTAATGTGGGTATGCCTACACAAGCTGCAATCACATCTCCAATTGTAGTGTAGCTGTACCTTAAGTTAACAAACTGATCTCTCAAATTTTTATCGTAATATGTGATTTTAACTATAGATTGGTCATGCATACAGTTTTAAGTACACTATAATCTGAAAAAAAGATCATGTTTAGATAGTTTCAAAATATACAGAAACAAGAAGGTATTTTACTTTTGAACGTTCAGAATATAAAAGCCTAGATTTCAGAAATATTTTTTTTCTCAGTTGAACTCGTTGGTGTTATTCTTCCATATTAAGCATCATGGTACTCTCTTGAACCAAGTCATAAAACATCTATCTATCTATCTACAGTATAAAATACAGTATTATATTTGGATTTTCTCTGATTTTTTTTGCAGAAGGGTTGTTTTGGGGAACCAAAGAGGGGATATACTTTGCTATTGCTTTTATGAAAAATGTTTGGTTATTTGAAATTATCTTTATGAGCCTCATCTCATAAGATGCTGAGTACCCTTAATTTCCATTGACTTCAGCGTGAGTTGAAGGCACGAAGCTGTTCACAGAATCCTGGCCATATGTGTGTATTATGTTCATGTCTTATTTAACCATCATAAATTTAATTCAGTGCAAAAAAACCCCCATGACAACATATATTTGCCTTAACATTTTAAGTAGTAGGTTCAAATTATATAGGTTTTGAACATGTTTTTAATTAAGAAGTACTGAAACCCATTCATCCCCACAGCTTCTCTGCTAAGTGATAACAAATGGGTAATATTGTCATGTGTGGAATTCAGAGGCAGTCAGTCTAGTGTTGTTGCTGGAGGCTTCAGGACTAAGCCTGCACCTCAGGTTACCAGAAACTGTGCTTCCAATGACAGAACAAGTTGGCAGTTTATTTTCTCCCAATCACTTTTGTTTCATAAAGTGGCTCTGCCACCTACCAAGAGGGCCACTGACACTGACAAGTCATTTCCGGTCTGTATCTCAGTGTTTCCTTCTGTAAAATGGGGATAATTATACTTACCTCCTTTGTAAAGGATCTATGGATGAAGAGCACTGTGTAAGACCTAGGTGGTATTGTATTATAACTTTTAATTTTTATTCAGTTTTGTGCAGTAGTAACTCCATTTAAACTTCTAGTTCCACTCTCCCTCTCTTGCTGTGGAATTACCAGAATACTGAGGCATGTTCTATTAATTTAGATGGAAAATACAGCCAAAGGTGTCACTATAATCCAGTCATTGTCCAACATTAAAAACAATGTTAAACAAAGTCCAGGATTTTGTATATGGAGACAGCATGCTTAGTACCATGGCAAATGCAACATTAAAAATCTTTTAAACTTTTTATTAAAGGTACAGAAAAGGAGCAAAAGCAGTTAAAACATTTGAAATGTAAAGTATTAAATAAGGCTTTCATTTTAACAACATCCCTGGTTCCCTTTTCCTTTAACTGGAGAAGGTTTTAGAAGGAAAAACCACTTTATTTGACAGTCTCTTAGATGGTATTAAAGGTGGTAATAATTGTCATTTTGGGAAAATAATTAGTTGAGATGAGCTGGAGCTGCTGTTCTTGCTACAGTTGTTAAAGTCTTTTAATTCCAGATGGTGTCTAGGATTCAGCTGTAGCCGATATGGGTGGCAGTGTCATCTGGCTTCCTCTCTCTAGCCCAGTCTGGTCAGGATATTTCTCAAAATCAGAATAATGAAGGCTGGGGGTCCCAGGAAATGTTGCAGGTGGCAGCGATGATGTTGAAGCTTGCTTCAGTATCCTCCATCTGTTCTTCCCCTTTGTTCTTCTTTTTATTCTTTTGAAAACTTGTCCTAGAAAAGGACGTAAAAAGGGAGTAGCCTATCCTCTCATTATTTTGTCCACCAATTTGGCCTAATCTCTGACACACCAATTTTGGTTCATTAATTTCTGGTTCCACATCTTCTGTTTTTAAGAAGCATAAATTCAACAGTCCTTAGATTATATCAATGTGGCCTTTCGGTTTAGATTAATCCAGTTTATCTATCTGGTTTTCTTGCACCTGTTCCCATCCACATTTGTTGTTCTACATTATTGTGACACTTCCTTTTTGCAGTTAAACTCACATGTAGAGTAAATTTATAGGCCCAATTGTCACAACATTTGTTAATCCACTGGCTCCTCCCATACAACATTGTTCTAGCTGGCTCCTTCTGCCCCCGACAACAGCATCAGAGAAGTCATGCAAACATAAAGCCAAATGCAAGAGGTGTTATAGGTAGTTTTTTCGGAGTCTGAAAGGGCAAACTAAACCCTGCTGCCATAAGCCATCATCCCTCACTCAATCAGGGCATGGGGCTTTACGTCAGACCAGCATAGCAGGGTCTTGCCCCCGTCTAATGCCATAATTCTGCCATGGGAAGGATCAGTTCGGAACATAGATGTTTCCAAGGAGATGAGAACCTCTTGCAGCCCACCCGGGGGAAGTCTTGAAGACTCCAGAAGCTCAGGATCCAAAAATAACAACAAAAAACAAAAGTAAATTTCTCCTGCAGAAGAAAGTAACTTATATAATTAATGAGCAAGCATTGTAAATCTCAGCATTTAAACCTTTTCCCTGTTGCATCCTCAGAGAGTATTTGTTGGGTCTTTTCTCCTATACAGGGATTATCTCACAGTGCTCTGTATCAGGCTCACTGCCCCCCTCAACCTTGCAGCATGTCTGGACATGCAGAGGAGTCTCTTACTCCTGTGAAGCCCCACTCCAGCAGCAGTGTAATGGGAATTCTGCCTGTCTGGTTTCTGTTCATGGACCCCCTCACTTTGCCAGGAAAATAGGCTCAGCATCTGAAAGTTGGAAGATGTTTCTTTTTGCTCCTCCCCCACTCCATATCCTGGCTCCACATTAGAAAGTAAGGAACACTTCAGGCAGTCTTTGTCCAGAACAGAGGCACATAAGGACTCCATTCACCACACAGCTGTGCCAGCATTAGATTACACGGGTGAAAGAAAGAAATGTTCTAATTTTCTCCTGATTTAGTGAGCAAAGCCTTGAGTGGTGACAAGTCTCTCTTAAAGTACACAAATATGGTTCTAGCCAGCCTGGACCAGAATGGCAGACAGGAGTTCTTTCAAGCTCTTGGGGCTATCAAGCTATTCTCACAATCAGGGTATGTGTCCCAGTATCCTACTTCAGCTGAATGGTCCCCAGACTAGGATGAGTAGCATGTTACCTCCTTTAAGGGACAATAGTTACATACTACCAAAAAAAACCCAAATCTGCACAGCTCTCCTATGACAGGAAGCCAGTGGATTGCATGGAACTCATTAACCATAATAATGATGTCATAAATATAAAGGGAAGGGTAACCACCTTTCTGTATACAGAACTATAAAATCCCTCCTGGCCAGAGGCAAAACTCTTTCACCTGTAAAGGGTTAAGAAGCTAAGATAACCTCGTTGGCACCTGACCAAAATGACCAATGAGGAGACAAGTTACTTTCAAAGCTGGAGGGCAGGGGAAACAAAGAATCTGTCTGTCTGTGTGATGCTTTGGCTGGGACCAGGTCAGGAATGCTCTTCAGAACTTCTGTTAAGTTAATAAGTAATCTAGCCAGAAATGCATCAGATATCCTTTTGTTTAAATGGCTGGTAAATAAGCTGTGCTGAATGGAATGTATATTCCTGTTTTGTTGTCTTTTTGTAACTTAACGTTTTGCCTAGAGGGATTCTCTATGTTTTGAATCTGATTACTCTGTAAGGTATTTACCATTCTGATTTTACCGAGGTGATTCTTTTACTTTTTCTTTAATTAAAATTCTTCTTTTAAGATCCTGATTGCTTTTTCGTTGTTCTTAAAATCCAAGGGTTTGGGTCTGTATTCACCTATTCAAATTGGTGAGGATTTTTATCAAGCCTTCCCCAAGAAAAGGGATGTAGGGCTTGGGGAGATATTTTGGGGAGAAGTCGTCTCCAAGTGGGCTCTTTCCCTGTTCTTTGTTTAACATGCTTGGTGGTGGCAGCATAGGGTTCAAGGACAAGGCAAAGTTTGTACCTTGAGGAAGTTTTTAACCTAAGCTGGTAAGAATAAGCTTAGGGGATCTTTCATGCAAGTCCCCACATCTGTACCCTAGAGTTCAGAGTGGGAAAGGAACCTTGACAAATGATTAATTTATCTCTCTTTGAAGTAAAATGAAATATTAGATTTCCCATATTCTTCAGCTTTTGAATCCTTCATAAGTTTGAATCAAAACTTCTGGTTAAAACTCATTGTTAAACTAAAATGTTATAACTAAAAGTATAAGGAAATGTCATAAGTTTTGGAAACCTAAAGTGTGTGCAATAGTAGCTAAATTAGTGAAAGACGTAGTCACACCTTTAAAAGGGGACTTTATAGCAAAAGATCCTAGAGAACATAAGAATGAAGAAACTTTTCGGAGAAATTTCAAAGCCTCAATTGTGGCCACTCAGATCAAAAACATTCCCTAAACATAGAAAGGAAACTTACTTGGTGGCAAGCAAATGGTGCATCATCTAGGAGTATGATCCTCACTTAGATTTCACTCAGCTCTGATCTCAGGCATACGGTGTACATATGCCAGTCGCATCTGTTAGGGTGCTTATTCCTTCACCCACTTACTTCCCTGGTCCTTCTTTCATGAACAGAGAGCAACAATACCCGAAGTCCAAAGATGCAAACAATTCGATGTTTATTGGGGTGAACTTCCAGCAAGCATGATTCCAGTTTCCTTCCTTAGTGTCCCCCTTCCCAGTTCTGACACCACAGAGCCTTACACCTGTGTCCCTGTTCCCATTCCTGCCCTTAGCCAAACATGATTCCAATTTCCCCACCCCCATTCCCTGTTCCCATTTCCCCCTTTAGCAAAACATGATTCCAATTTCCCCACCCCCATTCCCTGTTCCCATTTCCCACCCACATACCCACTTCCTGATTGACTGCAGACTACATAGTAAAACTAGAGTTCTGCTTAGCTATACCTTAACCATTTTCCTGAAATTTAACTAACCAATCCTAACATATTGTAACATGATTATGTAACCAGTTATATCCCACCGCCTTAATTGGTTTACACCCAGAAAAATTAATTATACAGCAGACAGAAACAATCACAGAACCAGACAGAGATTATTCAGACAAACAATAGCAAAGTGGTAACTATAATGACAAAACAATACAGAAGTGAGGATTTCACATCCCAGCTATTGATAACTGAGTTCTTGCCAGACACGATGCTATCAAACTAAGTTTCCTTTTACATTTTCTAGGCACTTCCTTTTTTTTTTGGAGGTGATAGGCACTATCAGGACAGGATTTTATTCCTAACAGCCCAATAGCACCTTATATCAATGTGACTAGTTTGGAATGTGAGGAGGTGACCGGTCACTTCCCAGCTTATGGCTGCCTCTGTTGCTTAGCCAAAGGCCTTAGCCTAAGAACAGGGCCTCAGACTGTCACAGTAAGAGAAGGACCTTACACTGGCAGACAGTGATTTTGATTCTTTCTTTTATACCTCTAACTAGCCAAGTGATAAGAATACACCTAAATTCTTAGAGTATAGGCCTTTACAGACAGGCCTGAATATCTATATCCTAACAGCATCCTGTTCATCTCATTCACTTCAAAATGCAAAAGCCTAAGGGCCTCAAAATTGCTACAGACTAGATGTTAAAATCCAGCACCAGCTGGCGTGCTAGACTTCTGGGAAGCCATTCATCGATGGAAACAAGGATCTCAGGTTCCTAGTTACATGGGAAGAAAGTCTCAGAGCTTTGTCTGAAGAAGATTTGCAAAGTAGATTTCCATTCCTCTACAGAGGCATACTTTGGTAAGAAGGTGTACTGGGTTGGTTCCCAAATTATTCCTTACATTACAAAGCTTTTGTTTGCTATGGGGGGAGGGGAGGACTAGTACTTCTGCCTATTCTAGTGTAAAAATAATAATTTAAAATTCTGCTTATCCCTTCCCCCTTACATTTGTGATTCACTGCTCGCTACTTCCCATTTATTATGAATTAGGAGAGACCCTGAGCAGCAGAATGAGAAATTTCGTACCTAATAATTTTCCTTCTGTTAACAGCTTCTCTCCTCATTCAACCCACACTAGTAGTTTGGAAAATGACCGGAATGTAACAAATAGAAAATTTTCTCTAAAGGGAGACTTGGACACATAATAGACTATAATCAGTTAATATAATTTCAACTTGTTGTCTTAATGCTGATTATCGGATGCTGGAATGTTTCTGCAGCTTTGAAAGAACGCTTCTGGTGTCCTGAGGTAAAGGGCATGGGCTTAGTTCTGGAACTATGCTGAACGGCCTCTGAATTCCAAAGCTGAGAGGTATTAGTCATTTGTTATGAGTGAGAAGAGACGCTGCTAATGGAAGGGGAAATTATCAGTAAGAAATGTCTTAAATCTTATTCTATCAATCACAGCAAAAGTTATGCTAATGTTAATCTTAATAGCATAGCATATTAGTTATGCTAATGTTAATCTGTTTTCTTCCACTGTACAGCACTTGAGAATCTTCAGCCAAATGGTTTATTTGGGGGGAGTGTTTTTGTTTGTGTGGTTTGTTTTGTTTGTACAGTTCAGGGACAGGATATGTAACTGGAGAGTTTAGAACTACCAGTCTAGTGGATACTTTTATCAGCCTTTGTTAATCTGTTTATTAGGACAGTAGAAATACCATCAGCAGGTTTGCTGAAGTCATACATTTCTGCTTGTCTTGATCTAGAACTATAGCTTTGAATTTCTCTGTTGTCAAACAAAAAAAGTACTATTTTGCTAATCACCGCCACAGAATTCCATGTTATGACCAACCTTTTGCTTTCTTCCATCTTTTTGACTGGCAATAAAATAGTTACCAATCTTGGCATTTAAAATTATAATCATGTGGTTTCAGAACTGACAGGGCTAAGATTTCAGAGTAGCAGCCGTGTTGGTCTGTATTCGCAAAAAGAAAAGCAGTACTTGTGGCACCTTAGAGACTAACAAATTTATTAGAGCATAAGCTTTCGTGAGCTACAGCTCACTTCATCGGATGCTAAGATTGGTTCATACCTCAGAGCTATTGTTTCAGGCTGCTTGCAGATTCAGGAGTCATTACTACACTGATTTACATGTGGCTCATATTTTAATGGCTACCTTAACAATCATTGGGATGGAGATTTAATGAAAACAAATTTAAGTGCCTAAGTGATTTAGGAGTCTAAATTCCATTGACTTTCACCCTTAAGCCAGTATTGTCTGACTTCTGAGTATCTAACTTCTTAATTTCCAACATTGTTTTAATTCTTGCTTTAGCCTGGAATTTACAAAGTACATTCATTCTTCAGCAAAAGTTATAAATGCTCTAAAATGGTTAAAAGGAGAAATAAAGCAAATGAAATGTTATATTTTTCACTGTGACTGATGCTGTTGTTTGGATACTCATCCCTGGGTGTTTTGTTTATTTTCTTCTAATTTCATGAGAGCTTAACAGTTCAGTTATTACTGAAAATTTGCAGGCTCCATTTACCCTAAATAATTTAATAAGGCAAATTAAATAAACTAGAAAAAAGCAGAAATATGCCTGGCAGACAGCTAGCTTACTAGTTTTCTTTTATAATTGAATAACAATTATCAAATGAACCTTGTTTGTACTGAAAAAGCAAGAAACATTATGGAGTATTAAAATACTTATATCTGTTGTGTATTAGATATCTTCTGTCTTGAAAAGGTAAATGGTGTATATTAGCACTTAAGAGCAAAAGATTCTATTAGAACAGTGTATTTGTTGTAAAGTGCTCTTAGAAGAATTCAGATTTCTAATCAGTATTCTCTAATTTAAAATAACCACTTCTGTAAATGTCTCAGTAGTAATGACATGGTGTAAAAACTTATCTCAATTATATATTTGGATAACACTGGGAAAAATTAGGAATAATTATTATTATTTTATTCCCACTCCATTTTTGATCTATATCTCCTCAGGTTTTTATTTTATTTGTATTATTTTCATTGACAATTGCTATAGCATCTGCCACCATACACTACTTAAAATTAAATAAATACATAAAGTACTTAGTGTGTGTCGCCAAAATGTCGGCCACCTCTTACAGAGCCTTGCATTCAGTAGTCAGCTATGCTAACACCATTCCCTGAAAATTATGAAGTTTGGGTTCTGGTTAGAGGAAGAAAGTACCATAATCAAGGATACAGAGAACACACTGCTGCTGATTCTAGAAATTTCTATTCTGAGAACTGATAGCAAAAATGTCCCAAATGATCTCTCATTTAGGGCTTTAAAGGTCATATCTGATGTCTTGAATTGTACTTAAAAGTAATGGGTATCTGAGCACAGATAATTGCAGTAAAAAGTTTTTGCCTTCATAGTTATATACACCTCTGCAGACTCAAGAAAAATATCTATGAAATTCACCCCCACCAAAATATGAAAAAAAATTGTGGGTTGTATTTTTTTTTAATTTTTTTTTGTATAAAGAAAATGACATCAAACCTCAGTATGCTAAAATGCCTCATATTCTGATTTCCTGCAGGAAAACTCTCAAAGTACAGGTTTCAAACCCCATGCAAAGAAATACATAAAGCAACTACTTGATCAAACATTCACACTTTCACAAAATAATACAAAGTTGACTTCATGATGTTCTGTGACATTGCCTTCACAAGTAGGATTTTCCCAGACATTAATAGCTCACCGCTCACTCATTCAAATTTGTTCTGTAAAGTTATTCCTGAAGATTTTATGTTCCCGATCTTAGAGAGAGTGTGTGTATATAGTTTTTACTCAATGCTTGCAAAAACCCAATTGTGAGGATTAGCAGACCAGACTGTCTGAGAATAGCAGATAAATTAAAACACAAATTTCTAATTACCATACTCACAAATGTCCCAATCTCTGGTCTGGGGAAAGCACTGAAATTTATTCCTGATCCTGACAACAGTGTTTAATCTTTGGGAAAAGAGTCAAGTTTGGCAAAAATGCTTCATTCTTTTTATATTCAATTTAAGGTTTAGTTTAATATTTCTGCAGCTCTGGGAAAAATCATTCTGTTAGGACTCTAGACATAGGATTGATTTAGGCTCTACAGGGCTCAGTCAGAGGACTGCAGCTGTTTCCACTGTGTTACAAAAAGACGACCCCATATGTGCATAGGTGCCTACTTCTGCTGGCGCTGGTGGGTGCTTAACCCCCCCTCTGCCCCCATCCCTGTCCCAAATCCACCCTGCCCCTGCCCTGCCCCCATTCCAACCCTTTCCCCAAAGTCCCTGCCCCAACTCCTCCCCTTCCCTGCCCCTATCCAACCCCTTCCCCAAATCCCCACCCCAGCCCCGACTCTTTCCTGCCTCCTCCCCGGAGCGCGCCATGTTCCTGCTCCTCCCCACTCCCGGAGCTTGTTATGCTGCAAAACAGCTGTTTTGCGGTGGCAAGTGCTGGGAGGTAGGTGGAGAAGTAGGGACGTGGTGTGCTCAGGACAGGAGGCAGAGGCAGAGGTGAGGTGGGGAGGGGATCTTGGCTGCCGATGGGTGTGGAGCACACACCAATTTTTACCCATGGGTGCTCCAGCCCCGGAGCACCCACATAGTCGGTGCCTATGTGTGAGGACTATCAAATGAGACTGTTACTAGGAAGGAAACTTAGGAGGTAACCTGAAAGTAAATTTGTGGACCACAAGAGTTAGAGAAAAGGCTGGAAAAGTTTAAATTGCTGTTGACCCCCTTCAACTCTCATCTGTCTATGACATTTTTTTCAACATTAAATGTAACATTCTTCTGCATTTTTTTAATGTTCTACTTGATGGGGTTTTTTAATCCTATCTAAAGTGTGTGTGTGTGTGTGTGTGTGTGTGTGTGTGTGTGTGTGTGTGTGTGAGAGAGAGAGAGAGAGAGAGAGAGAGAGAGAGAAACATGATTAGTGCTTAAAATATGGCTTAAAATAGAAGTGCAAAGATTTGGATTCTCCCTATTGGATGCTCTGAAGAACTCCTTGGTGTGGGAGGGGGGCCCACAAGCAATTACTCTGTATGATTTTGCTAGTAGGGAAAACAAATCAGCAGTAGCTCCTCTAAAAGATCCTTGTAG
The DNA here is from genome assembly GCF_009764565.3 of Dermochelys coriacea. Classification (NCBI taxonomy): domain Eukaryota; kingdom Metazoa; phylum Chordata; order Testudines; family Dermochelyidae; genus Dermochelys; species Dermochelys coriacea. Next base: position 14,928,344 of record NC_050073.1, read on the forward strand.
TTTTTACATGGAAAATGGCGTTTTTCAAAGGTTTTGTCTAAACTGGTGGTGGTGTGTAAGGTACATGTAGCTATATGCCACAGTGGGGAAAAAAGCAGGCTTGTCCACACTGCGGTGTATAGCTACCCATGACAGTGAAAGGTTCTGGCAGGGGGGAGGCAGTGGGGACTGCCAGAGCCTTTCCTTGCTGCCTTTCCCTGCTGGAGTCTTTCCCTGTGGCATAGAGATGCTCCAGCAGCAAGGATGCAGTGGTACACTACTCTGCTAAAAATAGTAGTGGGAACAATAGTAGTGGGAACATCAATCGTGTGAATACTGGTTGTGTAGAGAATTATGTAGGGTATATATCCTAAGGTTCTAATGTGTCTTTACCTACTCGCCTAAGTGGTGCCTCATTGTTTATGCTGTTGTTTATACCCATGCTAGGTTGGCATGCAGTGTATGTACTCTACACACCACCATAAATGTAGACATAGCCCGAAAGTCCCTCCTAATAATGGAAGAATTAGTCTGCAGCTGTTCATCTCGGAAATATTTTGTTGCTGTTGGGACCCATAGATAAGCAGAAATAAGAGTAGTGGAGCAGATAGTAAAATTCATCAGGATGGCAAAACAAGAAGGAGCTTGGGGCTAGGGCGGGGAGGGCAGGTTGTTCATCTGTGAGTGGGGCTATGATTGGCTAACCCATTATGGGACCAAACAGATCATAGAATCATAGAATCATAGAATATCAGGGTTGGAAGGGACCCCAGAAGGTCATCTAGTCCAACCCCCTGCTCAAAGCAGGACCAAGTCCCAGTTAAATCATCCCAGCCAGGGCTTTGTCAAGCCTGACCTTAAAAACCTCTAAGGAAGGAGATTCTACCACCTCCCTAGGTAACGCATTCCAGTGTTTCACCACCCTCTTAGTGAAAAAGTTTTTCCTAATATCCAATCTAAACCTCCCCCATTGCAACTTGAGACCATTACTCCTCGTTCTGTCATCTGCTACCATTGAGAACAGTCTAGAGCCATCCTCTTTGAAACCCCCTTTCAGGTAGTTGAAAGCAGCTATCAAATCCCCCCTCATTCTTCTCTTCTGCAGACTAAACAATCCCAGCTCCCTCAGCCTCTCCTCATAAGTCATGTGCTCTAGACCCCTAATCATTTTCGTTGCCCTTCGTTGTACTCTTTCCAATTTATCCACATCCTTCCTGTAGTGTGGGGCCCAAAACTGGACACAGTACTCCAGATGAGGCCTCACCAGTGTCGAATAGAGGGGAACGATCACGTCCCTCGATCTGCTCGCTATGCCCCTACTTATACATCCCAAAATGCCATTGGCCTTCTTGGCAACAAGGGCACACTGCTGACTCATATCCAGCTTCTCGTCCACTGTCACCCCTAGGTCCTTTTCCGCAGAACTGCTGCCGAGCCATTCGGTCCCTAGTCTGTAGCGGTGCATTGGATTCTTCCATCCTAAGTGCAGGACCCTGCACTTATCCTTATTGAACCTCATTAGATTTCTTTTGGCCCAATCCTCCAATTTGTCTAGGTCCTTCTGTATCCTATCCCTCCCCTCCAGCGTATCTACCACTCCTCCCAGTTTAGTATCATCCGCAAATTTGCTGAGAGTGCAATCCACACCATCCTCCAGATCATTTATGAAGATATTGAACAAAACGGGCCCCAGGACCGACCCCTGGGGCACTCCACTTGACACCGGCTGCCAACTAGACATGGAGCCATTGATCACTACCCGTTGAGCCCGACAATCTAGCCAGCTTTCTACCCACCTTATAGTGCATTCATCCAGCCCATACTTCCTTAACTTGCTGACAAGAATGCTGTGGGAGACCGTGTCAAAAGCTTTGCTAAAGTCAAGAAACAATACATCCACTGCTTTCCCTTCATCCACAGAACCAGTAATCTCATCATAAAAGGCGATTAGATTAGTCAGGCATGACCTTCCCTTGGTGAATCCATGCTGACTGTTCCTGATCACTTTCCTCTCCTCTAAGTGCTTCAGGATTGATTCTTTGAGGACCTGCTCCATGATTTTTCCAGGGACTGAGGTGAGGCTGACCGGCCTGTAGTTCCCAGGATCCTCCTTCTTCCCTTTTTTAAAGATGGGCACTACATTAGCCCATCTTTAGATGATGGGATGTCCTTGTCCTTGCACACAGCACAGAACTGAGGTGAAGCTGGGATGCAGAGAGACCTGAGAAGCAGGGTGAATTGTGAGGAAAAAAATGCAAGTCTCCAAAAATTGTTACAAATTAGTTTATATTGATTCAAGTTTAGTGTGCTGGAAGTGAAATAAGTCAAGATATCTGTAGTATTTGTAAACTGGCTAATAATGGTTTGCTGATTATTACCAAGTGCATTTGAAGTTGTTTTTCAGTTCTCTAATCTCCTTAGCATCTTATCTTTTGCTTGATCAGGAGAGTGTGATACTTAATAGAGACTCTCCAGGACCTGTTCACAGATAGCTAAATCATTTCCCAGCATGACAGGGGAAGGAGGTTCAGAAGTAATTTTAGTACTTTTGCTCCATTATTCAGCAGGAGCTGTGAATATCACAAAGATAACTCTTCTGGTCTCCAAGGCAAAGACAGAGTATGTTCTTCTCTCAAGGCCTGATCCCAAGCCCAGTGAAGTCAGTGGAAAGACTCCTATTAACTAATTTATGGTTTGAATCAAGTCTTCAGAGCACGGCCTGACAATCACTGGAACCATGCTGTAGCTATACCTAGGGCAATGGAGTGAAAGAGAATATTAGGGCTTTTATAGAAGAAATGGCAACCCTGTAGAATGATGAGGGTTGAAAAACTGAGGACCCCATTAGGCTGATAATTTTCTGCACTGGTGACTGTTTTGAGGAAGTTGTGCAGTTACATCTTATGATTAAAATGTATTTCATACATGTGACAAATGAATCTCTTTAATGTTTGAGTTTTTTACTAGATCCAGGCATAATTTTGATTTAAAAATATCAGATGAATTTGTAGTGTTTTTAGGGGGGCTATATTTGTATGACTACTAATATTAAGATTTTTTTAAAGAGATGTTAGGAATAAGTACATCAGAAATCTGTACAAATGGTGAGACTGACCAGATCAAAACACTTCTATTTTACCTAATAATGCATGTACATTGTTTTTGATTAACTACTTCATAGTGCTTTATAGAACATCCATATTCACGTTAAAATTTTTAGTAATTTTAGCACATTGCAACCCATAACAGTAATTACTGTTGTTTCTGAACACTGAATAAAAATTTGCTCTTTGAAGTGGCATTTTTGCTTTTTCTGATATTCAGCTTAAATGCTAGAAATAGCCAGATCATTTTCTTTTCCATGATTTGTGTCAGAAATCTTTCAGAAATTGTTAACATATCTTACAAGAGCATTGTATTTTTCTGTCACTTATCTATTTAGCACACAGCTAGAAAATGACATTCATAGTTATAAAAATGAATTTACTCATTTTATGTATATTTATGGTTAGCTTGCTTTTTTTATTTGCATTTTTATTTCCTTGTTAGTTCCTATTTGAATAATGTATGTGATATGTAGGGAAATTTTCATGGGCTGCAAACCATTTAAATATTTAGAGGTATTTAAAATATATTTTTATTATACTTCTGTAAATTGAAACCTTTAAGAAATGTGGTTTGTGCCAACTAAGAAGTTTTGTAGGCTGTTTGTGGGTATCAACAAACACATGGATCCTTTTTCAAAACAGTATTTGTTAAACTAAGTATTAAGTCATAGAATGTTTGAAACCACTAAATACTGAAATGTTTCATTTGTCTGCAAACTAGTTCTGCTATAGGCAATGTGAGGAGGGTTCATCTCTGTATTTTTCTGTTTTATCTTGAATACATTTTGAATACTGCCTGCAGATGTGGTTGCCCCATCTCAAAAAAGATATATTAGAATTGGAAGAGGTTCAGAAAAGGGCAACAAAAATGATTAGGGGTATGGAACAGTTTCTGTATGAGGAGAGATTAATAAGATTGGGACTTTTCAGCTTGGACAAGAGACGACTAAGTGGGAATATGACAGAGATCTAAAGAATCATGTCTGGTGTGGAGAAAGTAAATAAGGACGTGTTATTTACTCCTCATAACACAAGAATTGGGGTCACCAAATGAAATTAATAGGCAGCAGGTTTAAAACTTTCTCAGTAGTCGCAGCTCACCTGTGCAAACAAGGGGTCATATTTTTCCCATACCTAGACAATTGCCTTCTCAAAGGATGCACGTACACCGAGATAGAAACACTCACACAACTGACCATTGCCCTCTTCCAAAAACTAGGGCTGCAACTGAACATCCAGAAGTCAATATTGGTACCCACACAACAATTAGACTTCATCGGAGCACACTTCGAATCAGTTCAAGCCAAAGCATTTCTACCTCAGGCCAGATTTCAGGCCATAAAACGTCTCATAGACACTGTCTCTCCATCAGTCCGCAAATTGCAGCAATGACCTGTCTGAACTACTGGGACACATGGCCACAACCACAGTTGTGGTAAAGCATGCCAGATTACATATGCTGTGTCTATAGGGCTGGCTGAGTTCAGTATACAAGCCCAATCAAACACAGCCTCAACATGATGGTAACACCCCATCTGAAGGTTCTAGCATCCCTACAGTGATGGGCAAGCCCCAAAAACCTCTGTGAAGGGATCCCCTTTCACCAAAGACCACCTCAATCATGATCACAACAGATGCCTCTCTACTGGGCTGGGGGGCACACCTGGATCACCACACAGTACAAGGCAGCTGGTCAGTACCGGAGACATGCCTCCACATAAACTTGCTAGAACTCAGAGTGGCAAGGAATGCCTGCCTCCACTTCTCACCACTCATAAGGAACAAATCAGTATGGATGATGACAGACAATATCACATGCATGTTCTACATCAACAGACAAGGGGGACCCTGATTCCACACCCTATGCACAGAGGCCGTAAGGCTATGGAATTGGTGTATCCATCACCACATCGACATTTCAGCTTCCTACCTTCTGGGATGCCAAAACACCACTGCTAACACACTAAGCAGAAGGTTCTCACAGGAGTATGAGTGGGAAATGAATCCTGCTGTGCTGTAACAGATATTCTCTCAATTGGGGTTTCCTTCAGTCAATTTTTTCACCACAGCCCAGAACCACAAATGCCCCCTATTCTGTTCCAGGGCAGGATTAGGGCCCCGATCCTTGGGAGATGCCTTCCTAATCACATGGGAGAGGACACTCGTGTGTATTTCCTCCAGTCCTGCTACTACACAGGGTCCTATGCAAGATCCAGGAAGACAAGGCCAAGATCAACATGATTGCCCCAGCATGGCCCAAACAGACCTAGCACCCCTACCTGCTTTGTTTGTCTGTTCGTGCCCCACAAATTCTCCCAGTGAGAGCAGATCTTCTTTCACAAGCCAGCAGTCAGATCCTATACCCAAACTTAGAGAAACACCATCTGAAAGCGTGGCTCCTCCCTGGTTCCATTTACATGAGTTAACCTGTTCAGAACTAGTCAAACGTGTTATTGAACAGAAGATGTGAATCCATTTGCAATACTTATCTGCAAAAATGCAAATGGTTTTCCACAGCTCACTCCCTGCACTACACCCCTACTTATGGTGCTAGAGTACCTTTTAGAGCTGAAGAACTCAGGTCTGTCCTTAAGCTCTATCAAGGTACACCTTGCGGTGATCAACACTTTCCATGACAAGATCAATGGATTCTCTAGATTTAGACATCCTACTACAAAATGCTTTCTAGCTGGCCTCCAGAATCTCCACCCTGATGTACACTTACCCACACCCAGGTGGGACATAAACCTCATCCTCCACTGGCTACCTGCTCCTTACTACACATGTCTATGAAGATAGCATTCCTGGTGGCTATCACATCTGTAAGAAGAGTTAGCGAGATAAATGCATTAATGGCCAATCCGCCATACATGATCTTCTTCAAACACAAGGTCACCCAAAATTTGTGGCACTGACCTTCCATATTAACCAACCTATTAATTTCCCTGTGGTCTATCCTAAACCTCACAAAAATTCACAGGAAGCAGCATTACACACCTTGGATGTTAGGCGAGCTATAGCCTTCTACCTAGACAGAATGAAACCTTTCCGTAAATCCCCAAAGCTCTTTGTCTCGATGACAGAACAGTCCAAAGGGGCTGTCATATCCAAACAGAGGTTCTCTCCGTGGATATTGAGCTGCATTCGCTTGTGTTACCAAACAAATAAGACAGAACCCCTGTTTGGGATCAGATAACACTCTACACGAGCCATGGCAGCATCCATTGCATTCCTGCACAATGTACCTATTTTGGAAATTTGCAGGGCTGCCACATGGATATCAGAACATACTTTTGCAAATCACTATGCGATCACACAAGATTCCAGGGCTGATGCCATACTAGGCCTTACGGTCCTCTTCTCTTCCACTATGCACATAACTCCAAAGTCACCCCAACCGTAAAGGGTACTGCTCTAAATTCACCTGAATTGAAGCACCCACAGGCACAGCACTTGAAGAAGTGTTATGCATCTTGTATAGTAACTGAGGTTCTCTGAGATGTGTCCCCCTGTGGGTTCTCCATTACCCACCTTCTCCCCTTTACTTTGGAGTTCAGTACTACGACTCTACAGTAAAGAAGGAACCTAGGGGGTCAGGCTGTGTGTGCGCTGAACGAGACTCCAATGGGCCACGAGACAACTATGGCACACAGATGGCCTGACCAGGCACTGCTACTGAAAATCTCTGATCAACAGTGCCGGGATGCACCATCACCCGAAGTGGTGCACCCATAGGGGGACACATCTCGAAGAATCTCAGTTACTGCACAATATGGGTAACCCTTTCTTATTAGTCAACAAATATATGCAGCCATATGCTCAATGTTACATCATATCTAACTGAAGAGCAAGTGAGGGCTGGGGATTCAAATTCACAATTTATACTGGCTACTGACCATCTCCAAAAAGGTCAGTAGCAAACAGTCATGGAGCATATTTTGATAGGAAATTCTTTCAATCCAAAAATTTAGACCAGTTCTAACCACTAAAGCACTATCAGCAATTATAAGGCCATACTGTCCTTTACACCACTCTGGTAATGTAAAGGAGCCTTAAAATTTTTACACCTGTTCTATACTCCTGTGGGAATTCACTAAGAACATTTGGAACAATTCACTAAGCAGGCAGGCTACTACATTCTCCTCTGCCTGAGGCAATAGAACCTGCCCATGCCTACCTCTTCAGAAATATCTCAAAGCCCTGCGCCTCCATGCCAAGCATGCTGCAATAGCGAGCGAGAGGGACAGAGTGTCTGTCTCTCTCTCTCTCTCTCTCTCTCGCACACGACTATTCAGCCTCCCACACACACACACCTGTCTGCACTGCCAGGAAGTGGGTGCGTGACCACTCTTGTGGCTTCCTTTTGCTTCTCCGTCAGAAGAGATTTTTCTGCGGGTAAGCAAAAAAATTTATGGGAGCCATGAATTCTGTGCACCCGCAGTGATGCAGAATTCCCCCAGGAGTAGCCTATACAGCCACTAACAGGCCTTGGCTTGTGTGGCCTCAGCATAGATTAATACCCCATCAAGGGTATGTCATAGTACACCTGGAATTTCCAGAGGAGGTTGCTGGGGTAAGAGAAGAGGTAGAAACCACTGCCTTAATATGCCCCAATCCTAAAGGAAACTCTGCTGTGTCTGATAGGGATCAGCTCCTGTCTCTTCAAGGTACTTGCGGATTACTGCAGACAATGAGCTGGGGACCAATATCTAAACACCCTGATGATCCTTACGCTTTGTGTTGAAGCCTATAGAAAAATTAAGAGCACTAAAAAGGAGATGTCTGAGCTACCAATGGGAGCATTGAGGTACTCGGGCACAACCCCCTTTGTAGTGCCTGCAAGGATTGAGTGAGAAGTGCTTGTCATGAGTACCTGGTTGAAAGGCAGTAAAGGGGCATTAGCGATGGTAGAGCAGCTGGCTGAAGAAGTCCCTGAAGGAGTGCTGGTCCCCAGTAGAGTCATAACCCTGCCTGCTGAAGCCCAGAAAAAGGTACTTATAGTAATTGCAAATGAAACAAGCCATGATGTTGTTGTGAAACAAGGGCAGAAGATAGCAGACCTCTTTGAGCCTGAAACCATTGTAAGATCCCAGTTTGAAACTGAAGTTCCGGTGATAGATTCTGCAAAGTTTGACTTTGGAGATTCGCCATTGTCAGAGGAGTAGAAGGATTGCCTGAGGAAGAAACTTTGTGAAAGATCCAAGGTATTCTTTCTGCATGAGTGGGACATGGGTTGTGCAAAAGAAGTAGAGCATAACATCAGACCCTTCAAGGAGAGACCTAGGAAGATTGATCTCTCAGAGATGGAAGATGTGCATCATCATCTTCAGGAGCTGATTGCAAATGGTATCATTACAGAGTCCCGCAGCCCATATGCCTCGCCCATTGTGGTGGTCCGTAAAAGGAATGGGAAAATCCAGATATGTATCTACTACTGCACCCTAAACAGCTGTACTGTGGTTGACCAGTATGCCATGCCTCGAGTACAAGATGCCTTAAACTGTTTGCTGGGAAGCAAGTGGTTCTCAGTATTGGATCTTCGAAGTGGATACTACCAGATCCCTCTGGGAGCGGAAGATAAGGAGAAGACAGCCTTCATCTGCCCATTAGGGTTTTATCAGTTTGAACTCATGCCTCAAGGGATTTCTGGGGCATCTGCCACATTTCATAGATTCATAGATTCATAGATACTAAGTTCAGAAAGGACCATTCTGATCATCTAGTCCGACCTCCTGCACAGCGCAGGCCACAGAATCTCACCCACCCACTCCTATGAAAAACCTCACCCATATCTGAGCTATTGAAGTCCTTAAATCATGGTTCAAAGACTTCAAGGAGCAGAGAAGCCTCCCTCAAGTCAACCATGCCCCATGCTACAGAGGAAGGCGAAAAACCTCCAGGGCCTCTCCAATCTGCCCTGGAGGAAAATTCCTTCCCGACCCCAAATATGGCAATCAGCTAAACCCTGAGCATATGGGCAAGATTCACCAGCCAGATACCCAGGAAAGAATTTTCTATAGTAACTCAGATCCCATCCATCTAATATCCCATCTCAGGGGATTAGGCCTATTTACCCTGAATATTTAAAGATCAATTACTTACCAAAATCCCATCTCCTCCATAAACTTATCGAGTAGAATCTTAAAGCCAGATAGATCTTTTGCCCCCACTGCTTCCCTTGGAAGGCTATTCCAAAACTTCACTCCTCTGATGGTTAAAAACCTTCGTCTGATTTCAAGTCTAAACTTCCTGGTGGCCAGTTTATACCCATTTGTTCTTGTGTCCACATTGGTGCTGAGCTGAAATAATTCCTCTCCCTCTCCTGTATTTATCCCTCTGATATATTTATAGAGAGCAATCATATCTCCCCTCAACCTTCTTTTAGTTAGGCTAAACAAGCCAAGCTCTTTAAGTCTCCTTTCATAAGACAAGTTTTCCATTCCTCGGATCATCCTAGTAGCCCTTCTCTGTACCTGCTCCAGTTTGAATTCATCCTTTTTAAACATGGGAGACCAGAACTGCACACAGTATTCTAGGTGAGGTCTCACCAGTGCCTTGTATAACGGTGCTAAAACCTCCTTATCCCTACTGGAAATGCCTCTCCTGATGCATCCCAAAACCGCATTAGCTTTTTTCACAGCCATATCACATTGGCAGCTCGTAGTCATCCTATGATCAACCAATACTCCAAGGTCCTTCTCCTCTTCCGTTACTTCTAATTGATGCGTCCCCAACTTATAGCTAAAATTCTTGTTATTAATCCCTAAATGCATAACCTTACACTTCTCACTATTAAATTTCATCCTATTACTATTACTCCAGTTTACAAGGTCATCCAGATCCTCCTGTATAATATCCCGATCCTTCTCCGAATTGGCAATACCTCCCAGCTTTGTATCATCTGCAAACTTTATTAGCACACTCCCACTTTTTGTGCCAAGGTCAGTAATAAAAAGATTAAATAAGATTGGTCCCAAAACCGATCCCTGAGGAACTCCACTGGTAACCTCCCTCCAACCTGACAGTTCGCCTTTCAGTAGGACCCGTTGCAGTCTCCCCTTTAACCAATTCCTTATCCACCTTTTGATGTTCATATTGATCCCCATCTTCTCCAATTTAACTAATAATTCCCCATGTGGCACGGTATCAAATGCCTTACTGAAATCTAGGTAAATTAGATCCACTGCATTTCCTTTATCTAAAAAATCTGTTACTTTTTCAAAAAAGGAGATTAGGTTGGTTTGGCACAATCTACCTTTTGTAAAACCATGTTGTATTTTGTCCCATTTACCATTGACTTCAATGTCCTTAACTAATTTCTCCTTCAAAATTTTTTCCAGGACCTTGCATACTACAGATGTCAAACTAACTGGCCTGTAGTTACCCGGATCACTTTTTTTTCCTTTCTTAAAAATAGGAACTATATTAGCAATTCTCCAATCATTCGGTACTATTCCTGAGTTTACAGATTCATTAAAAATTCTTGCTAATGGGCTTGCTATTTCAGGTGCCAATTCCTTTAATATTCTTGGATGAAGATTATTATTTCAACATCTTATAGATAAATTTGTGGGAGACATGAACTTACTGCAAGTCTTAGTTAATTTGGATGACCTGATTGTATTTGGAAGAACCTTGGAGAAGCATGAAGAAAGACTTCTTAAAGTGCTTGACAGGTTGGAGGCCTATGGACTGAAGCTTTCCATTGATAAATGCCAATTCTGCAGAACATCAGTGAAGAATGTGTGTCACATCGTGTCCAAAGAGGGTGTAAGTACTGATCCAGATAAAATAGAAGCACTCACTACCTGGCCATGCCGAAGTAATTACAGAGAGCTTAAGGCCTTTCTCAGATTTAGTGGTTACTATGGTTTGTGAAGTATTATGCTACCATCATAAAGCCTCTGAATGATCTTACCAGAGAATACCCATCCAACAAGAAGTCTAAGACCAAAAGTAAGGGGAGGACCTCAAGGCATCCTGAGCAGAAAAACTATGATCCCTTAGAGCCTTCTGGACCATGATAGGATGAGAGGTGTGAAAAGACTTTGAGAAATCATTAACTGTCTAACTCATGCTCTGGTCCTAGTCTTTACTGGCCCAAGCAAGCCATTTATCCTAGATACAGATGGCAGTTTAGAGGGTTTAGGAGTGGTCCTACACCAGGAAGTTGAAGGCAAACATAAACCCGTGGCCCTTGCCAGTCAAGGGCTGTCTGATCATGAAACTCACAACCCCATCCACAAGCTGGCCTTGAAATGGGCCATCACTGAGAAGTTTCATAACTACTTGTATGGTGCTAGGTTTCAAGTGTGGACAGACAACAATCTGCTGACTTACATGTTAACAAGTGTTAAGCTGGATGCTACAGGGCAGAGATGGGTGGCCACCTTGGCTAGCTACGAGTTCAGCATTCAGTACCAATCAGAGAGAAGCAATGTAGATGTGGATGCATTGTCCCAGAGTCCTCAGCCATTGGAAATTGCTGTGATTCCTATGGAGGGAGGGAGAGCTGTTTGCAATGGGAGTTGTCAAGTGTCAGAGGCCCATGAGAGTCTTCATGGTTGTGTTGCAGAAACTCTGGGCCTGCCCCCTACAAGACACTGACATTCATAACACTCTACTTGCAAAAAGAGAAGAACAAAACCTTGTTGCAATTATTCCATCAACCCCCGAGGGTAGACTACTATTGAGGGAATGGAGCAAACTAAAACTGATACAGGGAGTTCTGCACTGGATCACAGTACATCCTTTACAAAATCAACTAACACAACTAGTGCTACCAAAAGAGTACCGAGACATGGCCATGAGGGCCCTGCATGATGACTTTGGACATTTGGGAATGGAGAGAACCCTGGAACTTATTTATAGTAGGTTCTACTGGCCCCGGATGGCTGAGGATGTACACAAGAAATGTGAGACGTGCTTGGTGTGTTCAAAGGAAAACTCTGCCCACTAGAGCTGCATATCTGAAGGATATCACCAGCAGCCAACCTTTGGAGCTGGTATGCATTGAATTCTTGTCTTTAGAAGGAAAGTTGGGAACATTTTAGTAGTGACTGACCATTTTACATGGTATGCGCAGGCATATCGCACCTGTGACCAGAAGGCCACCACCGTTGCTTGAGTATTGTGGGAGAAATATTTTTCAGTGTATGAAAAAGACCAGAGATGGGACTTTGAGAGTCACCTTCTGAAGGAGGTGCTAAGGATGGTAGGAATTAAGAAGTCCAGAACAACACCTTATAACCCACAAGGTGACCCTCAACTAGAACGATTTAATCAAACTCTGTTGGATATGCTGGGGACTTTACATACAGAGCAGAAAGGTACCAGGAGCCAGCATGTTGTGTGTTTGGTGCATGCCTACAATGCCATGAAGAACGACAATACAGGCGTCACCCCATATTTCTTGATGTTTGGGTGAGAGCCAAGATTACCCATAGACCTGTGCTTCGGGATATCAGAGCATGAAGAAAGCTATGAGACACGTCAGCAGTATATTTCCCAACTAAAAGAAAAACTTTAGGATGCTTATTGCTTGGCTACAGCTGCTGCCCACAAGAACTCTGACAGTAACAAGCTAGGTTGGGTAACAAGTATGATGCTAGGGTGCACTTGCAGGAGCTCAGCCAGGGGACAGAGTTCTGCTGTGGAATTTGGGTGTTGTTGGCAAGCACAAGATTGCTGACAGATGTAAGGCAATACCTTACCTGGTGGTGGAAAAGCTGGAAGATCTGTCGATCTACAAGATTAAATCTGAGACAGAGCCAGGGCAAATAAAGACAGTACATAGAAACCTCCTACTGCCTGTGGGGGAGTTGATAGGCACCCCTTATGGAATGGGCCATGACATGGGACCTGGATGAAAAAAGGGTACTGGACCAAATCCATCACCCAACACGTGCAGTGGGGCCTGTGGAGCTAATCCATCCTTAGCTAGCACATCTGAGAGTGAGTCTGAAGAGGAGGACACTATCATGAAGTATCCTAGAATGGAGACCAGATTCCGACCTCCATCAGCTGAACCCGATGAGAGCTCCACTTCTTCAGCTCTAAAGCCCTGGGCAAAATCATTTAGGCCTGTTGCTGGCAACCCCCCATCAACAATGAGACCAGCCTGGGACAATGAACTTGTCCCACCAACCTTTTCAGACCTCCTGGAAGAAAAACAGACCTATGATGACACACCTAGGTTGTTCGACAGAGGGGACATGCAAGTGGAAGGTGTCCTTGTTGCCCTGGATATGCCAGTACCACAGCAAGAGATGCAGGGGCTGTGCCAGTAGCGGGGGTACCCTCAAGGGAATCCTCTCTATCCATAGCCCAAGAAGAAGTCCACCCTGCCCCTGCCATGCCTACTCTTAATAGGTGTGACAGGGCTATAAGGCCAGTAAATGTGCTAATTTATGATGCACCTGGAGTAGTTAATGAAGAAGTGATACACTTAGCTAATAGGCTTGTGGCAGCCATAGTGGGTTTCCTCAGACCCTTTGAGGAGAACTCATGCAGTTGGTATAATCTGCAGCGTGATTTGCCGGGACAACAAATTCTCGGCTGGGGGGAGAATGTAAGTAGAGTCTGAATGAATTCTCCCGACAGCTAGCTGGGAGGGGGAGAGACTTCAGGAGCAAACTGTATTTACATGAACACACCTACTCTGCTTAGATATCAGCAGATAGAGCAGTGTTGCTCAAAGTAATCAACTTTGGTTGGTGTTGGTTATAAATCACTTTAGTACTGAATGCTGAGGTAATGAAATACTGTTATCAATATTGTTGTCGTTACTGTATGAATAAAGGGGAGCAGAACAGTGCTTAAGCTATCCTAAATGAGGCGGTTATCCTCATCTGAAAGGACCTCGTTAAGCCAGGGGCTCGAATGCCAGAGCCCTGTGAAAGTAAGAGGGGTGGGGACAGATGTCCCAGCCAGGAGGTGTGGACTCTCTCCAAGGGTCCCCAGTTTGGTTTAATCTGTGCCTCCTCACTGTTCAAAGAAAGAGCTAAATAGGGTTCATTAGGAGCCTCTTTGTTATTTTAAATGCTCAACCAGAGCAGAAATCACTTGTGGTGGGATCGTGTTTCTGCCCAGCCTGCTAAGGGCTAAAAATCACTAAGAGACTGACCTGCAGAGGGGCAGGTGGCAGCAGAAGGTGACTGATGGCCGGCTGGTGAGAGCGCTGAGCAGGCGGCTGGAGGGAGCTCAGACGATGGGAACAGTGAGCAGATGGCGGAGCAAGCAAGCAAAGTGCCTTCTTCCCAGGGCGGGCAGTGAACTCACACGGATGTACCTCTGAACCCTGGATCCTCACTGACCAAGGACAACCACTGTGAGTGGGGTATGGTGAGAGAGCAGAAGGGGGCACAGTAAAGGAACTTTTGGTTGTAGAACTCAAGAACATGAGGCAGAAGGCACTGCCCCACGCGCTCTGGGGTGAGTGTCCTATCCACAGTTTTATGTTTATGAATCCTGCTTGTGGCATTTTCCCTAATTAATATTGGGTGACTTCTCTCCTATCATTAGAAGTTTCTTTTCTACACTTAGACTCTGTGCTTGCAAGTGGGAAAGTATTGCCTCTCAGAGGCATCCAGGGATGGCGTGTAATTTTCCCAGGTTATTGGGTGGGGGCTTGAGCTGGTTTTGTGTTGTATTGTTGAAAAAGAACCCCTAGATATTGAACCTGGCCCTCATAGACACCGACTTCCCCTCTGCCCTGTGGGTGCTCGACTCCCCCACCCACCCCTGCACCACCCTTGTCCGCCCCAATTTCACCCCCTTCCCCAAGTCTCTGCCCTTGCCCCACCTCTTTACTGTCTCCTCCCCTGAGCATGCTGCATCCCCACACCTCCCCCTCCCTCCAGGAAAGTCCTAAGTGCCACCAAACAGCTGTTAGGTGGCGGGTGGGAAGCGCTGGGATGGGGAGAAGCGGGGACATGGCATGCTTAGGGAAGGAGGGGGTGGAGGACGGGGGAAGCTTGGCTGCTTGTGGGGGCGGAGCACCCATTAATTTTTCCCCATGGGTGCTGCAGTGGCGCCTATGCCAGCCCTGGTTTGGTGCTGCCTCCACCTGGCAGAAGGATTACAAAAGGAATTGTTAAAATGGGCTGCCTTGAGTAAGGCGAGCCTTAGGAAAAATGATGCCCTGGGAGGAGTGACGTAGTCCCCGCTGCAGGAGAAGAGCTTGGAACAGCAATGCCCCTGGTTCCCTGGGCAGTGCGGGGTTCAGAGTCAGGCACAGGAGCACTGCATACAAACTGACCCACACAATAAAGCAACCTACAGCATCGGGAGAGGGGGGTCCCTGCTGAGCCCCAACCATCTCGCTAGAGACCCCATAAGGAAGCAATGGCAGGTGGGAAAAGCCCGACCTCAGCCCAGGGTGCAGGAGGGAAGGTAAGATACCTGTGGGAAGCAGGCTCCCAGGGACACTCATTCCATGTCTCGGCACTTGTCCACTGCAGCACCCACAGCCTGCAACCCCAATTCTTGCCTCTGTCCCTGGCAGGTGCAGGGTGAGTCCTAACTTCACACATGCAGCTCCCAGCTGCTTGTGCTCTCAGTTCCTGCGCATCCCAGGCTGTCTCTCTGGTGACTGCTGCAGCAAGTCTCCTGAGAGCTGGGTGGGTGGTGGCGCAGCTTCTCCCTGTGTCTGCACAATGGCTGCAACCATTTTGCTCCTTCTCCTTCACCCTTTACATAAATTCCTCTCCCAGTGGCGATGGCAATGACCAGACTCCCACAGACACTGCACCGGACAAGGAGACGACAGAGCAAACTTGTATTTTGGTGCCTTTTCTCCAGGTAGGGCAGGTGGGCAAAGCGAGCTCAGGAGCCTGCTCTCTGCCTGGGGCTCCCTGAGCAGTGGGCGGCTGCTCAGCAGGAAGAGCAGCAACAGGTGAAGTGGCAGCGGTGCTGCAGATGTCATGCTGCCAGGAGAGTGAAGAGGGGATGGTGCCTCCCCGACCATGGTGTCCTGCGTGATGGCTGGCCCTAGCCTTGAGCTAAAATGGTACATCTGTGGATTAGACAGATCTTTTACTTTCAGGGGAAAGTATGGTGGGGCACACCTACAGTGCAACAGGCTGCAAGAGGGCACCCAGAACTGCACACCACCTTTACATAGACTTGATTTCTTTTTAAATAAATGTAATCAAATCTGGTTGGATTATTTAGATTTGAAATGTTTTACATTGAAAAGGACAAGATTTTTTTTAAAATGGGTGCCTAAATCTAGGCTCCTATCTCCATATTTGAGTACCAAAATCAGTGTCCTGATCATGAAAAGTGTAGAACACCCATCAGGTCTGATTAAACTCCCCTTCTTCACTGACTTGTAATTCTATCCAACAAAAAGCAATCAAGTATGGCTGGCAAGATTTTTTCTTTATACACTCATTCTGTGTATTATTTGTGGTAATAATTAGTAGGGACCCAGTTGATGAAAACATGTAAACATTTGCTTAAATCCATCCCTATTCATGAAACTACTCAAATATTTTGACTTTAAATTAACATTGACTTCAGTGGCACTTAAATACATGCTCAAAGTTTTTTCCTGAATAGGGATACTGTCCAAAGGCCTAGATGATTAGTGGTGTTCTATTTTTCTCTTAAAATTCCTTATTTTACTGAAAGTGCAAGTTAGACTTACAGGACAATTGCCAGGCTCACTCTCCTCTCTGCTTTGGAAAATTGGTAAGTCTTCCAGTACTTCTCCTTTTGTTGATGATTTTTTAAAAATAGATATCGCTGGTTCAGTAAGTTTGGTTAAAAAAATTAGCTCTTGGCCTGAGAGTCAAGTCATCCTTACTGGCTAATTTATATATATTAAATGTCTTTATTATTTATACAGCATCCAAAAGTTAAGGTGGTGATTTATAGATATGTACAGGTTTCAGAGTAGCAGCCGTGTTAGTCTGTATTTGAGCATAAGCTTTCGTGAGCTACAGCTCACTTCATCGGATGCATAGCTTATGCTCAAATAAATTTTTTAGTCTCTAAGGTGCCACAAGTACTCCTTTTCTTTTTATAGATATGTAGTTAGGCAGAGTTGTACCCTGAAGAGCACTCTGTATATAACATGACATAATGAGAAAGACAAAAACCAAAGGAAATAGGTAGAGGATAAGGGTGAGAGCTTAAGAGCATCCATAATGTGTCAGACCAATGGTACCTCTAGCCCAGTATCGTATCTTCTGACAGTGGCAAGTGCCAGATACTTCAAAGGGAATGAACAGAACAGTGAATGAACACTCTTCAAGTGATCCATCCCTGTTATCCAGTCCCAGCTTATGACTATTGGCTATCTAGGGCAGCTGCAGCATGGAGTTCCATTCCTAGCCATTATGGCTAAAACTATGAATTTAACTAATTCTTTCTTGAATCCAGTTATGCTTTTGGCCTTCACAACATCCCATAGCAATGAGTTTCATAGGTTGACTGTGCATTGTATGAAGATGTACTTTCTTTTGTTTGTTTTAAACCTGCTGCCTATTTTTTTCCATTGGGTGACCCCTAGTTTGTCTGTTCATAAGCCAGAATTATTTTCATTGTTATTTCCCTTTGGCCATTAGTCTCAGCATATTCATGAAGTATTTGCATTGATTGTAATAAATTCTTTTTTTAGGTTGAAAAGTTGTGCAGATGTTCACATTTTTAAATGGTTGATCAGTTGACATGATAGTCTTTGTTTTCATCTGGATTCCTCATCAAATTCTTTTAAAAATCCTGATTTGTTCTATTTTATGAATGTAAACAAAACTTTCTGCAGCTGAAGAGAAAACTACTCTGATGTTGAATAGAGCTATGGTCTTTCTACATCCTTTTCAATTTCTTTTAGTTACGCCACGGCCTCTAAAATGGATCATTCTTTTGGTTTTTGATTGCTGTAGTGGCTAACAGCATTGTCATCCCTCTGGTCCATGTTTATGTGAGACTTGGATTAAGAGTTCCAGAAATGTTGCTATCCATTCTTAGCTTCTTTCTGACAAAATAGATGTGTAAATATATGGATGTTATCTATGGGTGGGACATTTTTCATGAGATGGAGAACTTTCCATCTTTTATTTTAGCTACCTATCAATGGAGGAGGGAAGAAGAGTAATGGGGTAGGAATTTGGATTTGTATAAATAAAAAAAGTGGAATAACTTCCATAGCTTCCTGCTTTTAAAAAATTCAGTAAATACTATGTGGAAGATGCATGCAATGAAATATGTGTATTAATACTAAAATCTTACATTATATAGCTCCTTTAATCCAAATTACTTTATAAACATTCAGATTACTTTTTCCACTACTGAAATTCAGCCATTGATGGTTTGAAACACAGCAACTGTCTAAAACCACATGATGACATATAACATTTTTTATGAGAAAGCACAGAATACCATATACAATGGAAACTGAAAGGGGAATTTAAGAAGGCAGAATGTAGTTATTCAAGTTGGAATTTGAATATGATGCAAAGATTCACAGCCCAATCTTGCAAAAAGGATCCTGGTACCTTAATGACCACAAGTCATGAGGACATTTCATCCAAGAATAGAACCTAATAAAGTTAGCTAATATCAGCTCATTGTTTTTAGCCATACTGTGTTTTTAACCTGATTCTTTGGATTGGAAAAGAAATAGTAAATTACAAGCTTTATTAATTCCAAATTTGCTTAGACATATTGGCTTCATTGAAGTAAATGGAGTTTTGCCATTGACTTCACTTGCACCAGGATTTCCCCCAATAGACACAATGAACCAATTTTCCATCACACTGCAGCCCTTTTCACAGGTCCACTGGTTCCAAGGATCTGTAAACCTGACAGATCCAATCAGCTGGGAATTCCCTGGTCCTGTGTTATTCACACACTCAGCTCCTGGCGTAGTGATATGGCCAATGTGCTCTGCTGATCTGTTGGCTTCCAAAAAAGCACCTGAAGGCCACTGGTAGGCAGGATATGCTGAAGAAGTACAGAAGCCAGCACAGAAGCAGCCCCAGGATGAAGCTATGGCAAATTGCTCCTGACCCTTCTGAGCTATTCCCAGCATTTATTGGGTACCAGTCAGAATTTGACTATTTCTTGTGTCTAGGTATCATCAACTATTGTACTTGTTTTTGACAGCATATCTGCCTTCTCAATTGTATCTACCTCCCTGTACTCATTTTTTAAAGAATTAGGGCCCTTTTAATGAACCACATGACGTTACTCCAAAAAATTATCCAGTACATCTTTACATCCTCCGTTGCATTAAGTTATATATATAGATATATAAAAAAGTTGATTTATGTGTAAAGGGACAACACAAAAAAGGGAGGATCAGTAGTTGAAGTTTTTTATTCCTTCATCATCAGGGATGTTGAATTGCTTAAGGTACAGATTTTGAGGTAGAAAGGAACCAAGAAATCAAAATCTGATTATCACTGAACAACAAGTACTCGCATTACATGAGGCTTTTACCCTTATACAGCAAGTCATTGAACCTCCCTTCACTTTCTCATCCGTAGGAGTTATTCCTTATTCCAAACTACCCCTCGCAAGCAGACCTCACTCACAAACCCTAACAACCATTCAGGATCTGAGACTGCACAAAGGAGTGGGGAGATTCTTCCAAGAATAAGGGGAGGTGTATTGCAAATAGCTTCATCTTCGAGTAGTGTCCATATGAGTGCTCCACTATAGGTGTCTGCATCCCTGCGCTGCTGATCAAAGAACTTCGGTAGCAGTGTCCTTTGGCCCACATATATGCTGTCTCTCTTCATGCTGCTCCATGACTCTAGCTAGAGCGTGCAGGCTAACCATCCTCAGTTCCTTCTCAACTGCTCGTGACTAGAGATGGAGCTTTAGCTGTCCATTTGCAGATTGTTAATTCTTTTACAATTGCTAATTTTTAGCTTCTTTTGAAGTCTATTTCCTTTCTTTTTTTTTTTTTTTTTTTGCTTTTCTTTGGCCATTGCCTAAAAAAAGAAAAAGAAGACTTCATTCTTTTGTCCCTTGACAAGGGTATGCCAGGCTCCTCAGGCTTCAAGAAATGTCACACCTGCAGCGAGGCAATCTCAAGCACTCTCAGTGCATCCTCTGCCTCAGTGAGGGCCACATCCAACAAAAGTGTACTCTTTGCCAGCAGCTCCAGCTGAGATCCTGCAAGGACAGAGAGCTTGGCAAAAAAAATTATCTTCATGAAGGCAGCTCTTCGTCCTTAACCTGCCGACGGATGTGAGTCTTCCCCACAACCTTCAACTTCGAAGGACAGTGGGTTGAAGAAATGGTCTGGGAACTCCTCTCATAAATCAAAAAAGAAAGCAGGAAGTCCCCTCAGAGAGCCTAGAGATATCTGTAAACAATCACCATCTTGCTCGGTATTCTCATCACCACTGGCAACAAGACCAGCACTAATGACAACTGTCGATCTCTGGTACCACTGACAGGTCCACGGACCCCTGGGGCATGTGCATCAAATCATTGGTACTGAAAGATAAGGGCAGACACCCTAGGAAGACACTCCCGGTATGCAAATTGACCTTGGTACCGCCAGTGACAGTAGCCCACTTGGCACTGGATAGACTGGTACAGACAAGGTCTCCATCTCCCCCGATACTGCCACTGCAATGATCAATACCAGAATTCCACCAGACCAGGGACCTATGCATAACAGAGGCATCTGAGTCTCCGCCCCTTGGTACCAACTTCATGGCATGGCACGGAGGATATCCCCACAATCATGCCATGCCCCTGCATGGTCTAGTGAGGGGTCAGACAGAGAGCAAGAGGTGGTCTCATAGTACTCCAAAGCTCCATATGAAACCTGCTATTAACAAGGTCTGGGAATCTACCCACAGATGGCACCATCACCACCATCTTGGTACAGTCACCCATGGGCATCCCCACCAGGTCCCATACCACCAAAATGGCCATACTTGGACCCTTGGGCAGTGCACTGACCGGCTGTCTTGCGAGCTTCAAGCCTAGCCTGACAACCCGCCCAAAACGCCCTTTCAGCCAAGGCATCTGGGGCCACAGAGCCTCAGGAAATGGAGGAACAAAAGGTTGACATGAAGGAGAAAGTAACACCTAAAGCCATATCCTCCTCTTACCCAGATGAACCGATTGTGCCTTCACCCCCAGCTATGGCATATGATTTCCGTGTGTTCCAGGAGCTGGCGAAAAGAGTTGCGGATACTCTCCACACACCACTGGAGGAGGTCAAGGACACATACCACCAGCTCCTTGATATCCTCCACTCTTCGTCCTTTTCAAAGATTGCCCTCCCAATTAATGAAGCCATCTTCTATTCGGCTAGAACAGTGTGGCAAACCCTGGCATCGATAGCCCTGACATACAAGCATCTGGACAAGAATTATGTCCCCGCAAAGGAATCAGAGTGCCTTTTCTCCCATCCACCACCCAACTGGATCATGGTGGATGCTGTGAATTCCTGTGGCCAACACCACCATTCCAGGGCAATGCCCTATGACAGGGATTGGAAGCGCCCTGATCTCTTTGGCAGGAAGGCATATTCCTCAGCCATCTTGCAATTCCACATTGCCAACTATCATATGCTCGTGGCAAAATACGATTACATGAACTACAATAAGCTGAATGACTTTGTTGATTAACTGCCAAAGAGTCAATGGAATCCTTCAAGGCCATAATTCAGAAGGGACAACTAGTTGCAAAAATATTGCTACAGTTAACCTTGATGCTACTGACATGGCAGCTAGATCCATCTCCAGGCTGCGGTGATGAGGCAGGTGTCATGGCTCCACTTGTCGGGATTCCCAAAGGAGGTGCAGACCACAGTAGAAGACCTCTCCTTCAAAAGGTGCAAATCTCTTTGTTGAGAAGACCAATGCCTCCCTCCATACCTTGAAGGATTCCAGGGCCACCCTCAGGTCTCTGAGAATCTATACACCGGGGCAAAAGAGACACTTTAGCCCTCAATCCCAACACAGGCCATATACGACTCAATTCTCATCACCGCGCCATTATGAGTGGCAAAGAAAAAACATGGAAATTCCTGAAGTGTAAGCTGATGGGGTCACGAACTTAGACCCAGCCCCCTGCCTCTAAGCATTACTTTTGACAGGCAGGTTGAGGCACCACAAGACCACTCCCCACAGCTGTCTATGATTATGCACGCATTTGACCACTGTTCGGAAGCTTTCCGCAGTGCCTGGGAACGCATAACATCAGACAGATGGATCCTAGAGTTTGTCTGTCTGATCTGGATACTCTATCCACATCACCGACTCACCCCCTCCACAACAGTCTTTCCTGTCCCTCTTTGGGGACCCTTCTCGTGAGAGTCAACTACAACAGGAGATAGCTCAATTCCTCCAATTAGGAGCCATCGAACCAATATCGCAACATCTCTGAGGCAAGGGGTTCTACTCTTGTTACTTCCCAGTACCCAAAAGAAAGGGAGGTTGGAGATCCATACTGGACCTCAAAGCTCTCAACAAGTTTGTCAAAGCTCAGAAGTTCAAGATGGTCACCTTATCGAAGATCATTCCTGTGACAGGTTCTGTCACAGAGACACCCTCAGAACTGTCATCTGATGTGCTGAGACTACCTCTGAACCCATTTTCTCTGCCAGTTTGGGCCTTCAGAACTCTGCCTTGCTGAGCCAGACACACAAACCTGCTGCAACACAGACCCAGGGTCTGAACCACGCCCCCAAAGCTGCAGGCTTAACTGAAAACAGCTTAAGAAGTGCACCCAGACAACCAGCTCCCGATGGGATCCAAACCCCAAAAAGATGGAGTTTGTAGCCACCTGGGCAAGTCACATGTCTATGAGTGATTCAGCTTTTTGCAGGCCGATGCCATTGTTTACATGTTAGTTTGAATGTTCCCAGAAAAGCTCAGATGTGGATTGGCATCTCCCAAAGTCCATTATTAGTTAATTACTCCCAAGTACCTGAATCGACCTTTCACAGTATGTTGGCCAAATCTCCCTTGTGTGTTTCCTACAGCAAATACAAGCATAGAGCCAATGCTGATAACTTCAGATATAAAAACGATACATGAATATATTCAGTAGATCATAACCTTTGCAAAGATGTGTTACATGGCAGATCTAGCATAAAGCATATTCCAGTTATGTTATATTTACACTTATAAGCATATTTTCATAAACAGAGTGCAACGTCACATCCTCTTCCTGAACTTACTGCCAGAGTCTTGGACACTGTCCATGGCGGAGGCAGTACATGTAAAATCCCTGTTTGTCTCTGGTTACATTCTCTTCCAGTACCTTTAAACCTATGATGTCATTCATAGCTGTTCTAGCAAAGTTCTGGGTTCCGGGTACCTGAAAACATGTTGGGGTATAGCATCATTAACAGAATGCAGATAGCAATGTCTGTTAAAGTGTAGGTGTCTTGGCATTTAGCCACCAATGCCATGAGGCAGTGTGCCTCAGTTTCCCCTTTCACACAGCAGTGTAGGCAAGTTATGCTTTTGCTGCTATGCCAAGCTGCCCACCTGTTTACAGGTATAAGCTGAAAAGCAACATGTTTGTGGGACTGTTTTGTCACCATCCCTAGCATGTATAAAAGTTTTTGCCAAAAATCAGGTATGTTACACATCTTCAAAGGGTTTACTATTAGTATTAACTCCTTTGTTTTGACCCCTAGATGAAAGAGCAAAAGATACAAGATTAACAGCCAATTTATGACAGACAGACTCCATTCACACAGCCTGGCTGACCCAGTGTCCACTTTATTTCCCAATACCTTAGTTTACCATGGTAGGTGTTCAGACACAAATTCTCCTGTCTCTTTGGAGAAGACTCTTAATTCAGGTATCAGTTTAGGGTTCTGGCAAGGAAAGGGTGCACTGCAGCCATGCCTGCCCTCGGCCCTTCCCGCTGGAATTTCTTTGGGTTGGACCCCATGCCCTTGTGAAGCTTCCCAAATGCGAAGTTTTTCTTCCCCCAGCCTTGAAGAAACAGTGTTATCTTTTACCAGGGTAGCAGGAACAATATCTTTAATGGAGTGCTTTGGATTGTTAAGATCCCCTTGGTCACCCCACTTTCTGTTCCCAACAGGTCAGCTGTGTGGACTCCCCCCTCCAGGAGATCTGACCCCCAGTCTTCCCTTAAAACCTGATCCATAGGTGAAGGGTCTGGCATTTTAGATGCAGATCCTTCACCCTCCTGCTGGGGAAAAGCCTTCCTATAAAAGGTGGACAGGCCCTGTCCCCCCTCACCTTCCGTCTGGACTTCCCTCTCTGGGCTCCCCTCTGAGGCAGACACTCCTGTGTCCCCTAAAAGGGAAGGTTACCCTGATCCAGCTGTGGGCTCGCAGCTACCAGCTATAACAGACCCTTCACTGGCCAGCAAAATCCCCCCCCCTTCACTCAGGTTGGGCTTGCTTTCAGCTACAGAGCCCTTGGAGTCTGTTCCCACCACAGCAGTCACCAGGATCCCAACTTCCATCTCCGGGATACATGTCTCTGTGAACCCCAGGGCAGGACCTGCAATTTTCTGGCAATCAGAACCTGGGAAGGCCTCCCTGTTGCAAGGTGGAACATACCCCTCCCCCAGGGAGATTGTGATGGGTTGGGTCATAGAAACCCCCTTGGGAACTGCCACCTGATGTGCCGAGACTACCTCTGAGTCTGTTTTCCCTGGCAGCTTGGAACTTGAATGCCCTACCTGGTTTGAGCCAGACACACTAGCCTGCTACAAACACACACTCAGGTCTGAACAACATCCCCCAAAAGCTGCAGACTTAACTGAAAACAGCTTAAGAAGTGTTCCTGTCTCCAATGCTCAGATGCCTAGCTCCCAATGGGGTCCAAACCCCAAATAAATCCGGTTTATCCTGTATAAAGCTTAATAAAGGGTAAACTTATAAATTGTTCACCCTTTATAATACTGATAGATAGATATACACAGCTGTTTGCCCCCCTCCCCCGGTATTAATACATACTCTGGGTTAATTAATAAAAATCACTTTTTACTTATTAAATACAAAAAATAGGATTTAAGTGGTTCCAAGTAATAACAGACAGAACAAGGTGAATTACCAAGCAAAATAAAACAAAACACGCAAGTCTAAGCCTAGTACAATAAGAAAACTGAATACAGCTAAAATCTCACCCTCAGAGATGTTTCAATAAGCTTCTATCACAGACTGAATGCCTTCCTAGTCTGAGCACAATCCTATCCCCTGGTACAGTCCTTGTTCCAGCTCAGGTGGTAGCTAGGGGATTTCTCATGACTGCAGCTACCTTTGTTCTGTTCAACCCCCTTATATATCTTTTTCACAAGGCGGGAAACCTTTGTTCCTCTCTAGGTGCCTACCCCTCCTTCTCAATGGAAAAGCACCAGGTTAAAGATGGATTCCAGTTCTGGTGACATGATCACATGTTACTGTAAGACTTCATTACCCACTTGCCAGCACACAGATATACAGGAAAACTTACAAATAAACAGTCATCTACAGTCAATTGTCCTAGTTGGTGGGAGCCATCAAGATTACAAACCACCATTAATGGCCCACACTTTGCATAATTACAATAGGACCTCAGAGTTATATTTCATATTTCTAGTTTCCGCTACAAGAATGATACATACATACAAATAGGATGACCACACTCAGTAGATTATAAGCTCTGTAATCGCAAAAAGAAAAGGAGTACTTGTGGCACCTTAGAGAATAACAAATTTATTAGAGCATAAGCTTTCGTGAGCTACAGCTCACTTCATCGGATGCATCCGATGAAGTGAGCTGTAGCTCACGAAAGCTTATGCTCTAATAAATTTGTTAGTCTCTAAGGTGCCACAAGTACTCCTTTTCTTTTTGCGAATACAGACTATCACGGCTGCTACTCTGAAACCTGTCATTATGCAAAGCTTTGTAATGATACTTTACAAGAGACCTTTTGCATGAAGCATATTCTAGTTAAATTATATTCACACTCATTAGCATATTTTCATAAAATCATATAGAGTGCAACATCACAGAGATGATCACAGGACAGGAGCTGGCTCTATCCAGCCCTTCGCGCAGGGACCTGCCTTGAGCCCCGGGGCTTCAGGAACTGGTTTCGACCACCCCTGCCCTCAAAGCTGCATTCTCCACTGCTACAGAGGAATTAAAGAGACACTCTTGTATTCCCCCAGCAGCACATGTGACTTCAGCCTCCCACCCGGGGCTTTTAGCACAAGATTCCTTCTTGCTGTTAACAAACCCTGGGAAAGATTCTGCCTCATCAAAAAAAATCATTCCTCAGTAGAAACGGTGCAAAATTGTGTGTCACCACTGTAACAGTCAGTTCAGCCTGCAAATCACCGGTTTCCATGTGTACCTTAGCTAAAGGTGCAAGGACTTTGTAACCTCCCACCAATTCTAATTCTGTCATTTTTCCTGGTAACAAATCCTTCTCCTGGATCAGGTCTTTCCTGATCACAGAAATTTCTGCACCAGTATCTCTCCATCCTCGGAGGACTTTGCCATTAAGCTTAACAGCATGCATATGCTCACAGCTGGGTTGTGTAGAAGCAACCTTTACAAATCCGGTGTGAAAAGAGACAGCAGCCTGGGATACCCCTGTGCTCTGAGAGACAGCAGCTTCATGTGTTACCTACTGCCTGTTTCCACTCAGCCAATGACACTTATTCCTCAGGTGCTCAGTGGACTTACAATGATAGCACCTTCTGGGCTCCTCTGCTTTACTCCTAAATTTAACCCTGTAGGTTTCAGGTGTAATCTGAAACTGTTTCCAAACCAGTTCCTTAAAATTTACCAGAATTTGAAGCATCATCAATAGGCATCTTATTGAATATGTCCAGAGCTCTCCCAGTCAATTTTGCAACTAAAGTGGTCATTTTTTGGTCTTCAGGAATCTCATTGAGAGTGCACAGTCTCTCAAAGGTGATGAAATATTCGGCAATATCACTGGATTCATCATACTGCGGGCATAATTGTTCCCATGTGTGGATTTTTGTGGAATTAGAGCCAGCTGCTGAAGGATTTTGTCTCTTCCACTCCATTACAGCCAGTTCATGCTTCTCTGTCTCAATTTGGGCCTGTATTTCTCTGACTTTTAATTCCAGGCCAGCTTTTTGTGCCTCCATTTCATTGTCTTTTAACTCCATGGCTCTTTTGTGAGCAGCTTCCTCCCTGGCTGCCTCTGCCTCATAGCCCTTCTCTGTGCAGCCTCTTCCCTGGCTGCCTCTGCTTCTTTGAGCCTCATTTGAAACTCACGGTCCTTTGCATTCTCTTCTGCTTCCAGTCTGGCCAGCTCTAGTTTTGTAGCTGCTTCACTGGTAGTCATTTTCCTGCTTTCTTCCCTCACCCAAAATAAGCAAACAGAAAACAAACCAGTAACCATATTGTTTGTTCTCCAGCCACCACACTCAAAACTCACTTAAAATCATCTGGTACAGAAGCTGATTTAAATGATAGGTTACAGACTACAGTTAGTAGTTCTGCAATTTCACATTTGAGTTCCTTCAGAACTCTTGGGTGAATACCATCTGGTCCTGGTGACTTGTTGCTGTTTAATTTATCAGATTTATCAGTTTGTTACAAAACTTCCTCTAATGATTCCTCAATCTGGGAAAGTTCCTAGGATCTGTCACCTATAAAGAATGGCTCAGGTTTGGGAATCTCTCTCACATCCTCAGCCATGAAGACTGATGCAAAGAATTCATTTAGTTTTTCCTCAATGGCCTTATTGTCCTTGAGTGCTCCTTTAGCACCTCGATTGTCCAGTGGCCCCACTGGTTGTTTAGGGTCTATAATGAGGTTCCGTGCCTGCTGGAGAGGAGTGTCCAGATGAGAAAACTGCCTCCTCCACATTGTCCTCACCTCACCACCATTTTTGAATGATGCATTGGGAGATTCTGGTTTGTCTGGTGCCATCGGTACAGGCAAGCAGGAGGTGCCAAGCAATGGAGATCTGGGAGCAGAGGATGCTTCCATATCTGATGAGTGCATAAGGGGGATCGGTGCTGTCGTATGCGGTGCTGTATTCTTCTGCGCCACCGGCTTGGGTGGAAGTGAGGCTGGTGCTGACCCTTTGTGTGTTGCCTTCTTCGGTGCCGTGGGCACTGGTCTTAGCAGTTCCACGGTTGGCGCCGATGAGTTCGGTGCTGGAGGGGGAGCCATCACAGGAGGTTGAGGTTGCAGTACCATGCCCTTCATAAGGGTAGTAAGTGCCGTGGAGGAGGAGGCCACTTTATGCCTATTACTTGACTCCTTTCTCCTGCCGGCAGAGGTCCCACAGTGGATTGTGTCGGAGGTGTCCGGTGTGTCAAAGGTGCTCACTCTAGAGGAGGCTGGCACTGCAGGCAGTGAACTCACCAGAGACCATTTCTTTTTTGTGTTTCTCGGCTTGGTGGAGACATGGCCTTTTTCCTTGATTTTGTAGAGGAGTTGGCACTTAGTCTGTCCATGGAGGATGCACCTGGGGAGTCCCTTGTCGCGGGCTGTCTGGGGCCTAATGTAAGAGTGAGGTATTTCTCCATTAGAATAAGTTTAAGGCCAATATCCCTCTCTCTCCTTGCTCTAGCTATGAGACTGTTGCAGTAAATGCACTTCTGCGGTATGTGCGACTCACCTAAGCATTGTCTGCATAAGGAGTGGCCATCAGAAATTGGTATTGCATCCTTACACAAAGTACTTCTTTTAAAGCCTGGGGAACAGGCATATTTAAGGCATTCCTTTTTTGTGAAAAACGGGGGATGGGAAAACAAAAGGTTTATTTTAAACAGCTAACAAAGTTTAACTAATGCAAACTATAATTATACTAATTAAAGTAAATTACTAATAAACAAAGGTAATAACTAGGCTATCTAACAATCTAATTTTTAGAAGATTTTTAGTAACACTGCTAATGGACTCCATCTCAAGCCAAGGACAGTTGAGAAGGAACTGAAGGGGTGGGGAGTGTGTGTGCTAGATGAGGCACCAGCAGTGTCGCAAAACTGCTACTGTGCACACGCACCCCAACCAGACACTGCTACAGAAAATCTCGGATCGATGGCACTGGGATGCACCATCACCTGAAGTGGAGCTCCCACAGGGACAGCACTCGAAGAAGCGTAGACATATCTCCAAAAGTGACCATTTGCTTTGCATCGTGAGGCTGTTTAAATGTGTGTCTCACCCTATGAATGATGTGCCAGTGGTAAGGAGTGACAGAGGTGACGTCTGCAAAAAGAGGATCCCTTTGCACACATTGGCTGGGTCCTTCCACCAGACGAAGAAGTTTTTGATCCTGGTAAAGAGTGACAGGGGTTTGTCCAGCCTGTCCCTGTTTGGTCTGTAAACCAAACTAAACCATAACCGTAGATATTGCATTGGAAGTCTGGTGTGTGGTGTCACTGCTGTGCCTGCCTCTCTATGCCCCAACATTTGGAGGCAGAGTCTGGCTGGTATTTGTTGACTATGTTGAGTCATGTCAATGAGTGAAACCAGGGAGAGGAACCTGTGTTGAAGTAGGAAGGCTTTGGCCTTAGAACGTCCAGGTCAGTCCCCATGAATTCCAGGCACTGCACTGGCGTGAGGGTTGACTTCTGGGTGTTGATCTGTAAGCCCAGTTCTGTAAACGTGTATCATGGTGTTGATGCTCATCAAGCTCCCTGGAGCGATCGGGTTCTGAGGAGACAATCAACCAGGTATGGGTAGGTCATTATCCCTTGCGAGCATAAATGAGCAGCTACTATTCAGAGAACTTTGGAAAATACTCTTGGGTCCAATGAGAGTCCAAAGAGGAGGACTCTGTACTGGTCATGGTCATGTCCCAGAGTGAATCTGAGAAATCACTTGTAAGCCAGTAGGATTGAAATATGAAAGTAGGCATCCTGTAGGTCGAGGGCCAAAACCAGTTTCCCTGTTCCGGCAGAGACCTGCCCCCATGGCTTACTAACCCATTGATGTGCCCTCCCATGCCATTTCCCATTCAGTGGCCACAGTGGGACCTATGGGCAGCCTACAGGTCTCAATTCCACAGACCTCCCAATTCTCACAGTAAACCTATATGCTCTGCAAAGACATCAGTACATGAGCCCTCTGAGGTGATAGAGGAGGTGGAGAAAGACAGGGATGAGACCACAGAACACGAAATATCCCCTGATCACAACCCCTCTTCTTCCCCTGACGAGGCAGTAATGCCCCCGCCTCCCACTGCTACAGATGACTTTCAGGAGTTATTCCAGCATGTGGCATAGATCCAAAATATTCCTCTTGAGGAGGAACCAGAGACACAACACCAACTCCTCAAGATCTTATACACTTAGTCTACGACAAAAATAGCTTTGCCCATAAATGACGCTCTGATGGAATCTGCAGAAATTGCATGGCAAACAACTGCCACCATCTCTCCAATCAATAAGCGTATGGACAGGAAATACTATGTGCCAAATAAAGGCATGGATTTCCTTTTTGCACCCCACAACCTAACTCCTTAGTGGTGGATGCTGTCAACCAGCAA
Source organism: Dermochelys coriacea (assembly GCF_009764565.3). NCBI lineage: Eukaryota > Metazoa > Chordata > Testudines > Dermochelyidae > Dermochelys > Dermochelys coriacea. The sequence continues at coordinate 14,958,867 of NC_050073.1, forward strand.
GGCAAATATCCTCAATTCAAATCCATACCACAAGACAAAGATTGGAAGAGACTAGACCTCTTGGGGCAAAAAGTTGACTCTTCTGCGACTCTTCAATTCCACACAGCCAATTACACAGTGTTACTTACTAACTACAATAATGACAATTATACAAAACTGAATGATTTTGTCCAAGAAATTCTGGAGGAAAACAGAGACAAATTCTGTGCTGTCATCAATGAGGGACAACTTATTGCTAGAACAACACTCCAGGAATCCCTTGATGTGGCAGACACAGCGGCACGCACAACGGCGACAACCATTGTCGTGCACAGAGCATCCTGATTTCACCCATCTGGTATCCCAAGAGAACTCCAGACCAAGATGGAGGATCTTCCCTCAGTAGGGACAAGATCTTCTCCACTAAAATGGATGAGATCCTCCATTCCATGAAGGATTCTAGAGCCACACTGAGGACCCTCAGGATCTACACACCCCCTACCAGGAGACACAGATACCAACCTTACAATTATATCAGAGACAGCACATCTCAGCACAAGCAGAGACCATACAACAATCAAAGACAAAGGCACCGACCACAGAGACATTGCCCTACCCAATCTCATGCTGCAATGTCCCAAGCACCACCAAACAAAACACTATTTTGAAACATTGGTCGAGGGTCTGACCAACCTTCTCCAGCCACCAGTGCCAATTGAACAAACAATCCAAATCTCTGGTCATCAGCTTCAACCATTTTACCATATGTGGGCCTCTATCACCATGGACCACTGGGTTTTAGAGATCCTTTGAACGGGTTATACCATCACTTTTAGCTGCATCCCACCTACCCCCGTCCTTCTTATGGATCCTTCTCACAAGCATCTATTGAGACAAGAACTACATCACCTTCTACAATTAGAGGCCTTGGAACAAGTTCCACAACACAGTTCCACAACACAGAGGGAAGGGATTTTATTCCCATTATTTCCTGATTCAAAAGAAAAACAGAGATTGGTGACCATACTAGATCTCAGAAAACTCAACAAATTTGTCCGTATCCACAGATTCAAAATGGTCTGGAAAAGGGTGACTTGTTCTCAGCCCTCAACCTACAAGATGCATATTTTTACATTACCATCCATATCACTCACAGACGATTCCTATGATTCACAGTGGGACAAGATCACTTCCAATACAGAGTACTGCCATTCAGACTGTTGACAGCTCCAAGTGTCTTTACCAAAACCCTAATGGTGGTTGCTGCTCATTTGTGCAGATAAAGAATATTGATATTCCCATACTAAGACGATTGCCTTCTCAAAAGGCCCTACCCTGACAGAAACATTACGCATTACTGGACAAACCATCTCTCTTTCACTTCCTAAGACTACAAATCAACACAAAGACAGCTGCAGCGGCACAGGAGCTAGCAAACAGAGCTCTAAACAGGGGAGTTTGAGTGGGAGTTTGCAAGGGGAGTTTGGATTGTGGTGCTTGTTTGGGGTTTGCTTTTGCTGGGGGGTTGTGGTCTTTTTGGTGTGGCTTGTGTTTCCCAGATTAACAGGATTTAGGTGGGAAGGAGATGACAGATACAGAAGCAGCTGTGGGAGTGACTCCTGCAGTGAAAGACACATTGAGGATGACTGGATGTGGAAGCTGTGGTATGTACATGATCCTGGAGGGGGGAACCGGTAAGAGTTTTTTCTGCATGAAATGCCGTCTGATAGAGCTGATGGAGGAAAAGATCCGAGGTTTGGAGATGCAGGTGGAAAGTCTGGTTGAGTTTAGGAAGGGGTTTGAGCAGATGATGGAGCAAAGATATGAGGTATCTGAAGGGAAAAGCTCAGACTCACAGATGGAAGCAGGGCTGGGGAATTTTGAGGAGAGACTGGGTGAGGAAAGTGGTCAGTGGAAACATGTGACTCAAAGAACCAGGCAGAGAAAAAGACGGTCTAGTGAAGGAGAAATAGAGCTTAGAAACAGGTTTGCAGAGTTGGAAAATGAAGAAGGGGCTCAGCAGGTACTTGTTGAAGGTGGAAGGGTAAGGAAGAAGAGAAGAGAGGCTAGTCCTATAGGAAAAAGGGGAAGAGTCAAGGGAGACTACACCAAATATGAGCCCCAGGAGGATACAGGATGGGTTGAAGAGGATTGTAAGGGAAAATAGGAATGGAAAGAACTTGCAGCCAGAGGGAACAGGGGAGAGACTGGAGAATAGCACTGTCACCAGGAAAAGGCAGGTCTATGTGATCGGGGACTCTTTATTGAGAAGAATAGACAGGCCTGTAACTAGAGCTGATCCTGAGAATAGAAGGGTGTGCTGTCTTCCGGGTGCTAAGATACGGGATGTAGACCTGAGGTTGAAAAGGATCCTAAAGGGAGCGGGAAAGAATCCCCTAATTATCCTTCATGTGGGAACAAATGATACAGCCAGATTCTCGCTGGAAAGTATCAAGGGAGACTATGCTAGGCTGGGGAAGACACTTAAGGAAATTGAGGCTCAGGTGATCTTTAGCGGGATCCTTCCTGTTCCTAGAGAAGGGCAACAAAGGTCTGACAAGATTAGGACTGTCAACAGATGGCTTAGGCAGTGGTGCTATAAGGAGGGCTTTGGGATGTATGGCCACTGGGAGGCATTCACGGACAGAGGTCAGTTCTCTCGGGATGGACTTCATCTGAGTAGGGAAGGAAATAGACTTCTAGGATCGAGGCTGGCACAACTGATAAAGAGAGCTTTAAACTAGGAATTGGGGGGAGATGGATGGGAGATGTCCAGAAAATCTCCATGCCAGATTTTAGCATTGAGAGGGAAGAAGATGAAGTAAGAAAGGATACAGCCATGGGTAGGAGAATGTATATAAGGAGCGAGGGCGGTGTGGATACTAGTCTAATAGGTTATACTGGCTGTAGAATGACTGTGCCTAATAGGGTACAAAATGTGAGCGAGTCCAAACAGAAAAAATTAAGATGTTTGTACACCAATGCGAGGAGTCTAGGTAACAAAATGGAGGAACTAGAGCTACTGGTGCAGGAAGTGAAACCAGATATTATAGGGATAACAGAAACATGGTGGAATAGTAGTCATGACTGGACTACAGGTATTGAAGGGTATGTGCTGTTTAGGAAAGACAGAAACAAAGGTAAAGGGGGTGGAGTAGCATTGTATATCAATGATGAGTTAGAATGTAAAGAAATAAGAAGCGATGCAATGGATAAGACAGAGTCCGTCTGGGCAAAAATTACATTGGGGAAGAAAACTAGTAAAGCCTCTCCTACGATAGTGCTTGGGGTGTGCTATAGACCTCCGGGATCTAATTTGGATATGGATAGAGCCCTTTTTAATGTCTTTAATCAAGTAAATACTAATGGAAACTGCGTGATCATGGGAGACTTTAACTTCCCAGATATAGACTGGAGGACCAGTGCTAGTAATAATAATAGGGCTCAGATTTTCCTAGATGCGATAGCTGATAGATTCCTTCATCAAGTAGTTGCTGAACCGACTAGAGGGGATGCCATTTTAGATTTAATTTTGGTGAGTAGCGAGGACCTCATAGAAGAAATGGTTGTAGGGGACAATCTTGGCTCAAGTGATCATGAGCTAATTCAGTTCAAACTAAATGGAAGGATTAACAAAAATAAATCTGCAACTAGGGTTTTTGATTTCAAAAGGGCTGACTTTCAAAAATTAAGGAAATTAGTTAGGGAAGTGGATTGGACTGAAGAACTTATGGATCTAAAGGTAGAGGAGGCCTGGGATTACTTTAAATCAAAACTGCAGAAGCTATCGGAAGCCTGTATCCCAAGAAAGGGGAAAAAATTCATAGGAAGGAGTTGTAGACCAAGCTGGATGAGCAAGCATCTTAGAGAGGTGATTAAGAAGAAGCAGAAAGCATACAGGGAGTGGAAGATGGGAGGGATCAGCAAGGAAAGCTACCTAATTGAGGTCAGAAGATGTAGGGATAAAGTGAGAGAGGCTAAAAGTCGAGTAGAGTTGGACCTTGCAAAGGGAATTAAAACCAATAGTAAAAGGTTCTATAGCCATATAAATAAGAAGAAAACTATGAAGGAAGAAGTGGGGCCACTTAACACTGAGGATGGAGCGGAGGTTAAAGATAATCTAGGCATGGCCCAATATCTAAACAAATACTTTGCCTCAGTCTTTAATAAGGCTAAAGAGGATCTTGGGGATAATGGTAGCATGACAAATGGGAAGGAGGATATAGAGGTAGATATTACCATATCAGAGGTAGAAGCGAAACTGAAACAGCTTAATGGGACTAAATCAGGGGGCCCAGATAATCTTCATCCAAGAATATTAAAGGAATTGGCACCTGAAATTGCAAGCCCATTAGCAAGAATTTTTAATGAATCTGTAAACTCAGGAATAGTACCGAATGATTGGAGAATTGCTAATATAGTTCCTATTTTTAAGAAAGGAAAAAAAAGTGATCCGGGTAACTACAGGCCAGTTAGTTTGACATCTGTAGTATGCAAGGTCCTGGAAAAAATTTTGAAGGAGAAATTAGTTAAGGACATTGAAGTCAATGGTAAATGGGACAAAATACAACATGGTTTTACAAAAGGTAGATCGTGCCAAACCAATCTAATCTCCTTTTTTGAAAAAGTAACAGATTTTTTAGATAAAGGAAATGCAGTGGATCTAATTTACCTAGATTTCAGTAAGGCATTTGATACCGTGCCACATGGGGAATTATTAGTTAAATTGGAGAAGATGGGGATCAATATGAACATCAGAAGATGGATAAGGAATTGGTTAAAGGGGAGACTGCAACGGGTCCGCCTGAAAGGCGAACTGTCAGGTTGGAGGGAGGTTACCAGTGGAGTTCCTCAGGGATCGGTTTTGGGACCAGTCTTATTTAATCTTTTTGTTGCTGACCTTGGCACAAAAAGTGGGAGTGTGCTAATAAAGTTTGCAGATGATACAAAGCTGGGAGGTATTGCCAATTCGGAGAAGGATCGGGATATTATACAGGAGGATCTGGATGACCTTGTAAACTGGAGTAATAGTAATAGGATGAAATTTAATAGTGAGAAGTGTAAGGTTATGCATTTAGGGATTAATAACAAGAATTTTAGTTATAAGTTGGGGACGCATCAATTAGAAGTAACGGAAGAGGAGAAGGACCTTGGAGTATTGGTTGATCATAGGATGACTATGAGCTGCCAATGTGATATGGCTGTGAAAAAAGCTAATGCGGTTTTGGGATGCATCAAGAGAGGCATTTCCAGTAGGGATAAGGAGGTTTTAGTACCGTTATACAAGGCACTGGTGAGACCTCACCTAGAATACTGTGTGCAGTTCTGGTCTCCCATGTTTAAAAAGGATGAATTCAAACTGGAGCAGGTACAGAGAAGGGCTACTAGGATGATCCGAGGAATGGAAAACTTGTCTTATGAAAGGAGACTTAAGGAGCTGGGCTTGTTTAGCCTAACTAAAAGAAGGTGGAGGGGAGATATGATTGCTCTCTATTAATATATCAGAGGGATAAATACAGGAGAGGGAGAGGAATTATTTCAGCTCAGCACCAATGTGGACACAAGAACAAATGGGTATAAACTGGCCACCAGGAAGTTTAGACTTGAAATCAGACGAAGGTTTTTAACCATCAGAGGAGTGAAGTTTTGGAATAACCTTCCAAGGGAAGCAGTGGGGGCAAAAGATCTATCTGGTTTTAAGATTCTACTCGATAAGTTTATGGAGGAGATGGTATGATGGGATAATGGGATTTTGGTAAGTAATTGATCTTTAAATATTCAGGGTAAATAGGCCAAATCCCCTGAGATGGGATATTAGATGGATGGGATCTGATTTACTATAGAAAATTCTTTCTTGGGTATCTGGCTGGTGAATCTTGCCCATGTGCTCAGGGTTTGGCTGATTGCCATGTTTGGAGTCGGGAGGGAGTTTTCCTCCAGGGCAGATTGGAGAGGCCCTGGAGGTTTTTTTTGCCTTCCTCTGTAGCATGGGGCATGGTTGACTGGAGGGAGGCTTTCTGCTCCTTGAAGTTTTGAACCATGATTTGAGGACTTCAATAGCTCAGACATGGGTGAGGTTTTTCATAGGAGTGGGTGGGTGACATTCTGTGGCCTGCGCTGTGCAGGAGGTCGGACTAGATGATCAGAATGGTCCCTTCTGACCTTAGTATCTATGAATCTATGAATCAAAGAAGTCTACCCTAACTCCAGTACAACAATTGGACTTCATAGGAGTGCACCTGGACTCAGTGGAGGCCAAAGCATCACTGCCAATGCCCAGGGGTGGCGTGTATCATAGACGGGGAGGCTATGCCTCCCCAAACAGCCTGGCATGGCCCCACCCATGCTCTGCCCAGAAGGTCCCCTCCTGCTTGCCCTTCCCCCTTATCCCCAGCCCACGCAAATTGCTTGCTCATTTTCAGGGAAGTGGGCTAGGGATAGGGGGGACTTGGGTTGGCTGTGGCTGCCCAGAGCTGGAGGCTGTGCTGCCTGGTGCTCAGGAGGGGACTGCTGGTGCTGGAGTGTCCACCCTGTGCTTGGGGGCACTGGGAGCCGCGTGCTGCTCACCTATCCAGCACTCTGGAGCTGGGGTCTGTGCACCACCTGCCTTCCAAGCATGCTGGAAGAGGTGGCTGGCGGTTGCAGGGAGAAGGGGGCTCTGGCAGAGCCTCGGGTAGGAGGAGTGGCACCTTGGGCTGGGGCTAACCTCCTCAAGCGGGCAGGTCACCCGCTGCCCATGCTGATGCCACGATTCTCAGCAATGACTTCCCTCATATCAGTGGTCTCAGACAGCGTATGGGTGTCTTCATGCACCTGCCTACAATTTTTGGGGCTTATAGCAGACACAACTTTCATTGTAAAACATGCCAGACTACACGTATGCTGCCTTCAAGGATACTGAGCTCAGTATATATTCCACGAAAGCACAACCTAAACAAAAGACTCACACCAACCCCAGAGTTCTACATTCACTAAGATGGTGGACAAACCCAATAAATGTTTGCTCAGGCATCCTGTTTCGTCAGGATCCACCATCCATACAAATCACAACAGATGCCTCACTGATTGGACGGGGAGCTCACCTAAACCAACCTACAATCCAAGGCAAGTGGTCCCCCACAGAAACACATTTACACATCAACCTACTCAAATTATGCTCAGTCCGCAACACATGCCTACATTTCCTCCCTCTTATATCAGGCAAAACGATAAGGGTCCTGACAGACAACATTGTGAGCATGTTCTATATAAACCGATAGGGTGGAGCACGTTCCCACTCCGTATGCAGAGAGGCCTTAAAACTATGAACTAGTGCATAAAACACAACATCACTATTGCAGCAGCATACCTCCCAGGTTGACTGAACATGATGGCGGACATGTTAAGCAGATAGTTTTCCCAAGAGCACAAATGGGAACTTTACGACAAAACAACACATTTTTCACATGTGGGGATCCCCACACAGACTGGTTTGTGACATCAGTAAACAAGAAATGCCCAAAGTTTTGCTCACAAGCAGGACTAGGGGCACAATCCCTAAGGGATGCTTTTCTTATCAAATGGAATGCTCTTCTCCTATACGCATTCCCACCAATACCTCTAATCTCCAGAATAATACACAAAATACAAACCGACAGGGCCAAAATAATACTCATAATACTGACATGGCCCAAACAGACCTGGTTCCCTTATCTGATACATATGGCAATCTGCACACCATTCACTCTCCCTTACCTACAGAATCTTCTCTCTCAGGACAACAGTCAAGTTCTCCATCTGGACCTGGAGAAACTTCACCCAATGGCATGGCTCCTTCATGGCTCTATCACAACGAACTAACCTGCTCAGAACAAGTAAAACAAGTGCTAATAAACAGCAGGAAATACAACACGCAACACAACACTTACCTCCAAAAATGGAAATGATTCTTCCTATGGTGCCAGAACAAATAAATATCTGCAAGCCAGGCACCACTTCCACTAATCCTGGAATATTTATTATCTCTAAAGAACTCAGGGCTTGCTATGAGCTTGCTTAGGAGTTCATCTTGCCGCCATCATGGCCTTCCATCAGCAGGTAGATGGGACATCGATATTCACTCACCCTATTACTAAATGATTTCACAGAACATATACCTGGACGTCCGAGAACCCGTGCCAGCATGGGACTTAAATCTGGTGCTCAGAAGTCTAACCAACCCCATGCTCATTATTTCCCTTATCTATGAAAGTGGCATTCCTGGTCGCCATTATATCGGCATGAAGAGTCAGTGAGATAGGGGCTCTCATGGCTTACCCCCCATACATAATATTCTTCAAGGATAAAGTGAAACTTAGAACACATCCTAAGTTTATGCCCAAAAACATTGTCCTCGTTCCACCTCAACCAACTAATTCACTTACCTACATTTCATCCGAAACCACACATTAACACTCAAGAAGCGGTCCTGCACACATTGGATGTGCCCTGGACCTTAGCATTTTATCTGGACAGAGTGAAGGCCTTCTGAAAATCACCTTGACTTTTTGTGTCAACAACAGAATGATCGAAGGGCTCTGCCATATCTACACAAAGATTATCTAAATGGATATCCAGCTGTATCCATATGTGTTATTCACTGCACAACACTGAAGCCTCTGTGGACATCAGAACACCCTCAACAAGAGCTTTATCTACCTCCATGGCATTCCTACACAATGTGCCCATTCTAGACATCTGCAGGGCCATCACCTGGGCCTCTTAACACACATTCACAAACCACTACACAATTACTCTCGGTTCAAGGTCAGACACAAGATTAGGCCTCACTCTACTAGCCTCAGCAACAAACTCAACTCCGAAGTCCCTTCCACCCTCATGAAGGCACTGCTCTACATTCATCTGAACTGGAGCACCCCAGGGACAGCACTCGAAGAAGAAGAGAAGGTTACTCATCTTGTGCAGTAACTGAAGGTCTTCTTTGAGAGCTTGCTCATGTCGATTCCATTCTAGGTGTGCATGCCCCTTGAGTGCCCAAGTAGGTGTTAAGTGCAGTTAGAAGTTAGAGTCCCATTGGGGACTTCACCCCAGGTGGGGCATGCTCTGGTCTCCAGGGGTTAAGCCCTGCTTGGACTGCAACAGGCCTATGCCTGTTAGTGAACCCCACAGCTTTTGCCTCAAGTGCTTGGCAGAATCACATGTGAAGGACAAGTGTTGTATCTGTAAAAACCCAGGACCCAGAAAGAGTGCAATATCCATTTGAGGGGTCTCCTCATGGAGGCTGCCCTCCAACCGGCTTCTGAGCCGACCCAGCCGAACTCTACCCCTAGTATCTCCACCTTGGTGCGTAGCACACCCCCAGCACTGTAGACTGGTGACATAGGTGTAGCGAGGTTGAGATTCACCACGCAGCACCTCCTGCTGGTCGTCTCGGGAATTAGCTCTCCAGCATACGGAGCGCCTCCTACTGGCCAGTGTCTCACCTGTCACTGGCCCCATGTCCCTCCTGGACCCCAAAGCCCTTTACCTTGGGGTGCTGTCCCAGCAGTACCCCACGATCTGGGTCTCCCCTCCCAGAGGAACCCCCAATCCTCTATTCCCACCTTGCCTCAGTGGCTACTGCCAGTCATAATCTAGCCCCTGCTCACTAGGGCAGATTGCAGTCTGTAAACCACTCATCATTGGCAATAACGTAGGATCTGCTGTCTTTGCCTATTCCCAGGTTGTATCTCTGCAGCCCCAGTACCTTTGTAGGCCTTCACCAAGGCCTGCAGCCTGGGGGTTTACCAGGCTGGAGCTCCCCAGCTCCTCTTGTCCTTTTCCCCAGCACTTCTCTGCTTTGGTACCTTGCTCCCAGGCAGCTAGCCCGTCACCTCCAGGGCTGGAGGGAGACTTCTTCAGCTCCTGGCCCCCAGGCCTCTTATCAGGGCCAGCTCGGCCCTGATTGAGCTGGCCACAGCTGTGGCTACTTCCCCGATCAGCCTAGCTTTTCCCAGCTGCAGCCCTCTCCAGAGCAGGTTTTAACCCCTCTTCTCCAGGAGTGAGGCAGCCGCCCCACTACAATGGGCATCAGTCCATACTTTCGCAGAGCACTATACGATCACTAGAGACTTTGCCTCTGATGTCATCTTTGGCTCCACAGTACTGTCATCTTAAGTGACCCAACTCTGAAGTCCCAGCCCTCCAAAAGGGATATTGCTCAGGAGTCATCTACTGTGGAGCACCTGAAGGGACACTACTCAAAAAAGAAGTAGTTACTCACCTTGTGTAGTAACGATGGTTCTTCGAGATGTGCCCCCCCCATGGGTGTTCTACAACCCATCCTCCTCCCCTCTACTTTGGAGTTCTCGTTATGACTGTGGTAGAGAAGGAACTGAGAATGGGTAGTCTGCACATACTGGCTAGCCTCCTGGCACAGAATGAGGAGAGACCATGCATATGTGGGCCCAATCTCCGATCAGCAGTGCAGGGACACAGACAACCTATAGTGGAGCATCCCTAAGGAGACGCATCTCTAAGAACCACTGTTGTTGCACAAGATGAGTAACTTCTTTTCCTCCAGCCTTACCCAAATTTCAGCTCAAAAAGTGTACACTAACTGCCAGCAACAGTATGCATATGTTCAGCAATTATTAAACTAATAAAATATGTATATGAAGTTCTAGTAAGATATAATCTTCAAACTAAAATGGTTATTTAAACTGCAGCCTGCAAAAGCAACTAATTGCCTCAAAAGTACTATCTAAACCTTTATGAAGAGCCAAATGACTCTAAAAATAATCAAGCTTCTCTTTCAAAACAACTCTTTTCCCAGCAGATGTGCACTATATGAAAAGCATAGGAACAATAAAGCAGATAGCTACGGGACTTATTCCCCTTAGCAGGAGTAGCAGCTGGAGTGCTATTAATCTCTCATCTAACACATTTGACACTTACTGATAGAAAATTTCATATTTTAAAACATCATCTTCAGTGCCAATAAGTCTGTGATTAATATACAAACATCTATATACTGTGAATTTAAGTCTTTCCCTTGGTAGCTTTCTGAGAATGTATCTTGGGCACATTTGTTCTCTCTTCCTGCTTCTGCAGGGGCTCTTTCTACTTCTGGTTTAAGAGTTGATATTTCAAAGTGCTCTCAAAACCATATGCATACTCAAATTTTACTTTAGAAGTTGTCAAGGAAAATAGCATTAATTAAATAGAGGGAAGATTCAGAATTAAGATAATATGATCATGCTGCATGTTTCCTAAACAATGGTACTGAGTGTAGAAACCAAGTAGCTGTGATCATCCTTGTCGACATAATGGGTGATTGAGTGTAACGCCGACAGACCCTGGTTGTTGGTGGGCAGGATTGAACTTGGGGCCTCTGGAGCTTAGTACATGAGCCTCTACAGCAGGGTGGGCAAACTATGGCTCACAGGACCCTCCTGCCCGGCCCCTGAGTCCCTGGCCCGGGAGACTAGCCCCCGGCCCCTCTCCCACTGTCCCTCCTCCCCCGCAGCCTCAGCTCACTGCACCGCTGGCGCAATGCTCCGGGCGGCGCAGCGGGGCTGCAAACTCCTGGGGCAGCGCAGCTGCAGAACCCGGCCTGACCCGGAGCTTTGTGCTGTGCGGTAAGGGGGCAGGGAGCAGGGTGGGTTGGATAGAGGGCAGGGGAGTTCAGGGGGTTTGGGGGGGTGGATAGGGGTTGGGGTGTCAGAGGGCGGGGAACAGGGGGGTTGAATGGGAGCAGGGGTCCTGGGGGGCAGTCAGGAAGGAGAGGGGGGGTTGGATTGGGCAGCCAGGGGCAATCAGGGACAGGAGTTCCGGGGGCAGTCAGGGACAGAGGGAAGGGGTGGTTGGATGGGGCAGGAGTCCCGGGGGGGCCGTCAGGGAACAGGGGGGGTTGGATGGGGCAGGAGACCCGGAGTGGGGGGCTGTCGGGGTGAGAAGCAGGGGGGGCAGATAGGGGGCAGGGGCGAGGTCGCGCCCCCCTCCCCTAACCAGCCCTCCATACAATTTTCGAAACCTGATGCGGCCCTCAGGCCAAAAAGTTTGCCTGCCCCTGTTCTACAGCATGAGCTAAAAGCCACCTGGCTGTTAGCTAAGGCTGTAGAGCAGACTCATTTTATCTCTTTCGCTAAGCGGTCTCAGTGCCACTGGATGGGACAGAACACCACACCCAGAAGATGTGTGGGTTACGTGAGCATCAGGAAAAACTGGCATAGAGAGACCTATTCAAAGGATTGTCATTAGGCTGACATTGACTAATGTAGTGCCAGGATACTGTTGTCAGTCAAAACAGTAACATATTCATCATGAAAATAAACATAGAAAACAAATTTTAGTCTACATAAAGGAAGGGATCATGCTTGTCAAATTCACCTCTGTAGTTCCTTGAGATCCACAATTTTAGCTGGTGGATGTTCCTGGCAACAGAAGGCTTACAAGAAAATTCTGCAGAGTTAGGATTGCGCGATGTGGGAATAACCTGACTAGGTCCTGATTCTATCACTATGCTTAAATTACCACCAGGTTTAACCAGGAGTGGGGGAAAGCTAGGTTCAGGGTGTTTTCCTTCATTTTAGTATTTCTAAAATTCCTCATGTAAAATAAACAGTTGGTGGAAAACCCAGTCAAATTAAGACCCACTCTTTTTAAAAAAAAAATGTTTAAGGATTTCTGAAATTTAAAAATTAGTTTTAACACTCATGTAGCAATTTGATTGAGTCAATGTGATGGTGATCATGAAACTGCCTCAAAGCATCAGCTCTTTTTCATGTGCAGTCATATTTTTGAGTAATGATAATCGAACAATGACTTTTTGCACTTTGGAAATTAATTTATGAAGTCTTTGAAAGTCATTCGGCTGTGTTCAGAAATGTCCACCCACTCCTCATGTGCAAATTTATGTTAAAAATAAATACCTATGACATAAACAAACAGATCTGTACTTAATGAGAGAGCAACAAATAAGTTCTAACTGCTTTTATATTTTTGTCTAGAGACCCTAAGTCTCATTTTTGCTGTACATCTTCACAGGATTTTTTTTGCATTGCTATCCCCTAATGGTTATGATGTCTTGGCTTTAACTCTAATGCTGGTAATTTTGTCTCCCACTCTACACAGATTTCAGATAAAAAGCACACAATAGCTTTTGTTCACTTTAGTAGAGAAAATAAAATAGTAGTAAAATAATACTAAAATTGCTGTCAGACTTTCATCACCTAAATTTTCTTTTAGCTTGCTGGAGTCTTTTTTTCTCAGTTTTTCTGAATTCTAATAATAAAGAGGGTTATGATTAATTTGCGGATAGAGTAACCTTTTTCCAAATGCACCCTACTCAATAAATGAACAAGCTGCTTACAGTAATTAAAGTAATGTCATCCTGTGCTCAAATTGCTTGTGCTAATACAGCTAATTGACAACAGCAAGCATTAACTGTGATTAGTCATATGCATCTAATGTCATCACCAGTGCCTCTAATTTTCTACATAGAGGGAATTTCACATCTGTTTAAAATCATTTGTCTGCTGTCTTCATTGGTGTTCTTTCTTATAATATTCTATAAAAGATTCTTCTAATCATCTACTGTACATAAAAGTTGGTCTTTTTCAAACATGTGAAGTGCTAGATGTTAGGGAATAGCATACCACCTACGTTATTCTTAAATATCTGCATTTATATTTAATTAATAAATTTGAGTTTCCATTATATTGCAGTCATCAAAATCTCTTTACGCCAGTTCCCTGTTCTACAGGATGTAGATTGTTTACAATGGAACAGTCCACTGATGGAATTAATCAACAGGAGGTATTTCATGGAAAAACAGATGGGCCAAAAGTTCAGTTTTGTAGGAATTTGATAGGTATTTCATTTTGAAATCCAGAAAGAAATACTTCTCAGGGGGACATATGTTCCAAGATTTTACATGATACCCATTGTTAGTAAACTTTTTTTTTCTGTAAGTGGTACAATATTTATTTTAGAGTAGAAGCAAATGTCAGAAAAAAGCAGGCGGCTGCCAAATGTCATTATAAGGGAGCATTGCGCAACTTTAAACGAGCATATTCTCTAATTGATCAGCAATGTAACAACGAAGCAACGTTAACTGGGACGACTTTAAGTGAGGAGTTACTGTACTCCAGTTGAGGCCTAATCAGCGTGGAGTAGAGCGGAGGAACTGCTTCTCACGTCTTGCTTACAACACTCCTCCTAATATATCCCAGAATGATGTTTGCCCCCCCCCCTTTTTTTTTTTTTTTTTTTTTTTTTTTTTGCAACAGTGCTACGCTGTTGACTCACATTTAGCTTGTAGTCCAGTATGACCCCCAGAACCCTTTCCACAGTACTCCTTCCTAGGCAGACATTTCCCATTTTGTATGTGTGCAACTGATTGTTCCTTCCTAAGTGAAGTACTTTGCATTTTCCTTATTGAATTTCATCCTATTTACTTCAGACCATTTCTTCAGTTTATTCAGATCATTTTGGATTTTAATCCTACCATCGAAAGCATTTGCAACCCCTCCCAGCTTGGTATCATCCACAAACTTTATAAGTGTACTCTCTATGCCATTATCTAAATCACTGATGAAGATATTGAACAGAACTGGACCCAGAACTGATCCCTGTGGGATCCACTCAATATGCCCTTCCAGCATGACTGAACCACTAACTACTCTCTGGGAACAGTTTTCCAACCAGTTATGCACCCACCTTATAGTAGCTCCATCTAGGCTTTGCATTTCCCTAGTTTGTTTATGATTTAAAACATCTAACTTGTCTAAATAATTTTTAACTTGTTCTTTCCCTATATTAGCCTCTGATCCTACCTCATTTAAACTGGCATTCACTATTTTAGATGTCTAATCGCCACCAACATAAATAAGAGGCCATTCCAAAAGATAGAGGTTTGAATACCAGTGTGAACATTTTTAATTGAATTTGTAGCAAAGAAGGTAGTCAATGGAGATTTTTATATAATGGGGGTCATATAGAAAATTGAAAACTCTAAAAATATCAAGCAAACCAGGTGTTTATTTGTAACTTTGATAGAGGAGGCCTTTACAATAAGGTAGCCTAGAAAGAAACTGGCCATGAATGAGTGATTTGGATATATTAGAACCTTTTTTCTCTTTCAGTTTTATTAATCTTGGGTGTTATGTATAACAATAATAGGTAAAACATTTTCAGACATGTACATTTTAAGTTGATATTTAAAAAACCATAGGTTGTTTTTGGCAGGAAATACTGTGAGGAAGCAGGCACAATGCTTTTGACCCATGGTGGTTCTCTAAGCGGCTCTTCACTTTCCCATTCACAGGATCCACCAACAGTGCAGTTTGGAGCAGTGAAAACATCTAGAAAGCAGTGCTTTTTGGAGCACTCTTGTGTCTGCTCCTTGAGTCCCCAAACACTACGGGTATGTATATATTGCAATTAGGCACCCGTGGCTGGCCCACGCCAGCTGATTCAGGCTCACAGAGCTTTGATTGTGGGACTAATTGCAGTGTAGATGTTCTGGCTAGGGTTGCCTGTTTTGGTTGAATGTATTCCTGGAGGTTTCATCAGGACATAATCTTTAATCCTGGAAACTCCAGAACAATTCTGGAGCGTTGGCACTCTAGTTGCAGCACAAGCTCTGGGACTCTCCCACCTTGGTCCTAGAGTCTGGGCTCCAGCTACGGTGACCAGATGTCCCGATTTTATAGGGACAGTCCCGATTTTTGGGTCTTTTTCTTATATAACCTTCTATAACCTTCCACCCCTTGTCCCAATTTTTCACATTTGCTGTCTGGTCACCCTCGCTCTAGCCCCAGCCTGGACATCTACACCACAATTAAACAGCCATGCAGCTCTAGCCCCATGAGCCCAAGTCAGCTAGTGTTGGCCAGCTGTGGGGTTTTTAATTACACTATAGACAGACCCTCAGAGACCAAGGTTATAAAAGGGGATGGAGTATACCAAATGCCTCCATTCCTTCCAGCTACAGTTGTATGTGGACAAAGAACCTTATTCAAGTTGCTTGACACTGGTTTTTCTGAATGATTGTTCCCGGTGCCTTAGTGTTTCATAATTTCTTTACTTTTTAATTAGTTTTAGTTCATTTTTAATTTAATTTTTCAGCTAGTTACAATTCTGGAGCTTTTTGGGCTCCCCTCATTCTGATGCCAGTTCATGGATCCGCTGCAGAATCCTAAGAAATCAGGATTCTAATGCTGTTTCTCCTTCCCCACAGTGTGTCTTGCTTTGGGCATTCATACTAAGCATCTGACTTACCTTGCAGAAGAGCACTTGCCAAAAATCAGGTCTATATTCATAGGTTACAAGGTGAGAAGGGACCAGTGTGATCACTGTATAACACAGGCCATACATCTTTTCCAAAATAATTCCTAAAGCATGTCTTTTAGAAAAACATCTAATCTTGATTTAAAAATTGTCAGTGATGGAGAATCCACCATGACCCTTCGTAAATTGTTCCATCGATTAATTACTTTCACTGTCAGTAATTTACATCTTTTTTTCTGTCTGAATTTGTCTAGCTTCAAATTCCATCCATTTAATTGTTTTATACCTTTATCTCCTATATCTAAGAGCCCATTATTAAATATTTTTCCCTATCTATATATGTATAGAGGCTGTAATCAAGTCATCCTTAACCTTTCCTTTGTTAAATAGATTGAGCTCTTTGAATCTATCACTATAAGGCATTTTTTCTAATCTTTTAATCATTCTCATGGCTCATCTCTGAATCCTCTCCAGTTTTTCAACATCATTCTTGAATTGTGGGCATCATAGCACAGTTGTGGGCATCTGGGCACAATATTTCAGCAGTGGTGGCACAGGTGCCAAATACATAGATAAAATAACCTCTCTATTCCTACTCAATATTCCCCTATTTATGCAGCCCAGAATTGCATTAGCTCTTTTAGCCACAGCATCACATTGGATCTCATGTTCAGGTGATTATCCACCATGAGCCCTAAATCTTTTTCAGAGTCACTACTTCCCAGGATAAAGTCCCTCACCATGTAAGAATGGCCTACATTCTTTGTTCCTGGGTGTATATATTACATTTAACTATATTAAAATACACATTGTTTGCTTGTGCCCAGTTTCCCAAGTGGTCTAGATTGCTCATAATCAGTAACTAGTCCTCTTTATTATCTACCACTCCCCCAATTATTGTATCATCTGCAAACTTTATCAGTGATGATTTTATGTTTTCTTCCAGGTCATTGATAAAAATATTAAATAGCGTAGGATCAAGAACCTATCCCTGTGGAACCCCATTGTAAACACACCCACTTGATGATGATTCGCCATTTACAGTTACATTTCGAGACCTATCAGTTAGCCAGTTTTTAAGTCATTTAATGTGTGCCATGTTACTTTTATGTCATTGTCATTTTTAATCAAAAAGTCATGTGCTACTAAGTCAAATATCTTGCAAAAGTCTAAGTATATTATATCAACACTATTATCTTCATCAACGAAACCTGTAATCTCATAAAAAAGATAGTTTGACAGGATCTATTTTCCATAAACCCATGCTGATTTATTTGTATTAATTACATCACCCTCTTTTAATTCTTTATTAATAAAGTCCCGTATCAGCCACTCCATTATGTTGCCCAAGGATTATGTCAGGCTGACAGACCAATGATAATCTGGGTCATCCTGTTCACCCTTTTCAAAAATTAACACAACATTAGCTTTCTTCCAGCCTTCTAGAACTTCAGTGCTCCAAGACTTATTGAAAATCTTCATTAAGGTCCAATGAGCTCCTGAGCCAGCTCTTTTAAAACTCTTCGATGCAAGTTATCTGGACCAGCTGATTTAAATATGTCTAACTTTTAGTAACTTCTGATTAACGTCCTCCTGAGATACTAGCGGAATGAAAAAAGTGTTATCACAACATGATGAGACTATATCATCTGTTTTTCACCAAATTCTGAATATCCTTCAGGTTTGAGACAACAAATATTTATTGAACACTTCTGCCTTTTCTGCATTATTATTGACAATTCTACCATTTCCACTTAGTAATGGACCAATATCATTGTCAGGATTCTTTTTGTTCCTAATATATTTTTAAAAGGCCATATTGTCCTTGACTCTGCTGACTATTGAGTTCTCCTTTTGTCCCTTTTCTTCACGGATTAGTTTTCTACAATTCGTGACTTCTGGTATATGTTCATTATCAACTTCACCTTTCTTGCACTTGTTAGCTTTTTTTTAAACAGCTGTCTTCACTTCTCCACTAAACCTGGTCAATTTTTTAACCAGCAGTCTTCTTCCTCAGTTGTGGAATTGTGGCTTTTGGGAATCTAGTAAGGTGTTCTTAAATTATTCCTAAATATCATTCAAATTTTTCCGATTACATTCTTCCTCCCACATGATTTGACTCATAATTGTTTTCAGCTTTGTGAAATTTACTGTATTAAAGCACCAAGTATATATATTACTGGTCTGGACTTTATTCTGCCTGAATATGATAAATGTGACCAAGTCATGATCACTTGTACCTAACCTACCTTTAATTTTTAGTTCTGTGACTATACCTCTCTATCTGTTAGAAGGAGGACTACAAGAATTCCCCTATGTTGGCTACAATACTTTTTGAGTTAGGAAATTGTCATCTACAATGTTTAGAAATTCCACAGATATTTTAGTACTGGCAGTTTACTTTAGCTATCTATAAACAACCAGATGAATCCTTCTGGCTCTCCTAGAAGGCAAATAGAACAACAAACCAAATGCCTCCTGACAATGTTCCCTCTAATTTTTTACATCCATGTGCGGAATAAATTTTATGTGCATCAATATGGAGGTGATTTGTGGTGGGGGTAGGGCTGAGGGGTTTGGAATGTGAAAGGGGGGCTCAGGGCTGGGGTAGAGGGTTAGGTTGGGGGGGTGAAGGCTCTGGCTGGGGGTGTGTGCTTTGGGGTGGGGCCAGGGATGAGGGACTTGAGGTGCAGGCAGAGTATCAAAGACATTTGGCTAGAGAACTCTCACACGAGGCAATGTAGTTCTCAGAGCATATTTGATGCTACTAGCATCCAGAGTAGTATCCTCAGCGCTCGCTCTCTCTCTCTCTCTCTCTCAGGCACCACTCCTGGCTGAGATCTTTTGACCTCCCCTCTGAAATCTGTTTAAGGAGAAATTCAAGGACACTAGCTCAACAACCGGGTCTTTGTATATTTCACAGTTTCCCAGAAGGAGCTACAGTGTTTCAACCTTCAGGTTTGAGACAACAATACTCAACCCACTTACCCTAACAGTCACAAATGAACAGAAGAGAAAGGCTTTTAGGCCATAATCCACACGCAGACCACTTGAAGCCACAGATTTGTTGGAATGTTCAGGAGTCCACATCCAATTGTACCTACTGTGTACCCTTCCCTTAAGGTCGGAGATGACTTAGCAAATATTGGAGATACATGGATCAGAATAACATCTGATCTGTGGTTCTTAGAGATAATTTCTCTAGACTATGTACCATTTAATTTTCTTCATGCTCTCTGCTCAATTCATCTGCCTCCTTCCCTTTTCAGGGACCTTTCTCATGAGAATCTGTTAAGAGTTGAAGTTCAATCACTCCTTCAGGTGGGGGGCAACAGAAAAAGCTTCTGTGGAATTTCAGGGAAAATGTTGCTAGATATTTCCTCATTTCTCACCCACCTCCAAAATAGAGGGTTTTGTCCAGTTCTGAATCTCAAGAAATTCAGCTCATTCATCAGAAAATTCAATTTCTGCATGATCACCACTCTACCATCTGTGGTGCCTTACCTTTCCTTTCATGGCTGGTTTGGGGCACTTGAGCTAAGGGATACTTATTTTCATATTGGTATCAGATGTTCCTACAGAAAGTATTTGCAATTAATGATTGGACAAGATCACTACCAATACAAAGTTCTCCCATTAGGCTTTTCCATGGCACCGTGGGTACGCAAAATGCCACTCTGAAGAAGCAGCTCATCTAAGGAGGCAGGGCATCCATGTCTATCTGTACTTACACAATCACCTGAAAAGAGCATTGTTAATGGCAACTCTCTCAGAGGCCATGGAAGTAACATGTAGGCTGTTCCAAAGCTGGGGACTGAGCAACTGAGAAAAGTTGCACTCCACCTCCACCCAAAATATAACTTATTTGGGTAGTTCTAGAATCTATTTAAGGAAAGGTTTTCCTAATAAAAGATACTTGTCTCAGCAAGTTCTATTCTTCCTCAGTCTGATGGGACTCACACCATCAACAACCTATGTAACCCCAATTTACAATGTTAAGAATTAGACCACTTCAACTTTGGTTGGCAAGCCATTACAAACTCAATGTGGACAGCATACACATGAGATTCTACTGCCTAAAGAGATACTCATTCCTTTTACTGGTGAGCAAAAAGAAGAAAATGTCATTCAAACCATCCAGCTCTATCTGCTATGTTAACCTCAGACACTTCCAGCCTTGGCTGGGGAGCACGATGCCAGGGATTTATAGCCATTGGAACTTCCGGGAACAGAAGCTTCATGTAAATTTTTTGGAACTGAGACTAGTGAGATGGGCCGTTGAGGTTTTTCTTCTCCTAAAATACTGAGTAGAGCAGGTGCTGACAGCAATGTTTTATTTGAACAAACAGAGGATATCCACTCAAGCCAATTATACAAAAAAGCCATGAAACTCTCGGAATGTTGCAAACCTCACAAAATCTATCCCATAGCTATTCGCCTAGAGAAAAAAAAGACATATTACCAGACCCACTGAACAGGAATCAGTCAGACCAATATGAGTAGTCTCTGAAATGCATTAGTAGACTGGATTTTCTTTCCATAAGGTAATCCTAAGCTAGACATGTTTGCCATGAAGCACATCACCAAATGCCAAAGGTATTTCTCAAGGGCAGGGATGGACAGTACACCCATATCAAATGCATTTCTTCTTGAATGGGTAAAAAAAGACTTCTTTATGCTTTTCCCCCCAGTTCATCTAAATTCCAGAATCCTAAAAAAGATTCAACAGGCCCAAATCATAAGTAATAGTAATAGCATACAGATGAGCCTAGAAACAATGATCCTCAGACCTACTTCAAATGTCAAAGGGAACTTATGTGACTGTCCTGATCACTCAGAACTCCTCATGCCAAAAAAGGTCACATCCAGCACCCAGGCTCACATTTGTTCCATCTCACAGCCTGGCCCTTCAGACCGTCTTCAGTAGAGTTGGACTGATCAAAAGGTGTGCAGAAATACTCCTGAACTCCAGGAGACAATCCACATATTCCTGTTATTCACGTAAAAGGAGAAGGTTCTCCTCGTTAGCAGATGACAATATTACGCCATCCACAACTGAGTATATATTATATCTAAAATCTCAAGGCTTCTCTATCTCTTCAGTCGGAGTACAGCTGGCAACAATTTCTGCCCATCATACTCCAGTAGAGCAAAAGACTATTTAGCCACTCTGTGGTTAAAAGGATTTTGAAGGATCACATCAATACTTGACCTTCCATCAGTGAACAGATTCCTATTTGAGATTGTATTCTGGTACTCACCCAATTAATAGGGACTCCTTTCAAGCCCATGAGAAAATATTCCATATGTTCTCTGGAATCACTGTTTAATTATTCCTCATTTCACCTTTCTAGGAGAGGGTACTTCTTGCTAAACTTCTATGAGTGGGAATGTGCAGAGGCAACTTGAAGAAGTAATGGAGATTATTCACCAATAACTGGAGTTCTTCGAGATGGACTTTGCATATCCACACTCCCTGGCCCACTTTCTCTTCTTCCTTAGAAGCCTAGTACATTAACTGATTTTGTGGAGGTAGTGGAAGGATTTTGTGGAGGTTGGTGCTCTCCACCCATAGTTATACCTTCACTTTCTGAGCACTTGGAGCCTTGTGGGAGGGGAGCTGAGTGCTCCAATGGGCATTGCCTTTAAAGAATGCTTCTGCAAATTGCAGTGTTAAAAAGCTGATCTGCATTCTAATAACTCCAGAGGAACATAAAAATTTAAGCAGACCTTCCAGGTCATATTTTTCTGGATTTATGGACCAATGTAGGTGTTGGTCATATTGACTTATGTTTGGATTTCACTATTGGTGAAAGGCTATAATTAATATTTAATTTCTGGCCCATCTCTCTTCCTTTTGTTTCATTGTATTTCACTTTTTTCATTTTGAGCTATGTATCTTTTTGTGTCTTTTTTTTTTATTATGTAACAGCTTTATGGTTCCAGTCCCTATTATGGAGTTGATAAAGATGTATATGAACAGAAATATCCTACACGGGTACCATATACTGACTACCTGGTCAGTGGAGCAATAATAGGAGAGTTGAACTGCCTAACTAAGCAAGAAATGGAATACACTGTTACCTGTGAAACTGCTGTTCAGGTCAGTGAATATGACTTTAAGCTTTATCTGTATCAGAATGTTCTTCATTCTAATAAATCAGACATTTTTACATTGCTATTTATAATAAAATGATTTACACCAAAATAGCCCATAGCTCCCATTGACTTCCAACTTGGAAAATTTTGGCCCTAACTTTAAGAATTAAAGGCCAAAATGTTCAAACCTGGTTGCTTAAAATTAGTCTCTTAAACAAAAGTGGCCCAATTTTCAGAAGCGCTGAGCCAGTGGTGTTGAAAAGGGATCTCTTTCAGACTTGTTAATGTACACAGGAGAGGTCATCTCTCCTCCTATGGACTTTGGGGTGGGTGTAGAATTAGGCAATCTCATAGTGTCTAGCCAAGTAATTCCACATAATGGAATTTCTTTTTTTCTCTCTTTTCTTACAAAACAACCTAGGAAATTAAATTTAATATATTAAAAGGTCAAAATTAAACCATTAAGCATTCAGCATTTTGTACATACAACCTTAACTCTGCTTTATTTCTCAAATAATGCAACTTTTTACAACTTTAGATACATACATGTAGCATCTTGCAGTACTGTGAACCAAACTGCATATGGCAGAATAGTTGATATGATCATTTAAGTTATGTGTATAATTATTAAACCATTCTTAAATCACTGTACAGATTAAGTATACAACATGAAGTGATAGTGAAAATTGCTGGCATGGATAGGTCAAAGTTAGGGGAAAGTTTCAGAAAGGGCCCTGTGAAATCTTGTCCACAGAATGGTTTCTATGGAGGATACCATAATTTCCATCATGGACATTAAGGCTTTATCTGGGGTCTTTTGGCATTGCTGATTTTGTGTTCCTTCCTGTCTGAGGTAATCTACAGTCATTAACACAGTTCGTGAATACCCCCAAATGGACACCAGGTCAAAGAGTATTGACTTATACTGGAAGTGGTATCCTTTATAGGTGAAATGAACCCATTTCCTATGTGCAGATACTAGTGGTATATTCAAAGTATGCCTTCTTGAGATGGATTAATGATATGAAGTGTACTTTTGAGATAACTGCTAGGATAGACTACATTGTTATGTTTCAGAGTAGCAGCCATGTTAGTCTGTATCCACAAAAAGAAAAGGAGGACTTGTGGCACCTTAGAGATTCACACATTTATTTGAGCATAAGCTTTCATGAGCTACTTCATCCAATGAAGTGAACTGTAGCTCATGAAAGCTTATTCTCAAATAAATATGTGAGTCTCTAAGGTGCCACAAGTTCTCCTTTTCTTTTTATATTATGATTTCCCAATTCCTATATTGTCTACTGAATGAGTGAAATAAAACAGCACGGTGATATATACTAGCAGTGCCCCCAGACTGTACCATTTTCTGATTGGAAGGGTTATTTCAGATAAAGAGGCAATTTTGGTTGTGATTGCTCAAGTGAAAGAGATAACACCTGCTGAAGCCCATAAAGTCTCTGAGGTAGCCTCATTGTTCTTTATAAGAAAGGAGTATGCCTTCCTGTATGTTGGTCATTTAGCAATAAGTCTTCCTCTATCAGGCTGACTATAGCCTTGGCAAATTATCAGCCATGGAAAGGGAGTCAAGGTCTCATTTGATGAATGTTGTAGAATTCCTTAGCCAGCCCTTCTAGCCACTAAAGTACAATTGTTCTAGGCACTATACAAACACGAACTGGTAGCTAATACTTTAAATTTTGCAAAGACATTCAGTTTAAGCTTAACATTAAAAGGTCTTTGAAACCTAAGCAACTGAAAACATTTATAACCTCATCTATAGCTAACAGCAATAAAAATGGTGTGGTGTCACTTTTTTGCTGAAATTTCTCATCATCATCCATCAAAGTAAACCAGGAACTGTCTTAGAGTTCTTATCTGAAAAGGTTCCTCTCTGTTATTATTATGCATCTGTAAGGCATCCATTGCTGTAATGCCCTATATAATAATGAAAAGCATGATTTTCGTTCAAATGGATTGCATTAACATATTATACATGATTGTATTAACTTAAAATTATGTAAATTATTATTCATTAGTTTTATAGCACTACTAGTATTCTAGTGCTCTAAAGACAGGTACAGATCACTGGGAAATTGCCTTAAAAAGTGCATAGTGTGAATAATTAGTTTGACTAATTAAAAATATAATTTCATTTAAAAAGAGATGTGCTGTTGTAGAAATTAATTTTAATATGGTTTTATTTCAGACGTGTTTTATTTCTATGGACGACTTGTTCGAAGCTTTTGATAAGTTTTTGGAATGCCCATCCTTGGAATATAAAATATGGTTAAAACTTGCTCTTGATATCACTATCAAAACTTTCAAGGAAAACCTTGCTTACCAGGTAAATAATCTACTGTCTGGCTTTGGACTCTGTGAATCTGAAAATCCTCTTGTTCATTCATGTTCTTTGTGGGCCATGGGGAGAACAGGTTTGCCTGCATTGTCCTCAATATGCTCATAATGATTGCCTGTCTGCACTAAGGTAATGAATATATTAAAATCTTGTTCTTCAGTGCTTCAGCTATTGCCTACAGGGGTCAGGAAGAAATTATATTGCAGAGCAGGGAGTCGGGGTGGGCAGGCTATTTTCCACCTTCTTCTGAAACATCAGAGATTGGCTACAGCTGGAGATGGAAGACCAGATAAGGGTGGACCTGTACTATGAGGTGATATAGAGAATCCTTTTTCTAGATGCCTGGCTGGTGTGTCTCCTTCAGAGTCATATTGATTGCTAGATTTGGGGCTGCAGCAGAATTTCCCTTAGTCAGATTGGCTGAGAGCTTGAGGCAGGGAGTTACCGTTACTCTAGAGCATGTGATTTGGTTCACCTGCTGGGAATAGCTGGGTTCATCCTGCCTAATCAATTCCCTGCCATTGCAGAAGCCTCTGGCATTGGTGACAGCTTGGTGTCTCTGTTGTTCTCTGCCTGCGGACACAATTTAATCTCCAGAGGACTGAAATATTCTTGTCTAACTAGAAGCCTTTGGGCATACTATGGGGGCTCCGAGTGAAAATTACTAGCCTCTATTATGTTATTACAGAAGGTCAGATGAGATGATCTAATGGTTCCTTCTGGCATTAAACTCTTTAAAATTATGATTTCCTACTCTTCTGTACTGTTTGTAGAATGAATGGAATAAGCCTGCTCTGTAGTATATTATCCTCTCCTCTATCTGGCCAGAAGGTTGGGGTTTTTTTGGGTGAGTGCGCATGCCTGCACAGAGGCCTCAGTGGGTTAAAAAGCCAGTAGATCTTCCCTTCAAAAAAGACACCACCAGATAGATTTGAAAGGGGAGTTACCAAGGGAGGCTATTTCCTGGCTTTTCTATAAGAAGGTGATTGGACTAAGAGGAGGATTGGACTAGGTAGGGATGGAGAACAATGAAGGTTGGGGGGGGGAATTGCCCTAAATTTGGATAGTTCAGGTAGCAATGTGAACTTCTGGATATATTTATCCAGCCATGTTGGGACTATTTTTGCTATGCTGGGATTAGTAAACTATCTGCTTGTATTTAAAAAAAAAAAAAAAAAGAGTGCATGGACAGGCTAGCTTTCTCTGTATGCTGCTATGTGCGTTTTTGTGATAACCCTGGTCCCACTGCATCTGGTAAAGTTAGCACTGATGCCCATATGGAAATTAGGAGACTAAATACCTTTTGAGGTTCTGTACCTGATTGCCTGCAGCAAGACTGATTAGAATCAAAATTTTTAGCTCTAGGTAAAAGTTATGTGCTCCTTCCAGATCGACTTTGCAAGTTTCAGATGTGGAGTAAAAGAAAAAAGTAAAACTTTCAAACTGAAACGCAGGAAAATTGTGTCACTGTTGCCAGCTCTTCCTTACGTTGTTTCACTGACACACAAACCGATCAGATAAGATTCCTTTCTCAAAATATATATCTACATAGGTAAAATACATTACATATTTTTTGTTTTATGGAATATAATTTATTTTGGACAAATCAATGTTTCAAAAATGTACAAGGCTTTGTGTTATGTTCTTATTTATGGAAAAAATAATACATCTTGCGTGGCTTCTAATTGCAGGATTGGTCATACAAGATGTGTACAAAGTTGCCTAATGTTTATGTGATGGATGTACCAACCCACAGCAAATGGGATATTTATGATGGAACCATGGATGATGTTATCCTTGTACATGGAAGTGTACAAGATTGTCAACAACTGCAACCTTATTTTGCACCCTGTATTTTACCTAAAACTTGCCATCAGGTAAGAAGAATTATTGTTTTAAAAAGTCTACAGTATGGAAAAAAAACATTTGCTTATTGAAGGATGATAACACCCTCAGAAATCTCTCTCCTGTACAAAATAATCAGAGCACCAAAAACAACAGAAGTGTTACAAGATGCTTTCAGATTCTTAGAAAATGATGAGAGAGATGCTCCTTCTTTCAAGTAGAGACCATAATGTAAAGCATAGATATTTAATCAGGATCTTCGCTATGGCAATACAAGACATTCAGATGAGCTTTTGTTTGGGTTGGTCTCCAAACAGAGTTTGCACTAACTCTTTTTATATGAGTAATTTCCAAACTAAAATTATTTCAAATTAATCTGGCAAATCAAAACACAAAATTGAGGAAACTAATGCCCATGCCACAATGAAAACACTAATGCAACTTTAACTCTTTAACTTTAATGCTCCTGCTCCACCATACTTACTTAATAATTGCGATGCCATATGTAAAATTCCAAACAAACACACTACGTTTTGTAACTGTTAAGATAGCTGGCAGGTACAACCAACCCAAACATAAAAAACCCCTATGAAATCCGGAGTGATATCAAACACGCTATACAGCTAGTGCAGGTTTTCATTGGTCCCATTCAGTATGCATATATATATTCCACAGCAAATGGTCCACCAAAATGGCATGAACTCTGGCTCTAGAATGTTATCTTACAATTTTAATTTTTATCCCTTATCTAAAGCCACAACCTTGTTTTAAAAACCATTGATTCACACAATTAAGGATTTTCATGATCACATCTCTATTTTTAATGTAGTGTTATTTTTATATTTAATAAGAGTTCTAAGGGATACACTACACTATCAGTGAAGTTATCTTTAATTTTGTCTTTTAATTATGGCTTTCAGCATACTATTTATTCATTAATTAAAGTTTGTCTTTTTGCAAAGCTAGAATTTGAAGAATATCAGAACCACCAAGAGTAAAATATTCCAGTGTGTTTGATCACTGATAATTTCAAACTTGTTGCTGCAAATGAAGAAAATTGTTTGGCTTTTCATATATTACTCTTGCATGACTACAGGGGGCAGTAGTTAAAGTAGTTTTGGTTGGGTGCTTGTTTAAGTGTAATTGATTATGTATGTGAAGATTGTGCTTTTTATAAATTGTTAATCAGCTATTTTGTAGTCTGATATAATTTGTTGTATTTGAGCACAATGTAAGTGTTGCACTGGGATCCCACTGGATTTTTTCTTTTTTGAAGTGCTATGCTACGCAATTATGAATATAAAGATGCATCCATCAAGTTACATTAAAGTTTAATTTAAAAATTCACTTAAATATTTTAAGTTTATAAAACTGTATAATTAATATATATTTTTATAAAAGTATTTTAAACTAAACATATTTACTATTTAAATACTTGCCTTTAAATGCTAATATTTAGATGTCACAAGTATCAACTTTGAAAAATAATTTCTGTTTCTAAAGTGACTACTATATAATTGTTTGTTCTGATTAATTCTTTCCCTATGTTTTTAAAACATTTAACACCAGTGGTTTAGGTTTTCTCCTCATTTGAATATTTATCATTTTTTGTTTTTTAAAATAGATTGTGATATAAAATCTGGTCATGACTACATATAAAATTGCCGCCTTCTTACTTCGAAGATTTTAAAATCTTGTTCCTGTTTCTGGCTTTTTGTCAATTTGTGTGGATCATATTTCTGTGGGATGTGCTCTCAACCTTAACTTCAGTTTGAGGAAGTTTTTTATATGGGATTTTTTTTTTTAAATTGCTGATTGCATGCATAGTAGGACACACTGTAGAACCCAAAATCTTTAGAGGGGGGCATGTGAGCCAAAACACTTTGCAGGGCATTGAAACCCAAGGAACGTTGTGGCACTGAAGAGCTCTGCATAACACTGGATGCTTGGCTCCCCAGCCAGGAAATCTTTCCAAGTTAGCTTCCCACTACTCCCCAGCCTCCCTTTCTTCCCCACACGCCATGCCTTGATTCCTGCTCCTTCTGGACTTTTAATGTCCACAGGACCTATAGGCAGACCTGAGTGAGTCAGCAAGAACTACAACAGCTCCTACAGCCTTTAAAGTCTCCATGGACTAAAAAAAATGGAACTAGGAGGAAGAATTGAGGTATAGAACCTGGAAGAGCTATGAAGTAGGTGGCAGGTGACTCAGGCAAGAAAACTGTACACCCAGGAGGGCTGCAGGATGCAGTGAAACCAAGGAAAATTTGCAGAATTTAGGAGCTCAGCACGCATGCTGAGCTAAGGCCAGGGAAGAAATCCTGAGGAACTTTAGATACCTGTTGGGTTACATGAAATGTACAAGCTTAACTGTTTAGCTCTGGGTTTGAAGCTGCTGGAGCAATCAGTGTTTAAGAGTTAACTATACTTTGATGAGTCTGTTATTTAAAGGTTTAATGGTTATACTATAGTTTATGGTTTAAAATGAGATTGACACAAAGGGTTCTTTCTGGATAGAAGAAGGGGTGAATTTCAGATGGTTTCAAACATGGATTGGGTCACTAGTAAAAATGAATCAGGTAGTCTGAGTCTAGCTCTTTATGCCTCACACATATGGAGGTCAACATATAATTTGACAAAATGCAGTACAATAAGCAGGATGTACTACAGAAAGGATATGGGACAGGTTGCTGCAAGACAGAAGTGAGGTGCATTGAATTGGTTTTGTAAGGAGATTGTAGTGGTGTGGTTTCCTATGCTAAGTTTTGGTTCTGGCAATATTTTAGGTACAAGGCACTGCTGCAGTAACAAAACTGCTCATTGTACGAACTACTATCAGTATGAAGAGTAGTAGAAGATGCAGTAGTGCGTGTCACTATCATTCATCTGCTCGGAGACAGGGTGAGGAAGAATGTGTGTCTCACATTCATGTAATTCTTAAAAAAATGTGTAAAACTGCATGGTATTTAGCACTTAATTATCTATAATAGTTGCAGCGACATTAGGAATTGGAAGTAGAATACTACTGGTGCTATACCAAAACAAGCCATTTTCAAGAGGCATCTAGATGGAAAAACTATTAAAATTAAGTAAGTAACTATAACTCCCTCTTTCCCCACCTGCTTCAGTCAAACACAAGTTATTAGTCTGAACACGCAGGTAACTGAGAGCAGGTCAATATTATGCTTAAGTTAATCTAACTTATGTCACTCAGGGGTGTGAAAAGCCTCTTTCTCCTCCCCGCCCCTCCCACAAGTGATGCATCTCACCATGGTGGAGTAATTATGCCAACAGGAGAGCGTTCTCCCATTGGCATAGCATGTCTTCAGCAAATGCACTACAGGGGTGCAGTTGCGCCAATGTAGTGTAGACTTACCCTGAGTGAAATTCTATGGCTTGCTTTGAAGGGGGGACAGGCTGATGACCTAATGGTCCCTTCTGGCATTAATCTCTGCATCTGCCTCCTAGCCACCCTTCCATTTCTGCCATCTATGAAGAGGCATTCTGGCAATTCTTAACTTTTGAGTGAATGACTTTTCAATCTTAATTGTACTCTTTTTAAAATTGTAATGTTCTAAGTTTTTAAAAAGAACCACACAAATTCTACTATGTGCATCTGTAACAAACTCCTCCCTCCATAATGTGTCATCAGCAGGGTTCTGCTCTGGGAAGCAGCTAATAGAACAGAAAGCATAATACACAAATAGTGGGTTATATGTGTAGGAGTAGCCCCATTTTAGACAGTCTAAACAAGGACAAAAAATTGTCAGACGGTGTGGTTATATGGTCTAGACCTGTCTGCCATATTAGAGATCTGTGTTCTACTCCCAGCTTGTATAACCTCTCGATGGGGGATGAGCCCTTATTCATTCTCTTGCTTGTCTCTGTGCTACCCTGAGTTAGAGTTCCAATGATGTGCTGAAGTGACACATGAGGGACCAGTGCATGTGCAGTGTACTATGTGGAGGGTTTTGGCAGGAAGTAAAAAACAAACTACTATACAAACGCCACATGGAAAACGTGAAGATGACAATCACAAGGGACACATGCCCATGTGTAGGCGAGCCCCTTGGTATAGACTCGTAACTATGTATCCTCCCCTCCCAACTGTTGCCAGCAAGGGGCATCTGGGGCACACTGCCCTCTATAACTCCCCCCCCCAAAAACAATTGAATTTCATTAGATTGTTTATATAATATAGCTAATACAATATTTTCTTTTTGCAAGTACAGCTGCCATTGGAAGTATTTTGAAAACAGATGGTAGCAGTCGGCCTTCACTACAGTCAGTTTCTGTAAGTTTAAAACCTACCAAATATAAATCTGTTTAAGTGAGCACCTTCAATTTAACCTTAAAAATACTGTACTAGTCAAAAGACAAGAATTTTCATTGTAAGGAGTTTATACTTATTTTTACATTTCTAAAAGCGGTCATCACAAATATGAGTGAATGTAGAGGAATAAGACAACATAGTGACCAAGAAAACAAAAAGACTGTTGCCCTCTTTAACTATATGTGTAATAGCCACATCTCTCCATTCCTTCATCCAGGCAAACGGCTGAGAAAATGGATGTGCTTTGCATCATGCCCTAAGAGTCAGTAAACTCTAGCTCTGTCAGTAAATATCCAAACTGAGGGTCCTCTAGTAGGAATTCCCCAGCTCCAGACATTCTAGCTGTAGAGATTTTTTTAACCACTGTCGAAGTTGTCTTCATCTGCCATTGTATACAGGGACAGATGAAGAGAATTAACACTAATTCTGTAGTAAAAAATTTGAATTATACCTGCACAGAACCTTTTAATAGAGCCTTAAAAGTAATAGGATGGCACAAACTTTCTCTGTTATGAACTCCAACATGTGGTATTCTGCTTATTTAAACATACTTTCTCCCCCCCCACTAACCTGAGGTTTTTATTTAAAAATAGGAATAAAGTCCAGTTATAACCTCAGATAGCTGTCCAAATGCCATAACCTGCAATTTTTCCATTTCTGTCCTTCAGTTTATCATATTTTGATAAGAATAGCATTGTTGTCAACAGCCACAACAAATAAAAAGCTATATATTAAGGCTGTTGGTGAAATCAACCCTTCTCTTCCAATTGTTCCTGATGATCCTAATTGTTCCAAAGTGCCTTTATGATTCTGGTAGCCTCTGTCTCTTACCCATCCAGACCTGCAGGGGGTCCTTACTCTACCCCATTCTTGCGGTGCTTGGCTCATGACAGGAACCTCCTTAAAAAAGGAGGAAAAAGACATTTATGACAGTGAGCCTTACACTCTAACTCTAGTACTTAATAAAGTAGCAGCACCAACATAATTTACTATAGAAGATGTGCCAGCTTCTGAATGTGATGTAGGTCACAAGAGATATTGGCTAAGAAGGTACCCCTAGAGCCATCCTCGTGTCTTTCAAGATTCATGAGTCCAACATATCACAACGGATGGCGTACCTCACCCTGATCCCTGGCACATGACTCGAAGTGCCATAGCTAGTCATTTAAAGGGCATCAGAATCTCTCATGTTCCTGAAAAAACACTTATTTCTTCAATTTGCTGGGTTCTCCACCTCAGGCTATGACAACTGAATATCATTCCTCGTAAATAAAACTTTCAGACTAAATTGCATTGTTCGATGACCTTCCAAACATGGTTCAAAACACACCTTTTCCCAATTTTTTTTGTTGTGGGGGGGAGGGGAGGCAGATGATACATGGTTTCCTGGAGGCTTGGATGTAGAAATGCTAGGCATTGATCTGTGTAAGTGTGGGGTGGTGTTGGTTTTGCAGTCTTTCAACTTCTCAGAGTGCACTTTGGGGGGGGGGGGGTTGGGGGGAAAGACACACCCAAAC
Source organism: Dermochelys coriacea (assembly GCF_009764565.3). Lineage (NCBI taxonomy): Eukaryota > Metazoa > Chordata > Testudines > Dermochelyidae > Dermochelys > Dermochelys coriacea. Next base: position 14,991,247 of record NC_050073.1, read on the forward strand.
CACTAGATGAAGCACTACCAGTTATTTTTGTTTCAAAGTATGGAAATGTAGTAATTCATATCAATTAAATTAAACTCATGTGAAATGTATTTTTAAAAATGTTTCCTCTTCAAATAGGATACATCTTTGGCAGCTCAAGGACAATCCATTGGTGTGTCAGTCTTATGAAAGATTAAAGTGCTCCAGCACCATCAGCTATTACACAAGAAATCCATGAGGAAGTCTTTGAAGGAGAAGAGGTTAGCGTCTACTATACCCACATACCCTAACGGAATTGTTTTTTTGTATAATTGATTTCCACTTTTATTGTGAAATCTAGTTTGTTCAGGTTTATCTCCTTTAGTGTTGTTCTACACAAGTTTCATTTCCTGAACTGAATTTCCCTTAGAATAGAGAGTAGCATTAGTAGTACAGAGTTTACAAAGCAGAATTTGTACTTTTTAGTAAACCTTTCAAAGCTATCAATTAAAAGGTTTGTTTCATGCTTGTCTATACAATAATAGGTAAGTAAACTGACAACAGTGTTATTAAAATTCTTATGAAACAAGTTTGAGCACTGCACCTCATTTGCACAAAGCACTTATTTACAGTCATCCAAACCCATACCATGACTTAGTGGCAGTTAGTAATAAAAAACAATCCTTTTACCATCAAGAAGCCATTTCTGTGGCAATGGAGGTTACACAGACCCACTGAAAGTCCTTTCCTAGTTATTGCAGGACACTTTCACTCAATGGGAGAACTCGACAATGAAAGCAAAATTTCAAAAGCTACATATGCGACAAGAAAAGTTAGCTAAACTTGTATTAGCCATTAAACCTGTAAATTTGGGGTATGACAAGGCAGAAATGATAGTTGAATGCATGTTTCCAGCTGAGACTACCCCTGAGATATGATGTAGAGGGAACAGAGAAGGGGATCAAACAGAATGCTGTGCAGTTGTCCTGGGAAGTTGGAGGGGTCATGAAGAGGAACCTCCCAAGGACAAAATGATGAGACTAGAGAGATAAAAAGGAGTACTTGTGGCACCTTAGAGACTAACAAGAGATGAAGTGAACTTTAGTTCAAGAAAGCTTATGCTCATATAGATTTGTTAGTCTGTATTCGCAAAAAGGAAAGGAGTACTTGTGGCACCTTAGAGACTAACACAGCTGCTACTCTGAAACTAGAGAGATAGCAGAAGGAGAACAGCATCACTAAGGACAAGATTTCAAAAAGAAGAATATGGTTGGCACTAGTTTGAGAAGCAAATGAAATTTTGGTTGTTTTTTTAGACAGGAGAGACTAAAGAATGCTTGTGTCTGAGGGGAGAGTCAGAAGAGAAGAGTAAGGGAGGGGGATGAGAGAGAGAGAGGGGGGATGGGATGAGGTAGGGTCTCTGGGGCAAATACGGGGGGGGGGGGTCTACAGGAGAGAAGATGAGAAATGTGTCAGAGAAGAGGCCCTTAGTGTAGCCACACTGGGAGCAGCCCAAGGAAAGAAAGTGTAAGCCATTACGAGTGGGGCTGTTCCGTCTCAATCAATCTGTTTGCAGAGGCCACACGGCTGTGAGGGCAGAAGAGAGCTGCATAGCTTTACTTACCCTCCTCTTATACTGGCCCATCATCATACACACTGAAGGATGGGCTGCACTGGTTCTAACTGTGCTGAGACTGCTCTGAACACTTCTGAAGATCCACTAGGGAAGATCTACAGATACCCTGGTTTTAACCTTTATCTGTGAAAGGGCTCCAAGAGATATTCTGACCAGGTAATAAAAGAGGCACTTCCTTCCTTCTATATGTATCTCTCAGTGGAGAACAAGGAGAAAAATGGAAAGAAAATGACAGGAAATTTGATATTTGTAGTAAAATAAAAAAAGCAAAATAAATTATGCAGGTTAAAAAAAAAAAAAAAAAGGTACTCCCTTGCTGCTCTGCACTGACCAGAAGACAATGTTTAGGGCAAGAATGCAATGGGGTACTTTTCCAGCAATTTATACGTATAACTACCTCCTACCTTCAGAGAGAGAATCTAAACGATCTGATCTTTAAGACCCTAATTCAGCAAGGTACTTTAGCATGCAATTTAGTTCCACTGAAGCAACGGCCAAAGGCTTGATCCTGCAACCAAGGCTAAGTACACTTAATTGGACCAGGAAGCATTCAAATAGTAGTCCCGGACCAGTAATCAGAAATACAGTATGATCTCAGGTATCTATGTGAGCTTAAAACTCCTACCCCTATAGTTATTATACAAAATTAATTATACTGCTCATGTTTATACACTGAGTTTTGGAAGGCTGCAGCCTGCCAAGAGGATGGGCTTGTCCTCACTGCTAGATAACTATGAGTTGAAACTCTGAACATGCATCTAGATTTCAGAGAGAGAAGGAAATTTCCTGTTGTTGGAGTAAATACCTTATACTAGAGCAAGACCACAGTTTGGCTGAGTCATCCTTTAATTATACTCAACATCACTACTGTCCTTCTGTACACCACTGTACACTACCAATTGTTGAACCTTTCCACTCTCTCATAAAAGCAGTACTGTTGGACAATACTCTGCTGAAACTGGGTGACAGTTGAAAGGAAAGTTTGCCGCTAAGAATTAAACTCTCAATATAGGTGATGCAGAAAAAAATGGAAAAGGGGCATATTTACAAATTTTTACCATAAAACATTAAAATCTCAATCAGTACATATAGGGCAATTAAGATGGAGCCGATTCAAATCTCACAAATGGGCAGTGGGATTCTCCAACTATACCTTTAAACCTCACTATCTCCTAACGCAAGAGGGAGGGAGGGAACAAGAAAAATACTTCTGGAAATTTAGCATAATCTGGGTATTATAAATTTACTCATTTTCTATAACTTCCATTTCATTCCATTCCATGATTCAGCATTTCTGGTGTAGGTAATATACACAACAGAAAATTAGAACCATCATCTTTTGAAATTTGAAAGTAACACAGAAATGCTTCAAACCTCATCAGATCTTTGTAATCCCTGTAAACACCTGCACTTACCTGCTGAAGAGTTTTGCAGTAATCTCCTTGCTTGCTAGGGAACAGGTCACTAGAGGAAACAAGCAAGCAGTGCTACTTCCCCCAAGGACCATGCCTGGAACCCAGACACGTGGAGCCAAAGTTGGTGGTTTTGGTACTGAGAACTGGCTCAGTAACAATCACAAAAAAAACAACAGGACATCCTCCAGATAGATAAAGTTAGCAGTAGTGCATTAAAAATACTCTGAAACCAACATTTGAAATATGTTCAGAAGTGCTCATTTAGGAGTAAGACAAAGTAGGAATATTCCATTTTATAGAAAAGGACACTTTTAAAGTGAGTGGGTTCCTGCATCATTTATGCACAAACAAGTAACACAGTGGTTCTTTTTTAATCCTGAAAATTATTGTTATTTGCCTCCGTTTTCACCAGATGGATCAAGTAATTTCTTGGGGTTTACCACTTGGAATCTCTCTGGAGATATTCTAGCGTTATATTGCATGAAACGCAAGACAGGAAGAATTAAAATAAATACCATTATATATTTGTTTTTTTATTTCTGTATGCAATGTAATGTTTAGGCACGTTGCTTGGGACACTTTCTAAAATAAATCATTGGCCATTGTTTAGAGTATCCTTTTGGCTTTAAATACTGGTCAGGAAAACAAAAACAATGTAAAAATAAATGACTAACTTCCTATTACAGAAATAAAAATGGATTTGCATCTAAAAGTGCAAGAGGTGAAGTACTTTAATCCTTTCACCAGACAATGTGGCAATATACAGTATATTGCTTCTGTTTGTTTGAGAAGGCTGTTGGAATTTCATACTGACATAGAAAATTATAAATTACGCAGAATTAGTTTCCATAATCACTATATATATATACAAACCAGCTGTGAAAAAAAATGGTTTAGAACTTACAAATGAAAGCCTCACACAGATCAATACAGTGAAAGTAACAATTAACATGCTCAGGTGCCAAATTTTGATTTGTACTTTAAAAATACTATATATTTTTAAAATGCACGTACTGTAATTACATTAGCAGCACAGGCATTTCACTTAGTTGACTTGTCTAACAGGATTATGGTGTTTTAGATATGTAGATTGTTCTAAAATGTTCAATTGTATAATGCTTGGTATTAAAGTAAATCTCGGTGAATGGGTTCAAAGGTAGGTGAATCACTTTAAAAAACACAACAAGCCTTGTGCACTTCAAATATTCTAGTGTTTCACCTGTAAGGTATTGTTTCAAGCAAACAAGACTAACAGAACATATGGCTTTACAGTAACATCAATTTGTCACCTAAGTTGTAGTAATAAATACTTAAAATCTCTACCAATAGACTTACATTTTTGATCTGATTTAAACAATACAGAAAACAATTACCAATTAAAAACCTGTTGTAAAATGCTGAACACCAAAAATTCTTATTTAAATCACTTTTGTAAGCTAAAACAATCAAAATAACATTTATAGGGCATTTCAGTTCTACAATTCTTCGCCAACCTGGAAGAAACATGAATTTTATTTTATTTTTACAAGGTGAAAAAATGTATGAAAACTGCTAAATACTTTGGTCACACTAATTGTCAAATAGTTATGTCTCAAATACATTAGATTTGTGTATTCACTTTATAAAACTATTCTTACAGCCATTTTAACTATAGTATCACTACTATCATTACCTGGGTGGCAAGATCTTATTTCACAGGCCACCCATTATTTAGAACAATACAATATAAACATACGCAAAAAGTATTGGTATTTCTCAATGTGCAATATTTTTTACACTTATGAATTTCTGTACAATGTCTTAAAATCTAGAATATAAATGTTGCTGGTCCTGATCCCTTGCGAAATTAGTGCAGCAGTGACTGGCTTTGACAGGCTCTTGATGAAATCCTTGAGAAACACTAAAAGCCCTGGATATCAGTTCGTGTTCTTCAGCCAACAGCAGCAGACATCACATATCATACAGGGCCATTAACAGCTGCCTCTCCTAAAAGGGTTTGATCAGTCCTAAGAAGAAGTCAAAAGGAGGATGGTAAGTGTATAAGAAACCAATGCACCCTTATAATAATCACTGCAATGAAGTTTGGGGGTAAAAGCAAGAACATGAACTTCCAAAGACTTGTAAAAATATATTAATTTAGAATTGGGGTCATGGAAAAAAGAGACAATGCATCCATAACACAAACAAAATATAACACACCCTGCTATGTCCTATTTTCATTTTCTTACTAATCACAAAAGTAGATTGACAGCTCTACTCTAGTTAAGGTTAAGACCAGCTTTCTGTTTAAAAGTTCCTTTTCTAACAGCTCTAAAATCTACATAGTTACTGGGATTGCCTTGAAATTTGGTACATCTAGTGGGGCTACAGGGTTCTATTAATGATCCAAATTTGGGGCCATCTGATCAAGGGGGTTCCCAAGATAGAACACTTGGAAGAAAACAGCTTTACTTGAAATTGACACATTCTGGCAACCTAGTTTTGCTCATAGATAGAGATCAAGCCAGGGCTTAGATCATTGCATGAGGGTGTTCAATGTTTGAGGGTTACCCCCAAAAGAGTGAATGACACCCACCACCCCTTTGGGGGAAATCAAATTAAAACATGACAAAAAAAACTTTCTCTGGTTATGTACATTAGAAGGCTTGCACATCTATTTGTGAGCCTAGTGTATTATACTGAGCATGTGCAGCGTGAGGCTAACCTTCTGGAAAACTGCCTCTACAACATAATACCTGGGTGACTCTGGCAATGTGTTCATACGATCATAAAATCTGAACACCGACCCAAAACAAAGCAGGTACATTGTTCCAATCTGCCTCTATCACAAGGGAAATTTTATTTTGGGGCGGGATGTAATCTGAGCACAGCAGATCATTCAGGAGGTGTTGGTGAGTTTCTGAAAAGAAACCACACAAGCTAATGCTCACCAGGAGGGGAAGTGATTAGGGGGTGGAGAATAGATGGGAATGGGGAGCGAGGAAAAGATAGGTGAGACACTGGGAAAGGAAACATGGGAGTGACAGGAAGATGGGGAGAGGAGAACGGGGCAGGGGCATGTTTGCTCACCACACTCTGGGGACCCCTCCTTCCCTGGCCCCCTCAAGTGAGCCAGGTTTGGGGTGCTTGCTCTTTGGGGGTTTGAGCCCTGCCCACCGTGAGCTGGGATTCAGGGTCTGTTCTGGTAATGTCTGAGCCCCTGTGTCTCCATGTGTGTGGAAGAATCTGGAGGCTCCTGCCCACCAATGGGGTTCTCACCCTCCATCCTTCTTCCCCCACCCCAATGTGAGCCAGAATCTGGGGAAGTCCTGCCCCCGTCTGGCTAGGAAGCTAAGAACAGGCATGCCCTGAGCATGCACCAAGAACATACTGTTGACACAGGGATGAGGAGCTAAAACCAACACATCAGAAATTCTCCAAGGGGGGGGGGGGGGGGAAGAGGAGTGTAGGTTGGGAACACCCACTGACATGACTGGAGCAGTTCACACATCTCAGAGCTAGTGTTTCAGATTGTATTAATCTCCAGTGAATATTCCCTTTCACTTGAGAACATCTCATTGAGATGAATGGGTCATTTAACAACCCTCTGAGCCTGCAACTCTGAAGTCAAAACCCACTAAGAACATGTCCACACGTTCAGCACTGCTGCAGCACCGTTGTACCAATGCAGCTGTGTCGCTGCAAGACATCTGGTGAAGAAGCATAATAAAATGACCTCCGCGAACGGCTGAAGCTATGTTGTTGGGAGAAGCTCTCCTGCCAGCATAAGCACTCGTGCACGAGTGCTAATGTCGATGTAATTTAGGTCGCTCGGGGGGTGGTTTATTCACACCCAAGCAAAGTAAGTTATGCTGACAAACTCTAGTGTAGACAAAACCTAAGGCTAAGCCTAACGTTCTGAACACAGGCTATCACTGAGCAACCTTAAATCCCCATTAACAAAGTTTTTGCCATTTAATTACTCCCACTGACTATAATTATATTCAGCACTTTAATGAAGATGACTAATGAAGTAAGCACAACTAATAGAAGTTGCATTTAGTCTTCAACAAAATGCAACTGGCTTCAGTCACTGATGGAATGCACATACTAGTGATATTGTAAGGTACAGTGTCTTCGCACTAAGTACGTTTCTATTTCCTTTAAAGAGTTCCTCTGCTTCCAATTCTGTATTAGGTGTACTAGGTGCTTCAGCTTGCCAAATTATTACTTAAGTACATCTCATATCAATTATTTTTCATATAGAAGTAATATTTGCAGAGTCAAAAATACGAAGTAAATAAATGTAATGTTTTCAAAAGTTGTCTTGTGTGCTAATCTGACCTAAGAGCTGCTGTTTCAGAAGCATTCTGAATTTCATTCACTCCATTACTGTTAAAGGATAAGGAACAGTTCAGGGGAAAGGAGTGAAGAAAGTGAAAAGCAAAAAGCGCCCCACTATGGCAAGAACAGTTTTAGTGTAAACACTCTCCCTGCTAATTCAGGCAATACAAATGATATGAAACTCATGTGGTTCAAACCAACACCACTTGTTTCTAGGTTAAACAACACGTACTTTAAAAACAAAACAAAAAAAAATCCACTCCACTTTTATCCATTGCAATAAACTAATCCACTGAAACCATGTCATGAATTTTTTTTTTAAAGAAAAAAATATACCATTCTGTACTGCACACAAAGAAAAGTTACCTGTAACGCTTGTTCTCTGATGGCGTACAATCACAGAGAAGCCACACTCTTGGGTCCGTGCTCTACATGCACATGACCAGCAGGAGTCCCCTAGCTAAGTCTTTGGCTGTCAATCACTAAAAACACTTTTTAAAAAAATATATACATTAGAAAAGAGACAGACCACACTAGACAGAAAATCATCAACTTTTCAGGAAAAATCTGGGAGGTAAAACAGAAAAACTAGATGGGCAAGAGTCTGTTCTACACAGTCATCACGGCTGTAGCAGTGACCTTCACTAATTGTTTGAAATAAACCAACCACTGGGACATTCTGGGCACTACGGGACTCCTAGCACAGACCTCTCTATTTTTGATTGGGGGGGACCATGACTTACCTAGGGGACTCCCACCAATCATACATGCATGGAGCCCCAAAAGCAGGGATAGGTCTATCTACATATTTATATTGCACTTGTGATGAATCTGATGAAATCTACTGTGAGTCACCTTTAGAGAGAGAGTTTTAAAATACCTTGTCCATTCTAAAATTTGTCATTAGAGGCTAAAAAGGGATTTCAAAACAAGGATATCTAAAACAAAAAACATTTACTGAAATCAGGAACAATGCAAAGAATCGCTAGCTTTGAGAGCCCTCTTCTGGTTTATGCTGGTAATTCTTTATTCACAGGCTAATGCTGTGCATCTTGGCAAACATCTGACAAGCTTTGCAAAGCTATTTTTAAAATGGTACAGTATTACAGCATTTCCAGTTTTTACATTTCTTTGATTTCCATCCGTTTATCTGAAATGTGCAAAACTTTTAATCCACTACGAGTGCTTGTAAAGGTCAAATAGTTGGTGTTTTTTTAAAAAAAAACACCCCTAGTGGAGTGTAAAAGAGAACCCCAACGTGTTATTTACTCTTCTTATACATAAAATATTTTTAAAAGTAAAGAATCTCAACAATAAAAAACATGGTTACCCACCTTTAGTAACTGCTGTTCTTTGAGATGTGTTGCTCATGTCTATTCTATTCATCAGAGATCTTTGCCTTAGTGGTATCAGTAGGGCTGGCTGTGTTGCCCCCTGGAGCACTGTGCTCATGCACTGGTATATTATAAGGCACTGCCAGCCCTATGCCTTCTCGGTTCTTTCTTGCCGATAATCCAACGAGGGGAGGGGAATGGAATGGACAAGAGCAACACATCTCTAGGAACAGTTATGAAAGGTGGGTAATCGTTTTTAGTCCGAGTGCTTGCTCGTTAAATTCCATTGTAGGTGACTCACAAGCAGAATCTTTGGAGGTGGGCTCGGAGTTCATAGGTTTGCAGATTGCAGCATAGCTCTGCCAAAGCCAGCATTATTCCGAGTTTCCTGGGTCAACGCATAATGCGACGCAAACGTGTGGCCCAACAACCAGGTTGCAGTCCAACAGATTTCTTGGATTGGCACCTGCACCATGACAGCTGCCGATGACGCCTGTGCTTGAGTTGAGTGAGCCATTACAATTGCCGGTGGGGATATCTTTGCCAGCTTGTAGCAGTAATGGATGCAGGCCATGATCCAGGACGAGATTTTCTGTGCAGATGCAGGGTGACCTATCATCCTATCTGCCACTGCAACGAACAGCTGCGATGACATACGGAACGGCTTTGTTCCGACCATGTAGAAAGCCAGCACCCGCCTGGCATCCAGTGTGGGACGCTTCCCTTCCTCATCCGATGCATGGGGCTTCGGGCAAAAGATCAGTAAAAATATATTCTGACCAGTTTGTAACTGAACCACCACCTTGGACAGGAACGTCAGGAAAGGTTGCAGCTGCATCTTGTCCTTGAAGAAAACTATATAGGGCAGCTCCAAAGTGAGCACCCTGATCTCCAACACCCTACTGGCCGATACTATAGCGATCAAAAAGGAGACCGTCCACAACAGGAGGAGAAGGGAGCAGGAAGCCAAGGGTTCAAAAGGAGGACCCATGAGTCTGGACAGCACTATGTTCAGGTGTGGGCTGTAGTGAGCAGGTACCTTCTTAAATGGTAAATCAGGTCCACAATGGCCTGAAACCGTGTTTCTGGGAGGAAGGCTCTGGCCCATGTAGAGTTGAGAACGGTCCTGATGAACTCTATGCGTGGAACTGGCGTTAACATGGACTTTTCTGAGTTTACTAACAGGCCCAGGTCACAGCAGGTGGAGTGCACCAAGTTGAGACTTCTCTGCACCTGCTCTGGAGACCTATGCTTGATGAGCCAGTCATCGATGTATGGGAACAGATGGACCCCCTCCCTCCCCCGGCATGTCTGAGGTAAGCGGCTACCGGCGCAACGCACTTTATAAACGTTGGTGGAGGGGGGCTTGGTCCTCCTCCTCCGCTGGGGTGGATGGCTTAGGTGTAGGCGTAGCCCATGCGCCTCAGTCACTGGGCGTGCCTGCAGTGCTGGGCCCGGTGAGGACCGTGTCGGCAGTTGCTGCTCTGTGGCTGCTACAGACAATGAAGCCGATGGGGACAGTGCCATGACCAGAATCCCCCAGGTGTTCCAGCCTGGACACTGAATAGCCTGTCCTGATTGCCACTGCCCCGGTGCTGCCACTGGCTTGGATGTCCAGTCTCGCTGCTGAGGTCGAACAGCAATGGGCTGTTCTGGAGGAGCCCCCCTCCAGGGACCATTGAGGAGCTATCAAGGCCCGAATTTGCCTTGAGACCACTGACACCGGAGACCAGTACCCCTCCCGAGGTGACCAGCGTTGGGATGAGGACCTCCAAGACTGCGACGGATGTCGATAATAGGGAGACTGACACCTCTCAACGAATCACATCAAGACGGCAGCAACCGCGACCATGGAACTGGAGACCGATGGTAGGTTTGCAACAATTCTGATGAAGGTACTGGCGTCCATCAGTGCAGAGCACGCCATTGTCTCAAGCGATTGGTGGCGCTGCCCCGTTCCCTAGGGAGACTTATCAATTGGCTTGCCCTCTTGGGGAGGCCTTAGTTGAGGCCTGCGGCCCCAATTGTGCTGTTGGCACAGGTAGGGGCCTGAGCTCCTTGGGTGTCCGAGTCCATGAAGGTGATGGTGCTGGCAGGAGAGTCGGTCCTGTACTGCTCACTGGAGTCAGAGGAGGACCTTTCCCCAGGCTAACGGCCCCAGCCAGAGATGGTTGACTGTGGAGCTCTGGTTGTGCGACTCGGGCAGGCTCCTTGCTCACTGCCCCTTTCTTTGTCGGCACCGGGGAGCCGTGTTTTGTAGCCCTCTTCTTAAGTGCTGGGGACAATGAATGGTGCCGGGTAGGCCCTAATGCCAGGGGTGCACTTCGCAGAAGGTGCTGGGCAACTTGTGCTGGGCTGGTTTGGACACCAGGCGGAAAGCGGATTCCATAAGGAGAGCCCTGATGGCCCTCTGCCTCTGGGTGTGAGGCCAAAGGTTCTTATAAATCTGGCACCTCTCTTTAACATGTGCTTCCCCCTGGCACTTGAGATAGCTACCGTGAGGGTTGCTAACAGGCATAGGCCTGTTACAGGAATCGCAGGGCTTAAAGCCTGGAGATCGGGCATGCCCTGCCAGGGCAAAGTTCCCGCTGGGACCTAACTAACTACCGTACTTAACGGGCATTTAAAACTAAAGAAACTATACAAGGAAAAACCACAAGTCTTTGAGCAAGGAAAAGCACTCCAACTGACCACCACGTATGGTAAGAAGAAACTGAGAGGGCATAGGGCCAGCAGTGCCGGATATACCAGCGCATGAGCGCAGTACTCAAGGGGGTGACATAGCCAGCCCATAGATACCGCTAAGGCAATGTTTGATGACCACATATGTTGCCGTGCGCACACCTACAATGGAATCGACATGAGCAAGCACTCAAAAGAAGAAGATAACTAACTGTAGGGAAATGAAGCTGTTGGAAATAGTGGCTTTCATAGTTTCCCACCATAATGGAATATTTCAATCTTTAAGCAGTTTTTTTCAACTGTGTCCTATAAAAGTCGTTGAGAGATGCAGTTTAAGTCCAATGAGTATGACGTTCCAATTCACAAAGAAAGGTAATATTACCATTTTAGTAAATTAAAATATCAAAAGAGTTCAGATTTAGTAATATCCTTAAAATATGCAAAATTGAGAAACAAGTCTGAGGAATTGGAACCTGACATTTGTGAAATACATGCTGTTTGTGTATGTCCTACAATTTTCTTGTACAGAACAAAGCTAATCAATACGTACATGTATTTTAGAAAAATTAATGCACATTCAAGGTTTTATATAAGGGTGCATATTTCGTGATAAAATATATATATGGAAGAGCTGCAGCCAGTTTTTAAAAAAATTTCTGTGAGAAAGACGTTGCATGTTTTTCCAATATTTTAAAAGCCAATGAAAAAAGCAAAAAGCTCCCTTTTAAGGAGTTAAAAATAGTTTTATAAGTAATTATGAAGAGCAACAGTAAGCAAGGAGAGCTCTCTTTCTCTGATGAGTACATGGCTAGCAATCCTCAGAGATGTGAGGCAGCAAGAAGCCATCACCCTCAAACCCCATCCCTATTGCCATATAGTGCTGCCCGCAAATGGGAGCAGACAGGACTATAAGAAGTTACCTAAAGTTCCAATTTTTGTTTACTTTTTAGTAAGGTTTGTAATTTTTCTTCCTTGCCTAGAGTGTAGATAGTTTGGGCACCGTGGTTTGCATGTAGGTTAGGAGAACTGACCTTAATGTATCCATGGCATTATCAATAGGAATCTGAGACAGTCAATGATGGGGAACCTGTGGGATTCCAACATCATGACATGCAACAGGTTTATTTGCTCCTGTAGGAAATTGACAAGCTTTTTGTCTGCAAATATATTGACTACAAGGAGCTTAGATTTTCATCCTCTACTTCACAGCTCACACTTGGTATTTTCATGGTTTGTGTTCAGTCATGTAACATATGGGGGACTAGGTGAGCTAGAACACAGTTGGAGTAAGTAAATCAGGTCTTGGTGATTTAGGCCAGTGGTTCTCAACCAGGGGTACATCAACTTATCTAGGTATTTGGCTAGTTTTAACAGGCTACATGAAAAGCACTAGTGAAGTCAGTACAAACTAAAATTTCATATAATGACTTGTTTATACTGCTCTATATACTATACACTGAAATGTAAGTACACTAAATTCCAACTGATTTATTTTATAATTATATGGTAAAAATGAGGAAGTCAGCAATTTTTCAGTTATAGTGTTCTGTGACACTTTTGTATTTTTATGTCTGATTTTATAAGCAAGTAGTTTAAGTGAGGTGAAACCTGAGGGTACGCAAGACAAATCAGACTCTTCAAAGGGGTACAGTAATCTGGAAAGGTTGAGAGCCACTGATTCAGCAAAGGCCAAGTATCTGGTCCCGGGTCACACGGAAGATGGTGCTTTAAGTAGGAGCTGGACACTGTTATCCTCTGCTACCTTTTTTGGTATGTTTCAAAATTAAAAGGTCTGACGGGAATTGTCCTTTTCTATCTGATTGTAAATCTCTGTCTTTGGTGAGACCTTAGCAGCTTTAATTATTGGCACTGTGCATTTCCAATTACCACTGGAACTTGAGAGGGAAAACTATACACTTTCACAAAAAAATAAAACTGATGACTTAGTGTCAGATGTCTCTTTTGAGAGAAGAAAAGGAGGAGTCCTACATAGAGTAGCTGATCAGGCTATGTACTTTCTCCCAGATTGCAGAGATGGATCTTGAATGTTGACTATTTATTCTCTCAGAACTCTGCACTACTAGCCATGCAGTCAGAGAAATAAAAATTTGTTCTCACCTGTTAGTTTATGTTCTCTGATAAGCATGGCCAGCAAGCCAGCCCCTTCCTACTTCAAGGGCACTGTGCTTCAAGACACAAAATGATTTGTACACGTTTTGAACAGTTTTGTCCAGGGAAGCAATATATTCAAAATCATCATCATTTATAAAGATGGGGATTATCAGCATAAATTGATAAATTACAATAAAGTAAAGCAGGATGTTGGATTACTGGCAATTCCACCAATCCATAAGAACTGAAACAGCAAGATTTATAATGTGTTATTTTCCTTTCTCCACGTTTGCAGCATTTGTGAGCTAATGCTTATTGTGCTAAAGTGTCAAATATGGCGTATTGTGCAGGATAGAACAGAGGAGCTAGGAGTAAAATTAAGTAACTGTCATTTTCTAAAGGACTGTTTTACATTTTATGCCATCATATCAACTCATGGTTCAAAATATAATCCTGAAAAGGCTATTACAACACAAAATGGGGAGCATCTCACAAAATGAATAAAAGGTGAATAAAGTTGATTTAAATACACCATGGATTAAATTGCTGTGTATCATATTTTAAATGGAGAGCCTGAAGTCAAAAGATAAAACTGCTTTCTCTTATCAGTTCAAGGTTTCCCATTCTCTCTGCTTCTAGACTCTAGGATGATAAGAGTCACAATAAGTCAAAAGGCAGTATTCACTCGTGTGCAAGAGCATTACAAGACCTATTAATCACTTAATGCCATGTTATTCCCTCAAAATAAGCCATGCATAAAGCCTTGTGCTGCCTCTTCGGGGCTAATTCCACTCAAAGTTAACTCCACTTTTAAAAATCATTATCACCATCTCCTCCTCAGATTAGGTGAAGTCACATCAGTTTATTGCATTATTCAGTGACAGTCACCACTACAGTACCTACAGATAAGTTAGGTACTTCAGTTTCCAAATAAGAGAGTCTGAATATTAATTTCATTTGAGAAGACTAAGGTTTTCCCCATCTTTTGGAAATTGTTTGACCATTAAAGCCTTTTATATTTGCAAGCCAATAAACTGCCTGCAAAACAATGTTCTTTGTAGTGTTGTTGTAGCCATGTTGGTCCCAGGGTATTGGAGATACAAAGTGGGTGAGGTAGTATCTTTTACTGGCAAGCTTTCGAGCTACACAGAATTGCGCTACAGGTCTCAGGCTTAAGAGCTCTGTGTAGTTCAAAAGCCTGTCTTTCACCAAGAGAAGATGATCCAGAAAACGACTACCTTACCCACCTTTTCTTGCAAAATAATGTAAACACCAACTCATTTTAGCTACAGTATACTGGGTAAAAGGGATCTGAATGAAATACTTCTGAAAAAAAAACCTATTTCCTCTGAACTCCAGACATTAATGGAAAAATACAACTCACAAGAATGTACATAGAAGAGATACAAACAAAAGATTAATGTGTGCAGAAAAGACCCTTAACACCAAGAGCTGATAAATGGATTCTGGAACCAGAAATTATAGATATATAGATTAGTTCTATTAGAATAACACGCTATAAACAGCTGGTAATAGGCTTGAAAGCAGCCTGTAATAAGGTTACCTCTGTTCTGGACTGCTGCTATCAGGCTGTGGAGTAGCAGGATTTTCTTCTACAGCTTCTGTGTTCTCCTCCACCACATATTTACAAGAAACATCTTGCGAGGTAGATAATTTTCCTTCCTCACTAAATAAAAAGCAGGTTACAATTTAATTTCAGTTATGGATGTAGGGAATTTCATGCAATAGTGGGAGATGGAGGGAAGGGTCCAGACTACATGCAAATGGCTTTTGAATTATGACTGAAGCATGGAAATCAAGCACAGGAATCTGGACTCTGTAGACATCCATTAATACAGTGTTATGCCCACTTAAACTGGATTGAAAAAAAAATGCATGAAATACAATGATTACATACAAGTGCAAGGAGGGAATAAAGAATGTGCTTGGTGCCTGAAGTGAACAATCAGAGCCCTTACCATACATACCGATAGGATTTCAACACTCTGAAGCCAAAAGTATGCAAAAAATAGAAGGAGAAAAGTATAAAAGACTTGAGGTTCCTTTCAAAAATTAGCACTTTGACTAAACTTGTCCATGGAAAAGCACATCAGGAAAACCAGCCTTATATTTCTCTTTTTTTAAAGCCACTTATTTGTATTACACTTTACTCATTCAAAATTCCTAAAGAAGTCATCTTTTCATTTGGAGGCTAAAGTACACCTGGCATATGTTGCATAGCACTAAAACAGATAGACAATGGACAGCACACATTTGAGAAAAGGGGATCATTTATGTAGTTGGTTAGGGTTTCTATTCAGCTAGAACTACACATGAAACACGTGAGAATTCCCTTACAGTTATGAAGCCTATAGGGGCCGGGGGGGAAGGGGAGGGAGAAGAGAAGGGGGGGGGTTAGTAAATACATATCCATTTATTTAAAAAATTTCTCCCTTCTCATTTTGCACTCCAATGCTACATGTTCTTTTTTTCTAGCTACTCTGTTACGGTATGTTCATACCCAGAAGATGTCATGCCTGACTAACCGAATTGCCTTCTATGATGAGATAACTGGCTCTGTGGATCAGGGGAAAGCAGCGGACGTGTTGTTCCTTGACTTTAGCAAAGCTTTTGATATGGTCTCCCACAGCATTCTTGCCAGCAAGTTAAAAAAGTATAGATTGGATGAATGGACTATAAGGTGGATAGACAGTTGGCTAGATCATTGGGCTCAACAGGTAGTGATCAATGGCTCCATGTCTAGTTGGTAGCCAGTATCAAGCGGAGTGCCCCAAAGGTCAGTCCTGGGGCCAGTTTTGTTCAATATCTTCATTAATGATCTGGAGGATGGCGTGGACTGCACCCTCAGCAAATTTGCACTGACACTAAACTGGGAGGAGTGGTAGATACGCTGGAGGGTAGGGATAGGATACAGAGGGACCTAGACAAATTAGAGGATTGGGCCAAAAGAAATCTGATGAGGTTCAACAAGGACAAGTGCAGAGTCCTGCACTTAGGATGGAAGAATCCCATGCACCACTACAGACTAGGGACCGAATGACTAGGCAGCAGTTCTGCAGAAAAGGACCTAGGGGTTACAGTGGATGAGAAGCTGGGTATGAGTCAACAATGTGCCCATGTTGCCAAGAAGGCTAATGGCATTTTGGGCTGTACAAGTAGCAGCACTGCCAGCAGATCGAGGGATGTGATCGTTCCCCTCTATTCGACATTGGTGAGGCCTCCTCTGGAGTACTGTGTCCAGTTTTGGGCCCCACACTACAAGAAGGATGTGGAAAAATTGGAAAGAGTCCAGCAGAGGGCAACAAAAATGATTAGGGGGCTGGAGCACATGACTCATGAGGAGAGGCTGAGGGAACTGGGATTGTTTAGTCTGCAGAAGAGAAGAATGGGGCGGGATTTGATAGCCGCTTTCAACTACCTGAAAAGGGGTTCCAAAGAGGATGGATCTAGACCATTCTCAGTGGTACCAGATGACAGAATAAGGAGTAATTGCCTCAAGTTGCAATGGGGGAGGTTTAGACTGGATGTTAGGAAAAGCTTTTTCACTAGGAGGATGGTGAAGCACTGGAATGGGTTATCTAGGGAGTTGGTGGAATCTTCCTTCCTTAGAGGTTTTCAAGGTCAGGCTTGACAAAGCCCTGGTTGGGATGATTTAGTTGGGGATTGGTCCTGCTTTGAGCAGCGGTTGGACTAGATGACTCGAGGTCCCTTCCAACCCTGATTTTCTGTGATTCTATGTCAGCCAACCACCTTTCATCGATTTCAGGTGCAAACCTTACACACCTCTCAAACTGTAAACCTGCCACCATATGACTCAAGTCCTTTTTTTCCCTTAAGATTTGAGAGACTCTCCTCTCCCAGTTGTCCTACTACTTTGGTTGTTCTTTCAGTGGATCCTCCTGCTCCCATATTTCACTTTACACAGGTATCCTGTCCCATTAGGCTCTGTCCTTGGCCCACTTCCTTTCCTCCTGAAGATCCCATCTATAGACAACCTCACTGACACTTTTAGATCCAGCCATCACCTCTGTGCCAATGATACTGACATCTCTCTACCACTGACCCATCTCCCTTCATTATTATTTGTTTGCATTACGGTAGCACTTAAGAGCTCATTCATCCAAACGGACATCTCCTTTTAGATGTTTTGCCATTAACTTAAATGTAAGATAACCAAAACTAAACTCAGTCTGTCCCCTCCAAAGCCCTCTCCACTCCACCCATTCTCCATCATACCCGACACCTCTGCTATCCTTCCTGCCATTCTGGTCCATAATATGGCTGTCAGCTTTGACTGCACCTTTGTTCAAGACCTTCACAACATCCAGGCCATGTCCAAATCTTCCTAATCCTGACTCCCTAACATAGCTAACCCCTTTTCTCTTCATACCACTAAAATCCTTCTCTGGATCTCCTGTCTTGACTACTAGAATCTCCTCCTCTCCTACATAGGTTGCGACATGACCAGAATTTTCTTCCACTTCTGGGTCTCTCCACTTGCTCTCCTTTTTTCATTACTTGAAATACAAACTTCCGGTCTTTACAAACCTTCACAACTTAAGTACCTCTACTGTGTCAGCTTCCATTACCCATGACCCATTTATCAGTTTAACAAAGAGCAACACTAAAGAACGCCTGAAACACCCTTCCTAACTACTACATAAATACTCGTTATTTATGTCTAAATATCTATACATATTACTCGGTTCTCCTTTAAATCCTTCCTCAAGAACAACTTTTCCCAAGATGCCTACCAAAAAAACTCAACTGATGACAGATGCCCAAGAAGGACTTCTGATATTTGTTGTGTCTTTGCAAACAAACATGCCTATAACTACTTTCCCCATTTTCTCTCCAAAATGTCTGAGATATCTCCTTTAAAATTCTTTGGGGCAGGAACTATGTCCACCTCCATGTTTGTACATAATTTAGCAAAAAAGGGCCCCAATTCTGATTATAGCCTCCAGGTGCTACCTCAATTCAAACAGTAAGCAGTAATAATAAATTAGCTGACCTAAAGTAAGCCCTAAATACATTAACTGAAAACCTCTTGTGCAATCTCAAGTTCAGGGAAAAAGAGAGAGACTACTCTGAACACCCAAGTCTCTCTGGGACCCTGTCAGTTTCATTATACCAATTTTCTATCAGCATCAGCCTAAAGAATTCAAATGAGAGAATATGGTAAGAATTTGTATACAGTGCCTAACTCAGGGAGGAACAAGCCAGAAGGACTAATGCAAATTTCTGTAACCTCACTACTTCTGGACATCCCCACATCCCAAAGCAGCAAATGGGGTTTTAGCCATACAAATACTGACTCTAATGGGAGTTCTACTGATCCCTCAGTTCTGTGCACTACTTTGAAATATTTACAGATTAGAATTACAAGGAATGAAAAGGAACATGATTACAGTTGTCAGAGTTGATTTGATCAAAACTTGCCATACTGCATTCTGGAACATTTTCCCCTGTATGTGGGATTGCAAGTTACATGTTTTCCTATTCCAAGCTAGTCTCCCATCTTTCCCATTGACCTGATCTCTGTCTTACTAGGTATGCTATTAGTCTAGGGGGCTTTCCTTTCAAATTAGAAGTATTTTGGGACTTTCATCTGAAGCTCAGGTTTAACTATATAGTCCCCTTCAGAGGGTTAGAAGTCAAAGTATCTTCCTACAATTAGTTTGTTTTTTTCACTCTTCTAGGGATCTCAGAATTCACAATTCTATACCAAAGTATTGTGAATGAAAGCAGCATACGCTGAAGGTAAAAACCATAATAGTAGAAATTGACTTCACACAGCACAGATCAAAAAATGGACCATAAAATTCAAAGAGACAGGGATAGACTAGGAGAATAGTTAGATGTGTGATTTACTCAAACACTGGCCAAAAAGAGTCATTGCAATTTTGTTATATATAGAGAAGCATCACGATCACGTAGCAGTGAAGGGATATATGCTCTAAACAGTTCTGCTGCTATTGCACCAGCAATTTTTCATTCAGTTTTAGACACCTCATGATCAGAAATACACTATCAAATTAGAGGAAACTCAGAAGAGCAATTATAGTGCTGGAAGAGATATGGGAGGGAGAGGTGAAGAGGGAAGTCCCCTGAGGTAGGGAATCTAACTAGAAAACTCTACTAAAAAGCTATAAAACTATTAAAAAAATTAATTATAAAGGCAGTGGCAAGGCCAAAAGAGAGCATTTCACATTGAAAGTGGTCGGGGCTTACAATGAAACTGAGAAAACACCTGTGATATAAAGAACTATAGGCAAAAGCAAATTTTGGAATATTTACAGATCCGAGAACTCAAAGGAAAGCTTCAGACACTGGACATTCTGATCCAGGCCATATAGCAGTAAGAAGGAACTGGAAAGGCAGTTAGTCCAGTCCTCTCTGCTCCACCCTTTAATTCCTTTGGCTGAAAGCACACAGAAGGCAAGAGTGCATGTATCGACCAAAAGACACTGCTTGAAAGAATCATCCACAGTGGAAGACACCTAGGGACCAATACTCGAAGAAGCATCTCACTCACCCAAAAGTCCTGGACACACAAAACTTTCCCTAATCAAAAAACTCAGGTCTCAATCCAAAAACTGACATCTCAACACAATTCAGTTAATAGTTCAAAAGGTTTTGTTTTTGTTCCAGTGCGGAACAAAACCTAGCTCCATAACCTCTACTCAAATTTACATATGAATGAAAGCTCAGGTAACAGAAAACTGGAGTCAAACTGTTAAGTTTAAAATCTCTGCATGCAGATGTCTAGAGTCTTGGAAATCATTAGTTCTGTGAAATACTTCCAAAAGGACTGAATAAAATGGTCAACATTTATTTAAAACATTTTTAAAGGAGGAACAAAAAAATGTTTACACCCTGAGTAAATAAGAGAAATGAAGTAGGTTTCCTCACCTTTTGAAGACAGCTGTTTCAGTTTTAGCATCTACAGTAAGGCTCAGTGTTTCCTTCATGCTGCCATTCATTACTGTCTCAGTTACCTTGTCTGCATTTTCCACATCATCTTCTCCATCTGAACTGGCCTCCATAGCAACACTTCCTTGGGCTGATACAGTGAAATAAATTAGGATATTACTAATGATTTTTATAGGTAATGAACAAGTACAAATCAGTTAAGATGTGTAGGAGGATAATTTCTATTGTAATCACAATCTTTACTTTGCAAATCCCACATGGCAGGTAAAATATGCATGGACACATATACTTTAAATATGGGCAGAAATATGGGCAGAAATATTTTAACAGCTAGTGAAGAAAACATACATTTTCCAAATCAGTTAGCAATGTAGATATTTGCAGAAGCTGCAACACTTAGTTAGGGCTTGTCCACACAGGGAAATTTACTGCTATAACTCCTTGTTTGGCACTTATTCTGGAACAAGAGTATTCACATGGGAAGTTATACTGGTATCATACTGGTACAGGTCTCCCGGTAAGTTTCCCTACGTTGACAAGCCCATAGTTAGGTCTGAAGATGCCAGGCTTCCAGCACTTATGTTCATTAATTGGGAAGAGGGGTAACCTGCTCATTTTTAATCCACTTTGAGCATGCACTGGAAAAGCTAGACGATAGGAGGGAGAGACGGCACACAGACTGTTCACTGCTGCATCCAAAGACTCAAGAGGCTAAAGGCTATCTTAACTAAAGCTGTGCCCAAGTCCCACTGACGAATAAAAAGTAAAGTTAATATTAACACTAATAGCTTGCTTTTATCCAGTGCTTTTCTTCTGTAGATCTCAAAACTCGTTTCAGAAGAGGTCAGTATCCTTACCCTCAGTTTACAGATGGGGAAACAGAGGTGCTGAGAGGGGAAATGACTTGCCCAAGATCTCCCAGGAAGCCAGTGGTAGAACCAGGAAGTCCAATGCTCTACTCATTTAAGCAACTCTCCTAAGTTATTCATTTGCACATAATTTGAATAATTTCAGTGCACTTACCCTCTGGCTGTGTTGCAAGTGCAGATATATTTGCACTCAGGGGATCCATTGGTTCTGTGTTTGTTTCCATTTCCACAGGAGAATTACTTCTTAAAGACTCTTTTGAACTTAAATACAAATGAAAGTGAATTACGTTTTGGAAAAATATTTCTCAACATTAAAATGCAATTTGCAACCAGAACTTTTAAAATAATGTTTCTATTTCTGTGAGTACTATCAACTCCAGAATCCTACTGAAATCAAATATGCTAAAACTCATCCAAGAAATGTTAAAAGAATTTTAAGGATGCAAAGTCAAGCACTACAAAGTTAGGAAAAGCCAGAATTAAGATTTTCTGGTTTACTATCTCAGAGACAGACAGATAGGATAAAAAGGACAAGTCTAATTTTTTTTGTCCCTTGCAATTTGCTTTAAAATACATTTTCAGCTAGACTGTCCCTTTCATGGAAATGGTATCTGAGTTGCTCAATCTTTATATCCAAATCAAATCAATGCCATCTCTGCCAACAAGGTAGATCAATCACCACCAACCACAGAGGTGGTCTTTATAACATGGATGATTGTCCACTGGTATCTGGATTAAGATCTCAAAATGTATACATCCCACAGGGCCCCAAACAGACAGCACATTTCTGCCACTTCCAATCTTAAATAATTGTAAATGAGTTTTTGCCCTGATTCAGCAAAAATATCCCTATTCATGAAAGCATGCATTTAAGTCCCATAAAAGGCAATGGCTCCGTGCTGGATAGCAGTCCACCCACATGCTGACAACTGCAGAATTAGGGTCTCATTTTGAAGTGAATTTGAAACAGTTCCTTTACTATTCCAAGGGCACAAGATGCAATTTACACAGTAGGAACAGAGACCCCAAAACTGCAGCAGAAACCTTGAAATTATGCAGCACTGTTTACCTTTACTTCCAAGCAGTCCAGGTCAGACAATATCCCTTGTGTTATTTAATTTGATATTAAATTCAATTTATTGTACACTGCCCCCAAATTTTCAATTTTGAAATGTGCTGTAGGTGTTTGATTGCACTGTAGAAGCTACAGGAAAAAATACAGGTATTGGCACGTAGGTAAGGAACAGTTTTGGTTTTTGTTACCTATTGAATAGTTGGACGCTTGTTACAGAGAGGGAATACATCTCTTTCCCACCATCTTTGAGCAGAGGTCATTTTAAGTTTGGGAGGGCAGTTTGAATTACTTGGTCGTCACACCAGTAAATCTTGACAAACTAGCTGCCAATTGCACCCTGCCCCCATTTCAGGCATTGCATTGAAGAGCTGTAATGGTGACATTTGAAATGAAATCAGAGTTCATCGTAACAACCCAATGGAGAGGAATGGTGCAGTTCACATCTCTTGGACCAGTTGCTTCGGGGTAGCTGCAGACTCTGGCAGACATCAATCACTACCTCTGTTTAATTGATTTATATTCTGAATATGATCTTCAGCACCCATGCAGGCAAGAGATGAAGGCGTGGTCTATACTACACAGTTAAGTCAACCCAGCTACCCCTGAGCAACACAGTTAAGCTGACCTAACCCCCAGTGTAGCTAACATTCTGTCAATGGAATAAGTCTTCAGTCGACCTAGCTGCCACCTCTCAGGGAGAACAGGAGAATCTCTCCAACTGCTGTAGGGAGCACCTATGCTGAAGTGCTAAAGCAGGGCAGCAGCTGTACTACTATAGTGTTTAAAGTGTAGACCAGCCCTAAATGAAAAAGTACATTCTAGAGCACAATAACAGGACAATTTTTAAAAGATTCACATTTTTGGGGATATTTACGTAGCTACAATCTCATTATACCTAGGAATCTGACTATTTCTGATGCAAACCAATACACAGCAAAAAAGTGTCACTCACTTCTAAGTACTATGGGACTGTCTAAGCAAGTCATCATGGGCTTCATGGAGTGGATGGATTTTCAGACACAAAACTATTTTCTTTACATCACAAAACAGAGCCATTATAGACTCTTTCAATTTATTCCATATTAAAAGATGCATGTGTCACTTAGGCCCAATCTACAGTACAGCTACAGTCCACTTATTAAAAAAAAAAAGTGTGGCTAGGACCTAAACACCCTAGCAATCAAGCAAATTGATTAGCAAGATATAATTGGATACCATCTACACCAGAAACAGACTGGATCTGAGTCTGAGTAGATTATAGTTGTAGATTAGATAACACCCTTACATACAATATACCTTTTAACGCCACAAAAAATCCCCAACAACATGGTACAGCAAACTACAAGCAACACTAGTTCGGTTTCAAGCAGAACTCCATAATGTATTATGCAAACACTTCTGCAAAAGACATGCATACACCCACTAAAGGAACTAGTACCAACTGCCTTTATCCTTGGCAGATGGTAGCCTGGGCTGACGCATAATAAAATTCTCCTACCTTAGAGAAGATGTAAACTCTGAAAAAGAAGCCCAGCCAGTTTCTTTTCCTGGCATAGGTTCTTCTGTGCTCCATACATCAGACCCAACAGAATCCAAATTGGCACCATGTGCAGTTTCCATGGGTACGTCAAAGTTAGCTGACCAGTTTGGTGCTAGAAACATTGACAATTTCAATTATAACGTATTTAGAAATTGATATAATTCACTTCTTAATACGTTATGACTCTATACATGCACATACTCTAGTGTATGCAGTGTTTCAGGTTAGCTGTTAGAAACTGAATGCAATTCACAAATGCAAAATTAATTTGGTCTATGAAGCTAGAGGAAAATACCATTATAACTCATGGCATTCTGCAATCAATCCAATCTAACAGATGACACATTAAAAATAATTTAATGGAGTTAAACCAGGGATGAATATAGTCCAACATTTTATAGAAAAAATATGTATTAATTTGTTACTGTCAACACCTGTTTCTAAAACTAAGTTCTTCTCACTGTTTAGCTTCTGTTTACTATGTGTGTTTTTGTTAACTGCAACAAAGAAAATAAAGTAATCAGTTCACCAGCACAGTGCTGCAAAATTTTGTTGCAAAAAAACAAATGAGGATTTAACATTTTATTTTAAAATTCTTCCCACTAGAATTTTACATTTTGGAGCAAGTTTATTTTGAAAATAGGTCTCTAACTTAGAGTACTCATTCAAGGTACTTCATCTTCCCATAGGTAAATATTTGTTTTCATTAGCAGTTACACACAAAAAAATCTGGCTGAAAAGGAAGCCCTGTGACTAACTAAAATTATAGGAATAGTAATAGGAAATTCCAATCCAGACAGCTAGGGAAGGATATTCACAAGGATGAAAACTTGTTGGAAACAGATGCCAGGGATACCAATCTAACAAAAGGAAGAGGAAAAAAACAAATTCCCTTTGTTTTGTTTTTATAATTCATTATAATCAATATAAAAAATACTAAGCATTCTTCTACACATAGAAGTTGCACTGGTTTAATTTAAATCAGGTCTATTAAACCAGTGAAACTCGTACGTGAGGACTGCCAATTTAAAAGAGGTTATATCAATTTAGCTTGCACCTGTGAATTTACTGATGCAACCCTAACTGACATAAGCCATGTTTAAACTGGTAAGATTGTCTACAAACAAAATTGCACCAGTGTAACTAAATCAGTATAAAAAAGTCATGCCTTCAGTAAAACAGGTACAACTGTGTGTTCAGACCAGGCTTAAGAGTCCCTAGAAGTCTAATGCCTTAAAACATTAACTGTCTGTACCTACAGTCCAAGTCACTTCTTGGCTCCTACGTAAAACTATTAAAAAAGAACCAGCATGGAGTAAAAGTTTGTCTGAAACAGGTACATATTTTCTGTCACATCCAAAATTTTACTTTCACTAGTTTCAGTAAAGATATCAAATGGTTTAGACTGATGGGTCTCCAAAGGTTTTATCAGCTTTAAACAGATTCAAACAGGTGTGCTCATTTAAACTACACATCCCTTTTGGGGAAAAAAACCCCAAAATCCATTTTATAAACAGAATACTACATTATCATGTGTCTGATTCAGCCAAGCACCTGAAGTGCTCAT
The DNA here is from genome assembly GCF_009764565.3 of Dermochelys coriacea. Classification (NCBI taxonomy): domain Eukaryota; kingdom Metazoa; phylum Chordata; order Testudines; family Dermochelyidae; genus Dermochelys; species Dermochelys coriacea. Next base: position 15,016,715 of record NC_050073.1, read on the forward strand.
ACTTGACGACACTCACATCCTGCTATGAGGATTTTACTCAGAAAACCTCTTAGTGCAAAGGTGAAATATTAAACTGCAGGGGCCTCAATAAAGTGGTAAGGAAGACAAAATTGAACTATGAGCTACCACTTAACTGAATGACCATTACATTTTCCTACTCTGATAACTTGCAATCTAATTCCTCCATCAGGTAATCTAAGCAGATGGAGGCAGTAGGATAAAAGCCACCTACGTTCACTTAAGTCCACTTCCATTTTGTCCTCTGTATTGGTATTTGATTCAAACAAGTCTTGTTTTGTTCCATCCTCTTCTTCAGAGTCTGTACTTTCTTCACTGTCCGTACTGCCAGAGCTTCACAAAATATAAAGGGATTGTTTATATTTAGTATTCAGAAGGAATTCCCAGGGGTGCCTTGGGCTAGTGGAGTTTTCCCGAGGCTAAAACAGAACTGCAAATCAAGTTAGCAGGTAGGAATGAAGCAAGTCTGACCATAAACACTGAGGGATCAGCTGGAACTACACTGCAGCATTAGCTGTTAAAGTTATTCTTCAGCGCGGCCAGAAAGGATCAAGATTTTAGAGTGTTTTTTGACTTGACAAAGTTAATTGACCCATCTCCTCTCCCACAGCAACAAGGGAAAAGGAAAGATAGCTGCCGCTGCCCTCATGCCAAGGGGAAATAGGAAAGGAGAGGGAATATAGCTAGGGGCCAGGTCAAACACCACCAGGCAATAAAGCAGAGACAGAATTCATCTGCTCCACATGGGCTGCTGCAAATGCCAGAGGAAGGACAGAAGTAGTCCTAAGTAGAGCAGGGCAACAGCTTCCCCACTCTTCCTCCCTTCCAGACTGACATTCAGGTTGTTCCCTCACTTCTGCACAGACATCAGAACACTGGTAACCTGGCCCTATACATATTCCTAAATGCAGCAGCAACATAATGGTCTGGCACAAATTCCTGGTCACAGGTATTTGCAAGTGGAGGGGGAACAGACAAGAGTGTATATGGTGCTACTATGCAAAGGTCAGAGGAGACATTCCAAAGGGATCCCTGAAAGGAAACTCTGGATGTTTGAGTGGAGAGCTGAAGGGCCAGTGAAAGCATTGGGGACAATAGATTCTCCTCAACCTGCTCTTTGAAAGAAAAAGAAAAAAAATCTCCATTACTGCAGCACAAGGAGGGGGGACCCTGGCACTACAGAGCCTGACTGAGTACACTGGCCTCCTGCTGGTGTAGCATGCTAAAGGGAAGGCAGGCTGCTTGGACTGGACAGCTCGGGGCCTCTGGAAACCAAGGAGGAGGTTTGGCACAAGTGGCAGTGGAGGAAAGGAGCAAGGATGGAAGAAAAAAGGAAAGCTGAAGAAGTGCTGAGTAGCAGAGAGGGCTGCTACCTAAATGTCTTACAGAGGCAAAAGACTGGAAGGGACAGGTGCTGGGCCCGTCCTCAAATAGGTTATCCCAGAACAGCAGCAACTACTCAATTTGTCTCTGATTTCTCTTTGTTAGACAGGCCTTCCAAGCAGTCAAGAATCTGTACCAACAGACGTACTCAATGAGAACAGTGAGGTTCTTCGGTAGTACAAATTGGATGGAAAACACACTATTCACCTGGATCGTCTCTGGGATTCTGGTGTAAATGCAATGTGTTTTTCTTCCCATATATCTTCTTCATCAGAACCACCATCATCAAACTGCTGTATTCTCTCCTTACAGCATGCCTCAAACAATGCAATATTCCCCTACAGCAGAACACAAAGCAAAAATATAAACAGGAATAAAGACCATTCACCAACTGTACACTATTCCACCTTATTTCTATGGTTAAACAATTTTTAATATAGTCTCAGAAAAGAATAAAGGTGCATATAAGGAACCCACACTATATCCCATGAATGAGATATGCACCCAGATTTGGATTGATCAGCTTTGACTAAGTTTTCTATGAGAGGAGTTCAGGAAACCCTGCCTTTACAGTGGTGCCTGTTTTACAATTTCCTGCTCACTCCCTGGGCATAGCTAAAGAACATTTCAAAGTTTTGGTGATATTTTTCCCCACTGTGAATTCTCTCTCCAGATTTTTTTGGGGGAGTGGTGAGACGTAGAAGGGAGAGGCACATACAATCAAGGAGGGAGAGGTTAGCACGCCAGAGAAACATTTTCTGGGGAAAGATCTTTACACTTCTGTCCCCTTATTCCTTTTACCTTGCTGGTTAAGACCATAATTTGCATTTTGGTGGAAGAGTGAGAAGCTACTACCCACACACTATAAACTGCTTAAGCAAACAGCACAGGCCCAGAGAATGATACCCAAATCTGTTCCTGAATCTGAGGGCTTATCTACCCAGTGCAGCAATCTGCACTAGAGCAGTGTTATTTCTAAAATACGCCAACATGTTGCACAGTAACTGTCCCACACAGGGGTAGGCAAACTACGGCTCACGAGCCATATCTGGCCCGTCAGACCATTTAATCTGGCCCTCAGATCCCACCGGTGAGTGGGGTCTGGGGCTTGCCCTGCTCCACATGGCTCCCAGGAAGCAGCCGGTATGACCCCCACTCAAGCTCCTACATAGTACCCGGAGGCGTGGCCAGGTGGCTCTGCACGCAACCGCAGTTGCTGGTCAATGGGAGCTGCAAGGGTTGCGCCTATGGACAGGGCAGAGCGCAAAGCTGCCTTGCCACGCCTCGCAGACGGAGGAGGGACAGGCTTCCAGGAGCTGCTTGCGGTAAGTACCGCCCTGAGCCTTCACCCCTGAGCCCCCACCACATGCCCCAATCCCCTGCCACAGTCCTGATCCCCCTCCCGTCCTCCGAAGCTCTTGATCCCAGCCGGAGCCCTCACACCCCTCCCATACCCCAACCTGGATCCTACTCCCACACCCTGAACTCATTTCTGACCCCACACCAGAGGCTGTACCCCCAGCTGGATCCCTCACCCTCTCTTGCACCCCTACCCCCAATTTCATGAGCATTCATGGCCCGTCATACAATCCCCATACCCTGATATGGCCCTCAGGCCAAAAAGTTTGCCCTCTAGAAGTTTACTAGTGGGTACTAACTTAGTACTGTGTCAGCAAATACAACATTACCGTGAGCTAGGGAACTCATAAAGCAGTGGTTCTCAAAGTGTGGGGCATGTCTCGGGGGGGCAAAGAGAAATGTTTGGGGAGAAGAGGGGGCAGGAACGGCAGGACCATCCCCCACAAGGGACGAGAAGCGAGTGCCATGCTTCCAGCCCTGCTCCACCCCCAGATCAGCTCTGCCTCCAACCCCTTTCAGACCGCAGTCCGGTTCCACCTCCAGGCCCTGCTCCGCCATCACCCACAGCTCCACTACACACCCTGCTCCGGCCGCAGCCAAGCTCTGCCCTCATTCCCTCTCTGCCCCCAGACCAGCTCCGCCTCTAGCCCCAGCTCCTCCCCCAGCTCTGCCTTCAGTCCAAGCTCTGCTGCTGAGGAAGCCTTGACTGTGCAATAATTGGGGTGGGGGCGCAGACAGATTCCTTTGGGGGGTGGGGGCACATCTGAAAAAGTTTGAGCACCACTGTCCTAGAGCATACCAGCATGCGTCTACAGGGGCCAGTTAGCAAGTAACATCGATGCACCCTCCTCTAATACGCTATGCTATACTGTGCAGACAAACTTTGAGGCACCTCTACCACAGCAAACAGGCAGCTTTTGACTGCATTTTCTTTAGAGCCGGCTAACAGAAGCACTTGTATCTGGTCATACCTTAAAGTGAAAGTGGCTCTGCTCAGAAGCTGATATAGAAAGCAGTGATCAAGTTTCTCAATGACACAGAGGCTTTACATCATTACAAAAAAATGGGTGGATGAGCTACTCCTCAAAGATAATACTGAAAAGAATCATTTGACCCACCACCACCCTACATGTTGAAGACGAGTAGAAGTTATTTGTTTTGTAGTCCACACTCAAGCACAGAAGTCATGATAGCAGCAGGAACATATACTCACACTTTCATTCGTATTGAGGGTAAAGTTGATGTCTGACACTCGATCAAAAGACACACTGCAAAAAAAAAAAAGTACAGATTTATGCACTAAAAGCAAAAAAGATGCTGCAATTTACACAACAAATAAAAAGACATTTCATACTCTGAACTCTTTACTGCACAAGAATACTAATATGACCTGAAACTATAAAACTTAAGTAGCAAATTTCCCACACAGCAAGAAAATAGTTTTAACTTCTGTGTTTAGGAGAAACATGCCTCCTACTATCATACAGTTAAACAATTTATCAAATCATGGGATGTTTTCCATGCACAAAATCTTACAAGACAGTTAAGCCAATAATATAAAAAATGGCTACCTTTTATCAGAAAAACGGACAAAATAAATCAAAATAAAATAACTAAACGCATATAATGTGGTCAACCACCACGCATCTCAATTTCTCTCTTTTTAAAATAGAAAAATAGTGAATACAGTTCCAAGGAATGTCTACCAAACTGACAGAATACATTTTAAAAAAAATGAGTTGTCAACTAAGGCCCTAACTCCATCAAAGAGATCCATGCAGGCAGATTTTTCACCTGCCCACTGACGTCAGGGAGACTATGAAGACATAATGGTCCACCAAGGCAGATTTTGCAAGACTGGACCCTAACTGTAAAGTGTCAAAATTAATTGTAAACTTATTTCCTAAACAAAGAAACCTGATGACCCTTTTCTTACTGACTAGTGAAAGCAAGGAAAACAATTTCACACATGAAATACTAAGTTCAAAAACTAACATTTATTGTCCCTTTAAGCCTAAAAACTGACCTCTCCACAGTAAGCCCACCTGCAGAGTTTCATCTTAAGGACTGCAAACATTCAGTACTCCTCATGTCTAAAATACCCTTCCTGCAGGTGTGAAATAGGGGGAAAGTCTGCCAGCCTTTCAGGACAATGCACAGGTATTCTCTCTTTAAGCACGTATATGAGTGAGTTTAAAGTTAGCTGTGCTTTTGTTAAATCTTCCCCTAAATCCTCACTGCATTAAAGATCTGTTGGAGGAGGGGGTAGAAGAGAAACAGCATTTACTTTCATTAGATATGACCTTCAATGTCAAAGCAGATCAATTTTTAGACCCAACAATTTTAACAATATTCCTTTTACATAAAGGACTAGAATCACGTAATTGATCCACCATGCACATAACTAAAGAATAACCAGCATTTACAGCTAGAAAGTAGATAAGATTCCAAGCAATACAGTTACTGATATATATATATATATGATTATTTTTATGAGTCTCACGTGGTTTCTGATGGGCAATGTAGGGATCAAATTCATAGTGGTAGCTAGAGGCATAACATCTAGGCAGTGTGTACGCCTCAAGGGATCTGCATTGTATTTATATAAGCATTTTGTTAATTATGTGTCATCTTCTTGACAGACTCACCCTAGCAGTATAGTGTGCTAGCGCCTATGACAGGTATATACCAAAAATACTGCTACCCAAGTATATTTAACTGATTTAAATTGACCTTTTTTCTACAGACTCCCACCTCGTGAAAGTGAATCTTCATCTCTACACTCAGAGGTGTCATATATAATTCCCTTCCCTGTTGAGAAGACAGGAATCAACCTCAATTAGTTTCCTATACTATTTTGTAGGACAAGCTACAGTAAGGTATCAATCAGTATGACAACACTAATCTGCCTTTAATATTTAACTGGCTGCCTTGGACTCTCTTCAAGTTTGTTTTAAAAGGATACTTTTGCTTTACTTTGTGCCATGCAAACTTAATTCAATTTAATAAAATTTGGGAATTAGATAGAAACTACCACACTTATCACCAGCTCCAATTCACTCCATTTTTCAAGAGGGATTCTCAAAATCATGGTCCATTTTTCTTTATTCTAAGAAACAGGGATCATCCTAAAGATTCTTGGGTTGTGTTTTACCTGGACCAAAACTATTCCCATTTTTAGGTTCTTCACTTAACCTAACTGTAGAAATGTACGTCTGAACTGCTTTGCTCTCGAACAGATAGATTTATGAAGCCTTTCCTTACTGTCCCCTACAGAGAACACCACTCATGGATATGTTGCTCCTGCCAATTTTGCCAGGAAAAGTTAATTTATGCTATGCACCATGATGTAGAATATACCCCATGTCTATCTACTATGCCTAAAAACTATCCCACCTATGAATTCTGCCCGCTCCAGAGCCATGTGCCAATGGTCTTGTGACTTAAGAGAACAGATCCATAGGTTAAATGTGCTATTAAGAAGTCTAGTTATATAGTCACAAGCAATGTGTTCTCTTATATAGCTACTTTGGGTTGGGGGGAGGAAAGAAATAGTGTTGCTTTGAAAAATTGCTCAGGGGAGCTAATCTGCTTTTCCCGGAGCATTCAGTAGAAGAACTGACCACACTGGTACTGATAAACAAGGCCAAATGCAGACAGCTCAGCATCAGTCAAGGCTGCAATTAATCACTGGGACATAGTCAAATGTGAAATGATGCAATAAAGAAGAAAATCCCAAGTTAAAACCAGTATAAAGTCATACTTACTTCCCGATGTCATCTTGATCAGCAAACTTCTCATCGTTGAAGCCAAACTGGTCAATAAAATTGGACGTCATTTGTTGCATCTGATAATCAGAAAAGGCCTGGCAATCCCAGGACCAACGACAGTGATATAAAGATTCTAATAATACTCTGAATACTATTTGCCCATTTTGCTCCAGAAATAAATTTTGTTAATCTAAACACAGGGGATTATAAAAAGTTAATTTGTTTTAAATCTATAAATTATCTCAGACACTGAATACACACTGACCCACATTTGATGGCTTTGATGCCAGCCTGTAACAGCTCTAATAGGAAAGTTAATCTTCACTCTACATGTGGTTTTAAATACCACCTTTCCAAATTCATTTCCCAGGACACGGTGTGACAGGACAACTTATTAGGTACAAAAGAAAAGCTGCCTTCAATCTTGTCAACATGAAACTTTTAAACCACATGACTCATGGAAGAGGGGAGAGCAGGGCATTGTTATAAATAGAAAAAAAACGTGTGGGTAAGAAGTTATCAGCTTCAACTATACGATCTAACTAACAGTATTTGTTGATTACCCCAAAAAAACACAAGTGGAAACAAAAAGAGTTAATGCAGACACCACACATCTAAATTTAATGTTGCCAACTCTCAATTTTGTCACAAATCTCATGAGATTTGGGGGGTTTAAGATTCTTTTTGTTTTTAAATAAAGTCTCAACAGACCTTAGATTACTGACTTTAAAACTTGTGAAATTTCCCTTATTTAAAGTAACTATTATTTTCAGTGGGGATGAAGCCAAAGTGTGCTCTGCCAAAACAGTCACCATTCTCTACAGACTTTGCATGTTGAAGGGAGACTGCCTCTTCACTATTTTAAATGAAATTGAAGCCAGCTTGCCCTGAGGGAAGATAGCCACTCTCTGGACTGTATGGTTAGTCAGACAGACAGGATGTGGGAATATGGGAAGCCAGACATGGCCTGAAAAGGACCAGGTGAGCAAGGTGCTAAGGAGGGAGACTGAGAAGGTACAGTGTAGAGGAATAGGTGATGGCAGAAGGAAAAAACACAGGGTTGGGTTGGGGACAGGAAATTATGGAGGAGCTTGGAGGAAGATGAAACAGGGCAGTGATGAGGAAGGAAAGACTGGAGAGGGATACTATGGCAGCTTTCCACACCCCTGGAGTTGGGAGTGGATAAGGGGAACCTCCATCCAAGCAGCCACTGGAGAACCCTGCCTTTTTACGTATTTCAGGTAGAATTTTGACCTGAAACATTCACAAGTGTCAATCAATCCCTCAAGTCTTTTAGAGTAGACAGCACTACACTGGGCACAACATATGGCTGGCCTAGTAATATTAGGCCTCTGTTCTTCCTGCGCTGATTGTCCATATAAAGCATTACTGTGTTTTAGAAAGGCACTAAACACTTCCTCTGTAAAGTACTTTGATAGCTATGGATGAAGAGAACTTATTACTGAATGTATGTGGATGAGAAGACATTCATAAAAGGTGTTATGTTAATGATAAAGGGAATGATGAAAGAACAACTAAATTAATGGTGAAAAGTCAATCAGATTTTTAAAATTCTATCAGTTTTCAAGTGAAAAGTGCAGGCAGCAACTTCTGTTTTATCAAATATATATTTATCCTAGTGGCAGTATCTTTTAAAGCCTAATAGTGGGAAAGAGCACCACAGAGAAGCGTTCTTAGAGAGAGTCAGCCAAGAGTCTGCTGACATTTTGACAGGCCAAAAGCAGATACAAGCTTTGCAAAGTGGAAAATGAATGGAATTGCTGATATACTTCTGCTAGTTGCCCTGAAAATAAAGGGATCTGCAGAAAGATTTACAGCACGAAATTCTTCTTTGGGGTTTGTCAGAAACTTCCCTAAAACAAAGCTCACCAAGCAAGAGGGCGAGTCAATTTTACCTTTAAAAATGCTGCTTAAAAAAAAAAGTGGTAGAGCAAACCTAACATCTTTATGGCATCATAAATTAAGTTAGAAGTCAGGTGTGAAAAGTTATGAAACATGTCTGAAAATTTACTTTATAAAAAGGAATGGATTTCTCCATCCAAAAAAAAGAAAAACATTTTGCCTGCACAGGTTGTGTAAATACAGTTAAAACAGTTGGCAAATAATTAAAAAAAAAAATCACCTAAGGGATTATAAATATTAATTTCTTATCCAGGGCCCCTAAAGAAAATTTCCGAAAGATCCCTTTTGCCCGAGTCATCATAATCAAATTTACTTTAGATGTTATCTAGGGCAGCCCGAGATTTTATGTAGGTCTTTGAAGATAAATTTGGAGAGATTTCCATTAAAAGGAAAAACATCACTTTTCATATTCAGTTATGCAGACTTGCATTTATTCCTTACCTGTGCCTATCATCAGCAACTTTCTGGAAATCTCGTGATACTGTACAAGCATCAGCACAGCCCCTCTGGTGCTAGCAACTGTAGGAGCATTAGTGTACACTGGTAGGTTGTCAGAATTTTTACTACTATGTCAGCTAACTTTGCTCACAGCAGGTCCAAACACCACAGTAGTAAAAATGTCAGCAGCTGGTCTACACTATCACTCCCACTCTTTCCAGTACTAGACTAGATGGAATCTTAAATTTTGCCCGCAGAGCTCAATGTTTGGGATTACTTGTGTGTGCATTACAAATTCCTTTCCTGATGTGTGCTTTGCAAATTGGAGAACAAATTTCCAGTTATGAGGCAGCAGACTCTCCCCCTAATATTTAAAGGAAGGTCTTTCAAAAAAAACTGTCCTGAGAATGAATTAACAAAAGTTCCTTTCAAAATGACAGTTTTAAAAATTATTTCTGAGGATTGAACTGACTAAGGCATTCCACTGATCAGAGAGACAGCCAGAATGAAGACACTTCTGGACTGAAGGGTCTTCAGTAGAGAGAAATCGAACAATAGAATAGAATTTCATCAGGAAGCTAAAGGAAAAAAAAAGTGGAGGATGCCTGTTTTGGTCTGGGCCTCAGTAAATCTGGCAAACAAAGTAAACCCACCTAAGAAAGGTTAACAGGTTCCCAAAAGATCAGAAGAGGGGGTTCCTCACCCTGTACAGTAACCAACGTTCTTCGAGATGAGTGTCCCTCTGGGTGCTCCACTCCAGGTGTTGGTGATTTTTACAGCAGTACCTCATACCAGTTGTGCACACGCAGAACTTGCCCCCCTGCTCTGAGTGTACCTTAATAGTACTCGTGTGCGACTGGTCCCCTCAGTTCCTTCTCTACAACAGAGGCTACCCCAACTCCGAAGTAGAGGGGAGGAGGATGGATAGTGGAGTACGCACAGGGACACTCATCTCGAAGAACATCAGTTACTGCACAGGGTGAGTAACCTTCTCCTCTTCTTCGAAAGCTGTCCCTGTGACTGCTCCGCTCTAGGTGACTTAAAAGCAGTGTATCTCAAGGAGGTAGGGACTTCAGATTGGGTAGAAATGTAGTGGATAAAACAGCTCTGCCTAATTGTGTATCCGAGAGGGGGCCCTGAGTAAGGGCATAGTGCTTAACAAAAGTGTGCTCAGAAGACCAAGTGGATGATTTACAGAAGTCAGTCAGGGTAACTTTGCGTAGAAAAGCCATGGAGGTAGCCATCGATCTAGTGGAGTGAGTTCTGATGTCTGCTGGAGGCGTAACTTTCCGTATCTGATAACAGAATCTGATACAGTCAGAAATCCATTTTGAAAGTCTCTGGGTGGAAACAGGTGTCCCTCTGGATCGCTCCGCAATGGAGACAAAGTCTAGAAGAACTTCTAAAGGGCTTGGTTCTATCCAAATAGAAGGACAAAGCCCCGCATACGTCTAGAGCATGCATTGTGGATTCCAACGAGTTTGCATGTGGTTTAGGAAAGAAGGTCGGCAGGTGTATTGGTTCATTCATGTGAAATGATGGACCTACGGAAGAAATTTGGGGGTGTAATCAAAGAGTAACTTTGTCCTTAAACAGGGTATACGGTGGGTCTGCCATGAGAGCTGCTATTTCTCCTGCCCATCTGGCAGGAGTGATTGCCACTAAGAATGCTGTTTTCATAGAAAGGTGTAAGAGGGAGCAAGTGGCTAGGGGGTTCGAATGGTTGAGTTAAGCAAGATAACACTAAGTGAAGGTCCCATGGAGGGGTAGGAGATCCAACGTCTGGGTATAGGGTTTGAAGTCCTTCGAGAAAACGTTTAGTGATCGGATGAGCAAACAGAGGTACTATCAATTTTATCGTGGAAGATTGTAATAGCAGCTAGGTGGACTTTGATGGAGCTAAAAGAAAGGCCAGATTGCTTGAGATCCAACAGGTAGTTGAGTATAAGAGGAAGAGGTGCAGACATAGGAGGCAGTTTAGTTGAGCACCACCATGTAAATCGCTTCCACTTCTGGGGATAGGTGATGCAAGTAGATTGTGTTCTGCTATGTAGGAGCACTCTTTGGACTTCATCAGAGCATGCTAGTTTGTTTTGGGAGAACCATGCTTTGAGGTGAAGTATGGACAGGTTGGGGTGGAGAAATCTGCCGTGTTGCTGCAACAGGAGGTTTGGAATGAGAGGCAATGAGATTGGTAGTCGAGCTGACATCCTGGGTGAGGAATGGGAACCACGGTTGTCTGGACCATGCTGGAGCAATCAGGATCACCTTGGCACAATCTGTTCGTATTTCTGTCAGAACTCTGTGGAGAAACTGGATCGGGGGAAAAACAGAGTAAGTTCCGGTACCATGGCATCATAAATGCATCTCCCAGGGAGTGTTTGCCCAGTCCTGCTCTGGAGCAAAATTCAGGGCATTTTGTGTTTTTCGCAGTTGCAAAGAGGTTTATGGTTGGGTAGCCCCAAATGCGGAATACGTTGGTGATGATAGTTTCGTTTATCTCCCATTTGTGGTCGCAAGGAAAGCATCTGCTTAATTCGTCTGCTGTGGTATTCATAGCCCCGGGAAGGTAGGCAGCTGATATCCGGATATTGTTAGCAAGGCACCAGTTCCACAGTTTCATAGCTTCTATGCAAAGCAAATGACAGCAAACTCCTCCCTGCCTGTTTACATAGAACATGCAGGCAATGTTGTCTGTCATTATCTGTACATGTTGGTTCCGGATTAACAGGAGGCAGTGACGGCAGGCATTGCTTATAGCTCGAAGTTCCAGGACGTTTATGTGCAGGGAGGTTTCCGATAGGGGCCAACATGTGAGCACCCCACCCTGTGAAGGATGCATCGGTAGTCACAATGGATGGAGCTTCCTGGAGAAAGGGGACTCCAGAGCAGAGGTTGGAGGGAACTGTCCACCACAGGAGACAGTCTGACTCAGAAAGGTATGGATAAGGGTTTGTGTAGGGCATGCACATTGGGTCTCTAACCATGGCCAACCAAGCTTGGAAGCACCTCATGTAGAGTCATGCATTTTGGACCATGAAAGTGCACAAGGCCGTGTGACTTAGTACTTGTAGACAGTCTCGAGTGGTAACTTGAGGACTGTTGCAAAGTTTTGTTGCCAGCTGCTTTATGGTGAAGCGATCGGATGGGAGAGATGCTACTCCCATCCGGGAATCGAGGTGTGCTCTGATGAACTCCAGGTGCTGGGTAGGAATTAATGTGGATTTGTCAGTTTCTTTGTAGGCCTAGGGATAGGAAACAATCGACGGTCAGTTGCGTGAATCGAAGCGCTTCGTTGAGCGTTGAGACTTTGAGGAGACAGTCATCTAGGTAAGGAAATATTATGACTCCTTGCTTCCTGAGGTGGGCAGTAACTATGGCCAGGAGCTTGGAAAAAACACGGGGTGGGGGGGGGGCAGTGGATAGGCCGAAGGGTAGTACCCTGAATTGAAAATGTGTCAAGCCAAGGGTGAAACGAAGGAAGCGTCTGTGGGCTGGATGTACTGTCACATGAAAACAGGTGTCCTGTGGGTCGAGGGCTGAAAACCAATCACCCTGCTACAGCGCTGGGATTATGGTGGCGAGGGTCACCATTTTGAACTTTTGTTTCTTGATAAAATTGTTGAGCCACCTGAGGTCAAGGATTGGTCACCATCCCCCGATTTTCTTTTCTGTTAAGAAATAATGCGAGTAAAACCCCTTCCCTCTGTGCCTTTCGGGCACAAACTCCACTGCTCCCAATAGAAGGAGATATTGTACTTCTTGCATGAGCAGTTGCTCGTAAGAGGGGTCCCTAAGGAGGGACGGGAAGGGTGGGTGGGTAGGAGGCATAGATAGGAAGGGGATGGAATAGCCAAGTGTGATGACCTCTAAAACCCACTTGTCGGGTGGTAATGTTGTGCCATTGATGGAAGAACGGTCATAGGCAGTGTCCAAAAGTAGGGACAGGTGGTGTAAGTGCTGAAGTGGGAACTTTGTTTTCTAAACCCTTAACCAAGGCTTCAAATCTGCTTGTTAGTCGGAGGGGGTTGAGTCACTTATGCGGAATTGGAGCAGCAATGCTGGTATCTGGCATTGTTGCTGGTGTGATCTCTGGAAGTGCTGGGTATTTGTGGGGTAGCGTGAACAGTGGTAAGGTTGGTATCTATATTGTGCCTTCTGGTCATAGGGGTTTGTATTCCTAAGGACCAGAGAATTGCCCTTGAATCCTTCATTGAGGGAAGGATGTCGTTTGTTGTAGAGGCAAAGAGTTTGTTGCCATTGAATGGAAGGTTTTCGATAGTAGTCTGAACCTCTTGAGGAAATGAAGAAGAGAGCCACAAACCTCAGCGCATGACTACTGCTGTAGCGGTGGATCTTGCTGCAGTATTGGCCGCATCAAGGGCTGCTTGAAGAACGGTACGATACAATTTGTCCCTCAGATTAAAGCAGTAAATTGTTGTCTCTTTGCTTCTGGAACGTCCTCAATAAAGTTCATGAATTTGTTGTAATTTTTGTGATCATATTTTGCCAGAACGGCTGTATAATTAGCAATTCGAAATTGTAGAGTGGAAGATGCGTATACTTTATGTCCAAGCAGATCTAAATGCTTACTGTCTTTATCGGCTGGGGTGGAGCAGGGATACTGGTGCTTGTTCTTTTGGTTGACTGTGTCAAACACCAGTGAATTAGGTGTTGGATGAGTGAAAAGAAATTCAGAGCCCTTGGAAGGGATGAAGTACTTGCGGTCCTCTCGTTTGCAGGTAGGTACGCTTGCAGCAGGAGTCTGCCAGACAGCTTTGGCAGGTTCCAGAAGGGCTGGATTGATCGGCAATGCAATCCTGGAAGAAGGCGGTGGCTGCAAGATGTCCGTTAACTCATGCTGCTGTACAGGAACCTCCTCCAGATTAATTCTTAATTCACTGGCCACTCTTTTCAAAAGGTCTTGAAATTTTGAAAAAAAAGTCAGTCATTTGAAGATGATGGGGGAGGAGGAAGCAGGGCTTTGTCAGGCGTAACAACTGGGTCTACTAGGTTAGAGACAGATCATGCCTGATTCTGCACTTGTGATGGTGCAGTCTGGTGACTGGCATCAGTGGCAGGTTCATGAGCTTGTGGTGCTTGGCCAGCGTCAGGCCTGATTGAGGTGGCATAGTGAGTGTGGTCTCGAGGATAGGATGCCCACAGAGCCCAATATTGCCACTGTGGTGGGAAGGGCATAGGTGGTGCCATCCACGGGTTTACACACCATGGGGCAGGATCCTGAGAGTAGGACGAGGTAATGTGCCTACAACCTCTATTAATTGGGGTCTGAGGATGAGAGATTTCATATGGTGAAAAATCCTCCTGGAGACCAGCTTCCTCCTCATTGGAGAAAGGCTATTTGGACCCTGGCTGAGCATCTGGCAAGAAGTAGGCATTCAGTAAGGGTGACTGCAGAATGGGAGACACAAGCAGGTCACTTGACTGCATAAATTGGGGTGCTGAAGCTCCTCTGTGTGGTGAGGGCTGCGCGAGAGGAATCTACTGCAACGAAAAGTTCCTCTGCACCGGTGTCTTTAAAGTCGTTTGGCTGCCAGCCAGCTCAGCAGGTGCCGGTGCCATAGCCTGTGGGGGTGGGTGGACAGGTGGGTGTGTGTGGGTGTGTGTGTCAGGCACGTCTGCATGTGTCAGCACCACTTCCACCATGGTGCTGAAAGGTGCCATTTGAGAGGCAGGCAGCTTGAAGCCTCGGTACTGGAGCTTTGCGCTACTGCCGCAGCCACAGGTGGGTTTTGCACAGCGCCAGAGGAGCCCGGCGCATCAAAACTGATCAGCCCAGGGAGTGCTGGGAGGGAGGCAGTAGACCTGCCAGAAGAAGCCTTCTCCTGTGAAGTTCACCTTCTGTCACCTGCAAAGTGATTTTTTTTTTTGGAAGTTTTCTTCATCTTTAAGAGGCGGGGGGCTGTGATGTGGAGAAGAGTCGGAATCAGCACCTGGGTCTGAAGCTGACCCTAAGGATTTTTGCAGGAGGAGGATCTTTAGCCTCAACTCCCTTGTCCTTTCGTGCCCTAGACTTAAGTTTGCTGCAGTGGGCACATTTTGGGGGGGATGTGGGACCCCCCCCCAACATTTTATACATTTTGAATGGCCAGACGACAGCGGGATGGCATCCTTACAATTAGAGCAGCGCTTAAAGCCTGGGGAGCCAGGCATGTCAGAAGCGGCTGCGCTGACAGGAACTAAGAGAATTAGTTTCTTTTTTTAAAAAAAAAAAAAAGATACACTACTGGTAACACTAATAACTAACACTATTGGTAATCTAAAAGGATAAGAGTAACAAGGGAGAAAGTTTTCTAACAAGCCTGCTGAGCGCCATCTCAGGCCGGGGACAATAGAGAAGGAAGGAACTGAAGGAACCGGTCGACCACGCGTACTATTAAGGTATTCAGAGCGGGAGGGCGAGCTCTGCGCGTGCGCGACCAGTACAAGTACTGCTGTAAAAATCTCCAAGTGAAGGCACAGGGACACATCAACACCTAGAATGGAGCACCCACAGGGACAGCTCTCGAAGAAGAAGAGTGGAAGGAAAAGACTACCAGTGACCTAGACATTACAGTGCGTCCACTTATTCTGGAAAACTGATCTGCTCTACCTTACAATGGTGTGTCCAGTCTACTGTCTTTCACGTCATACTCAGTTTTCTACAGAAGACAATATCAAGGTACATACTTCCCTATTCTAGGCTTAAAAAGGACAAGCCTTGTGACAAACTCTGCTAAGACACTGAAAAGATTGTGTCACACATTACCCCAAATAGGATGTAACAGCAGTGGTCCATCTGCATCTCTGTTGGATTAACTACCTAAACACATGCAGTTGCTGTGACAGTCTAGGCAGAGCTCACACTGGAGTACACTGTCAGAAGATGGTGCTTGAAGACTACGAAGGGTTTTCTAAAAGATTCCACGTTCCTACAGAACTGCTACCTTGCTGGAAACACTGACCCCATCAAATCTAGATTGGTGCAATTAAGGTTCAATAAATCACTGAAATATCAGACATGAAAAAGTTAATTAATTATAGTTTCTATAATTAAAAGTCTGAACCAAACTTTTGGGACAACTGTACTTTATATAAATAATAAAGGTATATAAAACTTTAAGTACTACAGACTATAGTGCTTGGGTTGAGGTAGTTACAAACATCTAATGGTACAAGCAGCAATTTAAAAAAAACTGTTTTGTAAATTGAATCTATAGAACCTTCAGGATTGGAGATCTATATCAATGTACACTGTATTCAGATTTTGACAGCTTTTACTTTCCTCCAGTGCCAACAGAGGAATAAAGATGACGTACATTGCAAATGGAATGATGCTAATACAGAATAGCTGTCACCCTTCACCCATCAAAAATGGCAAGTACCAGAAGTGCTTCCAAAAACTATTTTCTAAATGAATTTGAGCATAAACATGTAGCTCACGAAAGCTTATGCTCAAATAAATTTGTTAGTCTCTAAGATGCCACAAGTACTCCTTTTCTTTTTGCGAATACAGACTAACATGGCTGCTACTCTGAAACCTATTTTCTAAATGAAAGTGCTGACCAAGCAGACACCTACACAGTTAGCTGATGCTCTCAAAAACAACACTCGTATGGTATTACCATATTAAATCCTGTAACACTGTCAATTAAACTATAAATACGTATATAAATTTAAACTGCACACTGCCTAGATTTTTTATACACTTTCCAGTTTCACCACCAAATTCTCCAAATTGTGTTTTGCATCAAATGCAACCACCCATCCCTAACGACAAAAATCCCCTCAGAAAAACTACTTTTACAAAGAAGGCACGTGTGTGCGCAACACTGTTAAATGAATTTAACTCACTTGCTGCAAAGAAGAATCCTGTGAAAAACCAGTTTCTTTAAAGTCAATTTCGTCATCGCTGGATGAATGAATGTGGCAGGTAGTAACCTAGACAAAAAAAGTTTAGACACCTATTTAATTAAACAAAAGGCTTTGTGTAAATTAGAATTATTATGCAAGGTCATTAATTTCATCACAAAAAGATGAATTAGAAGATTTTTATCCCATCAAAACACACTATTTCAACTGAAAGTGCATATATTTCAGCCACTAAAATGATATTTGCCTGTCACCAGCCATTACATTAGTGGTTGACACCTTTGGTGAATAATTCCATCTTCAACATCTAGCAAAACTAACTCTAAAGTTACTTCAGTGAATGCTACTTAATAGGTCCAAACTGACCAAATAGTTTCCACGCTGGAGCAAAACTGTATCTTACCATTTAGATACAATATGAAATTATTCCAGTTAATAAGGAAGTTCTGCCATGAAGTTGTGCTTATTAACAATTCTACCAATTGGGGGCAGTAATCATCCACTGTGAATCAAAACACCCTTTTACCCAGTTACAGCACTACACAGTTGAACACCACTGTTTTTGAGGGTGGAAGCTGAATTTGCTTTCCACTGAAGCGTTGGCCATTGCTGGAGTCAACCCCTGACTTGACTCCCCAGTGTCCAATATAGCAATTGTTATGTGCCTGTAAATCTGGAGATGATTTAACAAGGGGAAAAACAGATTAAAAAACTCAAAATAAAAAAACCCCACATTTTTACAGTTACACATCAGGGTCTTGATTCTCAGAAGTGCTGAATGCCCACAACTCCTAATTAATTCTCAGCACCTGGTAACTTTACTAAGATCAGGCTTAGAAATGCTTTTTACAAAAACTAAAACACTGTATAGAGCAGTTGTTTTCAACCTGTAGTCTGTGGACCCGTGGCGGTCCACAGACTGTGTCTAAGGGGCAGAGCCAAAACTAGGCATTTTAGTGCTCGGGGTGAGCAAGCACATTTGTGCCCCCTGCCGTTTATCATTTTTCCACCCCGTTTTTTTACCCCTTTGATTTTGCACTATGGGTGGCTACCCTGCTCTGGTTAAGGCCCTGCTAACGGGTCAGCAAAAGGTGACTATGAAAATAAAGTTTCAGATTCAAGAAAAAGTATTCCGTTTATCTGATCAAAGGTATGTGAATACCCCCACCTACAGGTGGAAAACCAGAAGCGTTGTCATTACTGTAGAAACCCAGTTTAGTGCCCTATCTCACACTGTCAAATGACGTGCCGAGAACGTGTAATGTTTATAATTGAATTTTGTTCAAATCAGTTTTCAGTTTGATTTTACAGCAGTAGCCAACAGACCCCAGGCTGAATTTCCAAAGGGGTCTGGCACCTTCATTCAAAATTTTTTAGGGGTCAGCAAATGAAAGAAGGTTGAAAACCACTGGCATAGAGGAAAGTGATCAATTCTTTTATTTATTATTTTGAAACAAAATTATCCACTTTCTAAAATAAATACGACAGCCTACAACGAATACCTTTAACATTCAATTCATGAATAGCAAAAAATCAGTTTCACTCCCCAAACTACCCATAATCTGAGATTAAAGGAAAAGTTCTAGAAGTGTAAAAGTAAAACAGCAAGATTTTTCTATTCAATGTTTTTGAATTCAGGGGAATGGAATACTACTTGTTTTAAACAACTTAAGTAACCAAATGAATCCTTGGAACAATTCAACAGTAAACTGAAAATTACTTATAAATTATAGTGTGGATTGTGCATACAGTATATTTTGCACTTGAAAAATTGTTTTAGGACTTAATTAGGCACTATAATATGGAACTGAGTAAATCGTGTCATCTGATCTTTCTTTCTAGTCTACCAAAACCATATGTTCAGGATTAAACACAATCCCAATCACTTTTGTTTCAGCTTCAAGTTTCTTAAATTTTAACTAGTAAATCTGTAAACAGGTAACTAAAACACAGAAATAAAGTCAAACCAAAGTAAACACCTAAATCCTCAAGTCAAAATTCCAGCTAACTGAATGAGCTTGAAACCAATTTTTAGGCATATCTGCAAGGAACACACACTTCAGGATTTTTATCAAGCTCTTCATTTAACACAGACAATAAGCTCAAGTACGTACTATATTAAAAGACCAGTATCTGAATTCTCTCTCTAGTATTTATCAAAGACAATAGCAAAACAGTTTTTACAGTTTGAGAAGAAAAATTAAGAAGCTGTTAGTGTTATTTACAAGTACCCACTGTGTATTCACTACTGGTTCTAACGTCTGTCGTCTTGAGATTTTTCATGTTTCATGAATGGAGCAATTTACCATTAGGATACATGAGTTAATCTTTAAATGCATACCTTTTCTCCCTAGAAATCTAGTAGTATTAACCAATTTATTGAGGTAAAAAAAAAAAGTCAGTATGCCCTACTAACAATCACTTATAAGACTAGGCTTGGAAGGATTAGATTTGTTTTTTTTTAAATCAGTAAATGTCAGTAAATTGCAATTTCACAACACAAACAAACCGATGAACAAATATTTCTATCAAAATTTAAAGATAGGCAAATTAAGAAAAATGCTGCTGAGAATTTGGAGCTGAATTAAAGGACATTTATTTTTTATATTTAGACGCGATGGTGATAATTTGTGTTTTAATGGTCACCAAGTTTCATCTTTTTGAAGCTCAGTATGTGTCATTAAATTCTCTGATCCAGCCCTTGTCCAACCCTTCCATAATTTACCAAAACTGAAAATTTAGAGAGAATTGGAAAAGAATGCTTAAAACCTATCATTTTGCACAACTGTGCAAACTGAAATTGATAAAAAAATTAGAAAAGCTTAAAAATATAGACCTTATCCACTACCCTGGCGGGAGAGGTAGATACACTGGAGGGTAGGGATAGGGTCCAGAGTGACCTAGACAAATTGGAGGATTGGGCCAAAAGAAATTTGAGGTTCAAACAAGGACAAGTGCAGAGTCCTGCACTTAGGAAGAATCCCATGCACTGCTATAGGCTGGCGACCAACTGGCTAAACAGCAGTTCTGCAGAAAAGGATCTGGGGATTACAGCAGATGAGAAGCTGGATGAGAGTCAAAAGTGTGCCCTTGTTGCCAAGAAGGCTAACAGCATAGTGGGCTGTATTAGTAGGAGCACTGCCAGCAGATCGAGGGAAGTGATTATTCCCAGCTATTTGGCACTGATGAGGCCACACCTGGAGTACTGCGTCCAGTTTTGGGCCCCCCACTACAGAAAGGGTGTGGACAAATTGGAGAGAGTCCAGCAGAGGGGAACGAAAATGATTAGGGGGCTGGGGCACACGATTTATGAGGAGAGGCTGAGAGAACTGGGCTTATTTAGTCTGCAGAAGAAAAGAGTGAGGGAAGATGTGATAGCCGCCTTCAACTACCTGAAGGGGGGTTCCAAAGAGGATGGAGCTACACTGCTCTCAGTGGTGGCAGATGATAGAACAAAGAGCAATGGTTTCAAGATGCAGTGAGGGAGGTCTAGGTTGGATATTAGAAAAAACTATTTCACTAGGAGGGTGGTGAAGCACTGGAATGGGTTACCTAGGGAGGTGGTGGAATCTCCATCCTTAGAGGTTTTTAAGGCCTTGCTTGACAAAGCCCTGGCTGGGATGATTTAGTTGGGGATTGGTCCTGCTTTGAGCAGGAGGTTGGACTGGATGACCTCTTGAGGTCTCTTCCAACCCTAATCTTCTAGGATTCTACGATACTATGATTCGAAAATTATTTTTAAAAAAATCAAAATTGAATTCTGCCAAGCCTAAATAAGACATGAGTGAATCAGTACAACTACAGAAACTAAGTTACTCATTAGCCAATTTCCGACTTTTTTTTTTTTAAACCTACATAAAACACACAAAAAAAACCCCCTTTATGCTGTATAAGATGACGGAGGCTGGGTTCGCTTTCCTTAACTATTTAAGATTTTCAAAATAAGAATTGTGTTAAAGGCCCCAAAGTAATAATGTAAGAGGCTTTTTATTTTTGATGGAAGGGATACCATAATCAGGAAAAATTAGAGATCTTTATGATGATTAGTTATTTCAATGAACTTCTATCAGCAAACTTGCTTAAAAGTGCTATTTTAATTAGAGCTTATGTCAGATCAGTTAATTTTCTTGGAGAGATCAGACCCCAATTTGTGAGACTTGCCATTGTCAGACTCCCGGGGATCTACTACAGAAGAGCTAGGAGTCTTGCAGTCAATTCAAGAAATTTGAACTGAACATGAGACAGTTCAGCATTAAACTCTGTTGGCATGACTTTGGCTGGAATTCTGCTGGATATACAGTTTTAAAAGGAATAGGGCATATCTATAGCAAAGAAAGTTAATAATTCAGTAGTCTACCTGGCCTAAAAGTTTAGGATGACCTACAGAAAACTTGTAAGAAAACCTACTGGAGGCCCAAACCGCACAACACTAGTAATCTATATTTTGGATTAATGTTTCTCAGATTAGGTTATTATTAATTGTGGTAGGTTGTTTTACCCCAGGATCAACAAAAAGCTTTTCTCAAAGAAATTTAATTGTTCCACACATTTACCTAAACCATGCAACATTTCTAAATGTCAGGAGGCTATGAAGATTATAACTTGGATCAGAATCACACTGCAGACCTGTGGGTCATTTCCAGTAAGGCTTTAGACCCAAAAAATTCATGTTTCTTCCCCAGTAGGATGCACTGTTTTCTTGAATAAATATCCAATGCAGTTCTGACCAGTACCCATTACAGATATCTGAAAACCCCATGAATTCATTGTTTTGATGTCTTTGTTAGGCAACTCTAGGCTTCTGTATTTTTATTTCACACACTGCCTTCTGCTGTGAATCTTGCATTGTTGTACTCTCACCTGAAAATTTTAATAAATTAAGAACAATCTTTATTCATGTTTTGGTCCAAATTAGTGATGTAGTGATGCCACTTAGTGAACCCACAAATAAATCAGTGATTCTTGGAGAAATTTTTAAAAGCACAATTATAATGAGGCCCAAGTAGGCAACCACCTCAGTCCAAAAAAAATAAAAATCAAGTTTGTCCTTTGACTTGAGGGACTTGACTGCTATTACACAGACACTCTGATTTTAAATATTAGACAGAAAATGCTGCCTCTGTTTAAGACTATTTCTGCACCTCACAATTAGAGGTATTCAGCCTTTAGAAGGCCAATGTAATCTCTGAATCACTCAGTGCAAAACAGAATAGCCATGACAGGACTCTAATCAAGGCAAAATTGTATTTCTTCATTAAAAGTGAGGTAGGTATTTGTGTGCATCATTCAATGATGCAAGAAACAGTTTCACTAACTGTATGTAGGTTTGCTTACATACTGTATATGAAAAACCCCAGCTTCAGCAATTTGAGTCTCAATTCTTCAAGCAGTTTTGGACTTGAAGACCCCAAAGTGACATCTTCCAGTTGGGTGGTACTTTAAGAGTGAGGTGCAATACAATATGAGCCCAACTCCAAACACCCTTGCAAAACCATATTAAATTGCCAATAAGGCAGCCATATTTGCAAAGGAAGCCAGGGAGGTGCAGATTCCACAGTGCAGCTACTTGAGAGGTTTGCTGACATTCTGTCTTAGAAGCATGATGGCCGAAAAGGCTGCAGTGCAACTGTATCCTTGACACATGGGAAAGGAAAAGGATGCCCTTATAACAGCAGTAACTTTTCAAACTTCGTCTTACAAAACCTACTAGATCCACTGTGTTCCTTTTGTTAGTTTCTCCTAAGGAGTTTGTACAGAACGTCTCCCATCGCTCCCTGACATCATCTGGAAGCTCTAGAGTAAAATGGAGGAAAAAAGTTTTAGTACTAATGTCACTCAAGGCAGTTCATTTTCACCCTCTTCACAGCTCCCAAAGTTAAAACTTGCAAAAATCATTGCAGAAAATGTTATGCTACACATACAATTGCAAATTTTCTCAGGCACTGGCTATTCTAACAAGGTGTGGTTTTCAGGCAGACATTGCCAGTCTATTAGATGACAATCTCAGAGGCTCACTGGTACAGTAAGCCTGTAACTGTACACGAGTATAAGGAATGTGGGAGTAACCTTGAGCACGTGAGGACTTGGGGAAGATTAACATGGCAAGAAACACCACAAGGGACAGCTGAGACTGAGAAGGCCTATGCTGGAGAGATTAATTATTCTGGAAGTACCTTTGTAAATAAGATTCTCCAGAAGAAGATGCTTGACTCGGTGTAGTTTTCATTAGGGCAGGGCACCAATGTTCCCTCTAATTTTTCCTACACATGTGCAGAATGAATTTTGTTACGTGCACCAATATGGAGGTGATGTGTCACACATCACCTCCACATTGGTGCACATAACAAAATTCACGTGTTGGGGGTGGGGCTGAGGGGTTCGGAGTGTGGGAGGGGGCTCAGGGCTGGGTCGGCAGATCGGCGTGAAAGGATGCGAGGGCTCCAGCTGGGGGTGTGGTCTCTGGGGTGGGGCTGGAAATGAGCAGCTCAGGCCTGGGGTGGCAGGGTGCAGGCTGCCCCGGGGCTACGGCAGGGAGAGAGAATTCCCCCTAGCTCTCTCTCCCCACAGCAGCACCTGGGTTGGGAGGGGAGAGGCACCTCTCCCCTACTGGCAGCAGGTTAGGCCGTGGCCAGGTTTGGGGGGCCAGGCACCTGTCCCCCGGCCGTGGCCAGGTTTGGGCTGGGGCTGGGTTTCCTGAGCGCCTGCACAGTGCTGAACAGGCTGCTGCAAGGCCACGCAGCTTACAGGGAATTTAGCAGGCAACCCTCACCTCACATTTATTTGAAGCAACAATGGCACTGCCTCACTAAGTTTAGAGAAAGCAAGTCATATATTTAAGGGTATCCTAATTTAATAGGTTACCTGGACTTACAGAAAAACAGTAAGAAATTGCTTCTTTCCCTTGGACAAACAGGTTTTGGAAAGAAATCCCCTATTAAAAGCTGCCGTTTAAATTCCTAGCGTAATTTAATTCTACAAATCCAACTAACAGAATGGTGAAACAAATCTGCAGAAGTTTAATATTACCTTTAATAAGCTGCTGTACTAGTGTGCTGTTTGGCCCCTTATCAGTACTGTGAACAATACAGTTAGCTATCCGTGTTAAATGACCCATATAACCATGCCGCCTTCCTCCTTCAGCCCTGAAAAAGAGAAGTTCAAATGTTCATCTTCCCAAACAGCTGGCTGTTGAGTATTTTGTAGTTATGGAATGCTAAGCCTATAAATCCTAGGAAGCAACACAAAAAGTTATACCAGACAAGCGAGGAAGCAAAGTACTTTAAATACTCGTAAGAAGAATGAGTAGTGTATACTTCAAACCAAAACTTTTTTTTGGCTGCTAAACACTGAGCAACTCCCTCTCTGAACTGTTTTTAAAATGCATAAAGCTATCCATAAAGAATGAAGCATGCTTCGTCATCAAGTTAGTCTCCCGCTTCTAAATACTTTTGAGGGAAGTTAGTATGCTCAGCATAAGAGCGAAAATCAATTTAATATTAAATCCAATCTGCTAACAGGTTTGAAGAACCAACCTCACTTAGGACATTCAGACACCTTTCCTGAAAATTAATACTTTTCACTTAATACTTCAAAATATTCCAGAAGGGAAGTTTTGAGCCTCTAACAGTGGTAAGACAATTCATTAATTCATAAAATATTCCTGGAGTTTGTAAATTCTGTCTCGGGGCTAGTCTAAAACAAGGTCTAACAAATGTCTACTAGATTATTTGGGACTGTAGTTTGAGAATGGCATTCAGGACATTACTAGAAATTCCTAGGTCTTTGTCCAAAGTGTTCTGCTACCAAGGCTAACATGCCTGACAAGGAACTGGAAATAGTAGCTCCCAGAATGACACCTTGTAGGGCTGAAGGACAACAGTTAAGACTTGCTGGAGCTCACCTACCCTTGAGAAACTGAAAGTTAGAGAAACATCTAGATCTGAGCTGCACTGCCAAACACCAGCAGCTGGTTGTAGAACAGGGATATCTGTCCTCAGCCTGGTCAATCTTGCAGTTGAGGAAAAACAAGATTGGGTTAAGGAACCACTTGCCTGGTTGGGTGGGCGGGCAGGCAGGCAGGCATACAGTCTGCTGTTCAAATGAACTTCTCAGTTATAAAAGCAACTAGATGGGCAGCTCAAGAGAAAAAACATAGAAGCCATATCTTGCACAAAGAGCTTGTCTACACAGGGACACTAAGGAAAATTAATCCAAATTAACTAAAGGTATTAAAATGAATTAGTTAAAATGCATTAAACCCATGTGGAAACTCATGGAGAATTAAAGTGACCTTAATTCAGTTTTGTTTAATGAATTAAGGACTGTACTACAATGCACACTATGGAGGTGTGAACTGCAAAGTACACCAAAATGTTATGCTATAACTGCCCCACATGGACGCTGCTGGCACAAACTAAAGGATACATAGCTCACATTAACATAGCCCTGTTTGAAAGACTGCATTAAACCCGTGTGAACACACATTCAGAACTGAAGTGACCTTAATTCAATATAGCTTAATGCAGGGGTTCTCAAACTATGGGTCGGGACCCCAAAGTGGGTCGCAATCCCATTTTAATATTAGACACCTTATTTAAGGGTTACACTTTTATCAAAGTCTCTAACTGATGCCCTTCCTTGATACCATGAATCAAACCTGATTATAGTGAATATTTCACCTTCCCAACCCACAATAAGAACCAAGACTAGATGTTCTCATGAGTCTTTTAGCTACAATTCAATCCAATTTTAAAACTGATGTGGTCTTGCTTTTAAAGTTAATTGATTAAAGCACTGAGATCCACATGGAGTGTTGTCAGTTACTGTATTTAGAGAGGCAAGACAAGCCCATCAATGGAGAAAAACAGCCATCAAGCAGAACCTCCTTGAGCATTGTGAAAGCAGAGAAGTTATTTGTATGCATGTCAAGCTTAAGCGCTAACATAGTGTGCGCACACTTACAACCAAGTGTGATGTTCTTCCAGACTTAATCTCCCCACTGTACATCATTTACTCCTGGAGGAATTCTGCACCACTGCATATGCAAAGAATTTATGTCCCCCGCAGATTTATTTGCTTCACCGCAGAAAAATTACTTTCTGATGGGGAAGGAAAGAAGCCACAGGAGCAGTCATGCAACCCTTCCTAGCAGTACGTTTTGGGTGCCCAGGGCAGCCGACAGAGAGGTAAATCACTGTGGAGCAGGAGGTGGAACCGAAGAAGACCCAGTTGGTGACTCCTAACATGTGCAGGCTCAGCTGCTAGTCTGGGCTGGGCTAGGGAGGAAGGGACTTCCTCTTCCCCTGCACAGCATCCGGGGCCAGGTCAAGCCTACCCTCCACCCCCGCCATTTCTTCCCCAGCTACAGGGAGCTCTGCAAACCTGTGCCCATTGCTCCTCAGCTGCAAGGGGAAGGATCTCTGTACAGGGAACTGCTCCCCATCCGCCCTACCCCTGTGCATCCAGACCCCCGCATACCCAGACCCTCCTTCCGAGCCTCACCCCACCACCCCCTGCACTCAGAACCCTCCAGATGAGCCCCACTCCCCCTGCACCTGGACCACCCCGAGCCACCCACACTCAGATTTCCATCCTACTAAGCCTCAACCTGTTGCACCTCAATCCCCCCCGCCACTGAGCCCCACTCCCCGAGCATCTGGACCCCCTCCGCCCCCACTGAGCCTCCCACACGAAGAACCCGCTGAGCCTCAACCACCTTCACCTGGACCCCCTACATCATCCCATTACTATTGTACCCAGAACCCCCCCAACAAGCCCCTATGCATCCAGATCTCCTCTGAACCCCAACACCCAACTGAACACAGAGGGGCAGGACTCTGGGGTGTTTTTGGGGCAGGCACTGTCCTTGCACTGTGTCAGGACTGGATGCAGCCTCACTGCTGAGTACATGTTTGGGATGGAGGGGGAGCTGCACAGTGATCTCCCACCTCTGTGCAGCCAGTGATCTGTGCTCCCCAATGCCATGCTGGAGCCGCCACATTTATTTGACAAAATTTAAAGAATTTTGCAGTGTTTTAAAATATTGTGCACATAATTTTAATTTTTTTGGAGCAGAACTTAATATTTTGGCACAGAATGCCCTCACAAGTAAACATTGTTTGGCTTATTGTTTTACCTCCCCCTTTCTAGCTGGTGCTCTATAAATCCTACATGAGTGATAGTTCCTTCTGTGGTGTCTGCTCAGGGTTTAGGAATTTTTTTTGGGGGGGAGGGGGGGAAGTAATTAAAAAAGACTGAAGGCCTGAAGAGAGTCACTGCTTTTTTGTTTATTACCATTTCCTCCCTCTCCCTCATTCCTACAGTATACCCAGGAGCCTAAAACATTTATAAATTAGGCTAACAGATGACTTGTTATCCTTATAACTGTCTATATATGAGGAAGAGAAATGACCAGCAGTTTCTCTCCCCATTTAAATCATGGCCTATTTTGGCGGTTAGAGGAACTACTTCCTATTGTGGCTTTGGAAGTATTTGGATATCACGGAAATGGGCATGGTATGAAAACTTATGTAATAGCTGGTCTCTCATTTCTATCTATACCAAGAAGAGAGGCAGACTCCACAAGACCAGAGCATTTGACCAGGAATAAAAACAAACAGTGAAATGAGAAAGAATATGGATTCAACATCAGAAAATGAGACAATATTCTATTATAAAGACAAAAAAATTGTAAAAGTTAAGGAACCATGCCAAGAACAGCCCCTCAGTAATTTTGCTTTATAGTACATTCCCTCCCCCAAAACAACTCATGTGAAATTTAGATTGTAAGCTCTTGAAGGTCCTTGTCCAAAAAGTGTCAGGCATAATTTTTTGTGCTATATAAATATCGTGCAATATTAATTAGTTGGTGTCCTGACACAGGAATGTAAATCTCACATTAGGCTCCCAAATTTAATAATCCTTAGAAAAAAAACGTACTGAGGAACAAAAAAACAAAACAAAAACAAAACTTAGATTTCTTTAGTTACATTTACAGTGTGCAATAGGAGTTAAAGGTAGGTTTGCATATTTCTTACAAACAGGAGTCACTTCCATGCATTCGCACTACGTTCTAAGTTCTTTACTGTAGTAGGTAGCTGCTATACGAAAAAGTCAGAGAACTGGCCTGTGTGATAAACACTGGTTCATGTTTGAGAACGTCTGCACATCTTTTACTTCCTCATGAGAGTTCAGTGTCAACAACACCGTCCAACAAAGCACACCAAGATCTTTGCAGAATTACTGTTACATTGTATCATACTCTGGTGTTAGATATGGATTTTTATGGGATACTCTTCCATTTAACTTTACTTTTTACAATTTCTGCACTTCGCATCTTCAAGTGCGAAAATCCTTTTCCCACAACACCCAATTCTCGTTTCAATATTGCTCTTTTCATATCAATTACATGGAAAGTAACCGGAGAGCCACACATGGCCCAACCTGTTTAAAAAACAGGCCACAAGGCCCTTTTGCTAGCAGGATCTCCTTAGGTCAGCAGAGTGAGCAGCGATCTCTGCCCTCCCCCCCCCAGGTTTGTATTAGCCAAGCTATACAGAGAATGAGAAGTTACTTACCTTGTACAGTAACTCAGTTCTTCAAAATATGGATCTCTACTATTCCACTGCTGGCATGCATGTGCTCCATGAGTCAAACACTAGAAGATTCTTGCCAGCTACATCCATTGATCTGTGCTTGTGCCTTTTTCCTTCTCGTGCTGTGAACTGTGAGTGTAAGTGGTGGTACAGACCAGCCAGTTCTACCACAAATAGCCCAAAGGTTTCACAGAGCGGAAGGAGGGCAGTTGCGGAACACAAATAGGAACCACACACCTCGAAGAACTCCAATATATACACACAAGGTAGGTAACATTCCTTCAAGTAATGGTCTATATGTGTAATTCCTGTGGATGACTAACAAGCAGTATTGATTGAGGAGAGGGGTGAAGGACATCTGCTGCACCACCAATCAGAGGACTGCTCTGCTGAAGGATGCATCGGATGAAGGAGCTTGCGCCAGGATGTAATGTCTTGTAAAGGTGCAAACAGAGCCCCACATAGTCGGTTTACAGGTTTTGAGGAGAGGAATGTCTTAAAGTGAATCTACTGATGCACACTCAGCTTTAGAGGAGCGAGTCCTCACACGATGGTGGAGAAGGGGCATCATTAACTCAAAGCAGGACGCAGCCCAAAATCCATTTGGAAAGGGTCAGAGGAGATTACTTCCCCTCCTTTTCTACCTACAAAGGGCAAAATTCTATTTAAATCCTTTGTGGAATGTAAGCCAAGGTCCAACAGATGTCCAGCGTGAAGTCTATCTTTCACTGGTGCCATGAGGCTTTGGAAAGAAAATAGATAAGTGAATATTCTGATTTAGATGGAACTCGTATTACCTTGGAGGTGAATTTTTGATGCAAGCTCAGTGAAATTGTGTCTCTGTGGAAGAAAGCATAAGGCAGATCAGCCATGAGGGCCCCCAGCTTAGCTGCTACTCTGGCGGAGGTGATATCAACCAGAAAGACAACCTTCATCAACAGATGAACATGATGCCAAGGGTTCAAATAGTCTTTGTTAATGCTGACAGGACTAGAGTGAGGTCCCAGTCAGGATAAGTTTATCAAAGGAAAGGTTCAAACACCAAAACTATATTTTAGAAAACATTCTTCACCCCTCTGGTTTTCTCCAGAGGGTGATAGGTGTTGATAGGTGCTAAGTGCATCCACATGGAGCCAAGAGATACTTCCAAAGTCTTTAATGAGAAAAGGTAGTTCGAAATGACATGGATGTTGGCATCCTCTGGGGTTATTAGACAATGTTCGTGCCAAGCAAAAAACCCCTTCCCACTTTGCTGTGTAGCACTTTTATGGAATCCTTCCTACTGTTATGGACAGATTGTACTGCTTCTGAACATGCCTTTTCTGGGTTTGTTGTCCATCCAAATACCAGGCTAATCAGGTGAGGGATGCTGAAGCAGGGTGTCTGATCTTGCCTCTGTTCTTGGTCAACAGGTCTGGGAAGAGCTGAATATGGATGCCTGGGCATCCTGATATCTGATGAATGCTGGGAAACCAGAACTGCCTGGGCCATCTGGGAGCAAATCAACATCACTGATATTCCCTGTTGCTTCATATTCCTCAGAACCTGCTGTAAAAGTGGAACATGTGGAAAGGTCTGTCAGTTGTCCTCCTCAGCTGGTCTTTAAATTGCCTGTAGTCATCAAGTGGTAACGATGTGGTTGGTGGAACCACCTCGCCTGCACTTGAAGATTCCAACCCCGTTTGAGCTGGTGGTTCCTCCTCTTCCCTCCATTAGTTCGAGATTCAGGATAGTCTCTGCAAAAGGAGGGTTGTCTGGATTCCCTGTGGTACTGTTAGAATTCAGGATGTCACATGTCTGGATCCCAGTAAGGCCAATGTGAGGAGATAAAAGGGAATTGGGGTGGTCTCCATGGACTAAATAGGTTACTAATAGGACTAATCCCCTGAGATGGGATATTAGATGGGTGGGATCTGAGTTACCCAGGAAAAAATTTTCTGTAGTATCTGGCTGGTGAATCTTGCCCATATGCTCAGGGTTTAGCTGATCGCCATATTTGGGGTCGGGAAGGAATTTTTCTCCAGGGCAGATTGGAGAGGCCCTGGAGGTTTTTCGCCTTCCTCTGTAGCATGGGGCACGGGTCACTTGAGGGAGGCTTCTCTGCTCCTTGAAGTCTTTAAACCGCGATTTGAGGACTTCAATAGCTCAGACATAGGTGAGGTTTTTCGTAGGAGTGGGTGGGTGAGATTCTGTGGCCTGCGCTGTCCAGGAGGAGGTCGGACTAGATGATCAGAATGGTCCCTTCTGACCTTAGTATCTATGAATCTATGAGTAGGGTACCATTGGTTTGAGGTGCACAATCTCTCTTATGAGATCTGGACTATGCCCAAGAGACTCTAGATCCTCTGTCTGGAATGACCCCTTGTCTCAGTGATGACACTGTCCCCCTAACATTCAACTTATCAGATGAGGTAGCAGATTCAAAATCCATTGGCGGTGCTGTTGATCCTGGTATTCTTACACCGCATCTGTATTAGTGAGCGACACTTCCTTTCCTGCATGCTGTGCACCAATGGTGCAGAGATCTCTCTGCTCAGGATCTGTTCTGACAGGAACGGGGATTCCAGGTTAGTGAAGATGGCTATGTCCTCTGGGCAGCTTACCTAACCCTAGACTCAAGGGAGTGGGATGGGCTCCCTTCTTTTTGTGGCACTGAGAGCATCGGTCTCATTGCAGTCTTTTGGTACCAATGACTCATTATAATTGTGTGATAGATTGTCTGTGTTTGTTTATCTCTTGCCAGTACCAGGGATGGTCCCACTCCTACACAGTGTTGGTTTCAGGATGCTTTTGCCCAGAGCTGGGAGAATGGTATCACTCTCCTTGTGAGATCCTGACACTCCTGTACCAGTGCATGGCCTCTCACCCAACTTGGAAGTGGTTGAAGAGGCCCTCTTTTTGGATGAGGACCTGAAAGGGGATTTCTCTCGTTTCTTGTGAGAGGGCCTCTGTTTGGAGGAACCCTTCGCTCTACTCCCATCAGGCCCAGACCTGGAGGTCACAGTGCCAGGAAGGGAACTTCTCAGTACCTCTTTCTGATGTACAAGAGGGTCTGATGGACCAGAGTTTGGCCAAGGTCTCACACCATGATCTGTTTGGAATTTCCAAACCCTATACTTATGGGACCAACAGGTTCAGTCTGAGAAGAATCAACAAATGCTACACTATGAGGGGATGTGGGTTTCCTCAAGGCAGTAGAGGCTCTTAAGATGGTTGTCACTGACTAGGAAAGCCCAAAGGCAATTTATGAATCCCAGGATCTTGGGCATACTAGTCACCCTGTATGGGAGGACGGGTCTGGGTAAAGAGAGACCCCCAAGGCACTAACTACTAAAACTATAAAGCTATCTGAAATGTATTTAAAAGCTTTTTACAGGTAGTTACAGTTAGATTCAGAAGAAGCTAGCTAGCACTGCAGACACCAAAGAGGTTCTATTTCAGACGGTAGGCAGCAGAAAGGAATTGGAGAGGTGGTTTGTTCCCACTGACTTATGCCCTCAGTTTGGAGCTTGAGGAGAAGGGCCCAGGTTCAGAGCAATGAACAGTACTAGCAAGAATATTTCAGTCTCAGGTACATAGAGCACATGCATATCCACAGTGGAACACATACAGGGACCATCACTTGAAGAATATTCCATCAGCTATTCAACAGAATCTGACACAAACTCACATGTATTATTTAATTTTGCCTATGCTGACAGGGCACAACTGCATCATGAACATGTCAG
Organism: Dermochelys coriacea; assembly: GCF_009764565.3. Classification (NCBI taxonomy): domain Eukaryota; kingdom Metazoa; phylum Chordata; order Testudines; family Dermochelyidae; genus Dermochelys; species Dermochelys coriacea. The sequence continues at coordinate 15,048,800 of NC_050073.1, forward strand.
ATATTTTACACCATATCCAGCATATGTTTTGGGGTTGCTGTGTATTCTGTGAGTTGATTTATTGTATTTTTAAATAATTGACAGTCATGCCTCGATTTCTGAGGCTGGATTTCTAAAATGACGAGGTACCTAATAAAAATAGGTCCACAGTGGTCAAAGAAAGAGTGCTAGAATCCTGTTAGCAACAATAGCAGCCAACAGCTGTGGATAGGGCCTTAGGCACCTAAAGCTTTTGGCTAATTTTGCCCAAAATAAGTCCTTTCAGAATACAATATTATTCTGCTGAGAAGGACAGAGTTAGGCTTCCTCTTTTTAACTTGCTGCAACAGGATAGCTGTCAAACATTAAGTGCATAACATGCCCTAATGTGTTAATACATTCCCTCCCTCAAACAGCTAAAAAGCATTTAAACTAGGATTCACTTTCCCCTCAAATTTACAGTATGCTGCCAAACTTGAGGATGACTAGAATCAGTTGCCCAGTTAAGTTGTAAGTATGGTCCATACCAGATACCTGGCACAGAACAGTAAGTACAACACCAGCTTAATTTTCAGCCCAGTGACTAGACATCTGAGGACGTTATGGCCACACACAAAAAAGAGAAAATAAAATATAAAAATTAAACTTCAAAGACATTTCCATGGGAAGAAAAGTGTAAGGAATTGAAATCAGAAAATTAAAGAGCAACAGAAGCTCTAATCCAAGTGTCAGTGTTCAAAAGTAATTACACCTCACACCTACTGACAAAAGGAGGAAAGCATGTTCAACATATTCCATGTTTGTTTAGGTCTCTTGTAAATTTTGTTTTAAGGGGAGGGGGGAAAGAACACATTACAGTAAAAGCTGTGTTATCCAGCACTTTACCAACCGGAAAGCTCTATAAATTGGCGTTTCTGATCTTCATTGAAAGTCCGGTTTATAGTCCGGTTGGTGCGAGGCCAGCAGACTCTCTACCTGGCTCCGCGTGGCTCCCCGGAATAAGCAACATGTTCCTGCTGTTCCTAGGCGGAGGAACGGCCACAAGGGGTTCGGATTGCGGGAGGAGTTGAAGGGCACAGTCTCTGGGAAGGAGTTTGGGTGCAGGAGGGAGTTCAGGACAGGGGGCTGGGGCACGGGAGGGGATGCGAGCTGCTGGATCCAGGCAGCGCTCACCTCTGGCGGCTCCCCGGAAGCAGCAACATGTCCCTGCTGCTCCTAGACAGAGGCTCAGCTAGGTGGCTCTGTGCACTGCCTCCGCCACACCCAGAGTGCTTGCTCTGTAGCTCCCATTGGTCAGAAAACGCAGCCAATTGGAGCTGTGGGGCAGCACCTGCGGATAGAGCAGTATGCAGAGCCACCTGGCTGAGCATCCGACTAGGAGCGGCAGGGATGTCACCGCTTGCGGGGAGCTGCCAGAGGTGAGTGCCGCTCGGATCCAGCCGCGCACACCCCTTCCCGCACCCTAACCCCCAGCTCTGAGCCCCTTCCCGCACCCAAACTCCCTCCCTCTTAGTTAACCAGAATTTTTGACTTACCGACACCCCCCATTTCCCCAACATGCTGGATAACAAAGCTTCTACTGTAGTAGGCTCAATTCTAAACTGATCACGCACTTGTATGTTACATCAAGTCTAATGTAGCACTTCAATTTCTGGGAAAGGAGTAAAGGCTTAGTTACTCACTGTTTCTTCTCATTCGCTTCCCATGCTTCAAGTATTCGTTCCACTAACTGGCACTTAAGAAAAAGCTATTAAAAAAAAAGGGGTTGCTTAGTGTTTGTAGAAGTAGCATACATTAAGATAATTTCAAATAAAAGTAGCAATTAGTTTCAGGCAGAAAAAGATTAGATCACAACATGTTTTTTTAAATTCATACAACAATACTCCAAGTGCATTAAGCCCTTTTCACTGTAATAAAGACCAAAATTCTTGAGATCAGCACCCTACAACTCCTATTTAGGCACCTAAATAAGTGTTCAGGTCCCTTTGCTCTCAACACAATCTGCTGAGTGCTGAACGTTTTTGAAAATCTGTCCCTAAGTGAACTATGAACTATATTCAGAAAATCTATTTTCATGTATGACAAAATTAATAATCTGGAACATCCAGATTACCCTAATTTTGGGTCCCAAATCATACAACGTTTATAAGCCTCCCAGCAAACCAGAAAGGATTCTCTTCAGAGCTAGTCAAATCCACTCTTAAGTTAAAGGGATTCCTCTTCAGACAGACCTAAGACACTAGCTGTCCCACACAGTCTCATCCTAGGGATGGATGAGCTACTGCTGCAGCCCTCCCAGCCCCTAGCAGACTGGAGAGCAATCTACCACGCATCAACAAAACTATGCCTTCAGCATGGGTAGTGAACTGTCATTAAATCTTTTTTTTTGTTTTTTGTTTTTTTAAATTCCATGCCTCTATTTAATAAGCTAAGGTTTAAACTTCCACTAGAAAGAGAAAGGGCTACAATAGTTAAGAACAAGGCTTACAATGTCAAGATGCACACAAAAGCAAAACTTACATGTTTCAGTAAGACATTGTCCCCAGTGGAGTCCTGATCTGTAATTGTGCCATTTTCTGTGCTCTCAAGGGGACTTGCAAGAATCAATGCAATACAGATTTCTACTTGAGTATGCAAGAAGTTATTCCATGTGTATTTAAAGAACATATCCTGCAAGACAAATTCAGAAGGATTTGATTACACACACTGGGATCTTTTCACTGGACACAACAAGCAGCAGTCATAACAGGTTTCAGAGTAGCAGCCGTGTTAGTCTGTATTCGCAAAAAGAAAAGGAGTACTTGTGGCACCTTAGAGACTAACAAATTTATTTGTGCTTAAACTTTCGTGAGCTACAGCTCACTTCATCAGATGCATTCAGTGGAAAATACAGTGGGGAGATTTATATACACAGAACATGAAACAATGGGCGTTATCATACACACTGTAAGGAGAGTGATCACTTAAGATGAGCTATTACCAGCAGGAGGGGCGGGGGGGAAGAAAAACCTTTTGTAGTGATAATCTAGGTGGGCCATATCCAGCAGTTAACAAGAACGTCTGAGGAATAGTGGTGGTTGGGGTGGGGGGGGAGAAACAACAACATGGGGAAATAGTTTTATTTTGTGTAATGACCCATCCACTCCCAGTCTCTATTCAAGCCTAAGTTAATTGTATCCTGTTTGCAAATTAATTCCAATTCAGCAATCTCTCACTGGAGTACGTTTTTGAGGTTTTTTTGTTGAAGAAAAAAAAAAACTTTGTCCTCACCCATAACTATTTCACATTTGGGGACAATGTATACCTTCAAATCAGCGGCACTGCGATGAGTACCAGCATGGCCCCACAGTATGGCAACATTTTTATGGCTTAGAACAGCGATTCCTCAGCTCTTGTCCCCTAATGCCCCTACTCTACCTGCGCTACATTGTTGACATCATCATCTGGACCCACGGAAAAGCAGCCCTTGAGGAATTCCACCATGATTTCAACAATTTCCATCCCACTATCAACCTCAGCCTGGACCAGTCCACACAAGAGATCCACTTCCTGGACACCACAGTGCTAATAAGCGATGGTCACATAAAGGACCACCCTATACCAGAAACCTACTGACCGCTATTCCTACCTACATGCCTCCAGCTTTCTCCCAGATCACACCACACAATCCATTGTCTACAGCCAAGCTCTACAATACAACCGCATTTGCTCCAACTCCTCAGACAGAGACAAACACCTACAAGATCTCTATCAAGCATTCTTACAACTACAATACCCACCTGGTGAACTGAAGAAACAGATTGACAGAACCAGAAGAGTACCCAGAAGTCATCTACTACAGGACAGGCCCAACAAAGAAAACAGAATACCACTAGCCATCATCTTCAGCCCCCAACTAAAACCTCTCCAACGCATCATCAAGGATCTACAACCTATCCTGAAGGACGACCCCTCACTGTCACAGATCTTGGGAGACAGGCTAGTCCTTGCTTACAGATAGCTCCCCAATCTGAAGCAAATACTCACCAGCAACCACACAACAGAACCACTAACCCAGGAACCTATCCTTGCAATAAAGCCCGTTGCCAACTGTGCACACATATCTATTCAGGGGACACCATCATAGGGCCTAATCACATCAGCCACACTATCAGAGGCTCATTCACCTGCGTATCTAGCAATGTGATATTTGCCATCATGTGCCAGCAATGCCTCTCTGCCATGTACATTGGTCAAACTAGAAAGTCTCTACGTAAAAGAATAAATGGACAAATCAGACATCAAGAATTATAACATTCAAAAACCAGTCGGAGAACACTTCAATCTCTCTGGTCACTCGATTACAGACCTAAGAGTGACTATTCTTCAACAAAAAAAAACTTCAAAAACAGACTCCAACGAGAGACTGCGGAATTGGAATTAATTTGCAAACTGGACACAATTAACTTAGGTTTGAATAGAGACTGGGAGTGGATGGGTCATTACACAAAATAAAACTATTTCCCTATGTTATTCCCCCACTCCCCCACCCCGTTCCTCAGACGTTCTTGTCAACTGCTGGAAATGGCCCACCTTGATTACCACTACAAAAGGTTTTCTTCCACCCCCCCGCTGGTAATAGCTCATCTTAAGTGATCACTCTCCTTACAGTGTGTATGGTAACACCCATTGTTTCATGTTCTCTGTGTACATAAATCTCCCTATTGTATTTTCCACTGAATGCATCCAATGAAGTGAGCTGTAGCTCACGAAAGCTTATGCTCTAATAAATTTGTTAGTCTCTAAGGTGCCTTTTCTTTTAACAAGCAGCAGTGTAGTTCTAGTAACTAGCGATCTCTTAAATACTTTAAAATTTTGTACATGCCATAGATAATTTATTGTTTTAGAAAGAATCTACACACATTTGGCACCTAAATAGCAATTTTACAACCCACAGTTGCCATATAATGTAGATCAGTACTGGTCAATTTATAGATAGGGAAATAGAGGGACAAAAGTCGAGTCAGAAAGACAACTCAGATGTCCATACTTCCAATCCTACCCTTCATTCCCTACAATACTTTAATATTTTTATGTTCAAGTACTGGCTACACAAAGGCATGTAGTGAAAAAATGCACATTTAAATGTTAATTTTTCTGTGTCTCTGATTTAGATCAGATTATGTTTCTTATAGGGAAATAAGAAAAATGGCATCTATCACTGGCAACTTCCAGAATTATGAGAGAGTTCTTAGAAATACTCAATGATTTGAGATTTTTTTTTAATAAAATTTAGCAATGCCATTATGTGAGACAGACATGGCAACTTCCTGCAATATACCTGAAAAACATTATTTAATTAAAATTAAGTAACTTGGGAGTCCAAAGATACTCAGACTTTAAGGCCAAAAGGGACCATCATGATCATCTAGTCTGACCTCCAGCATACTGCAGACCACAGAACCTCACCCACTCGCTCTGGTAATAGACCCCTAACCTCTGGCTGAGTTACTGAAGTCTTCAAATCATGATTTAAAGTCTTGAAGTTACAGAGAATCCACCATTTACATTATTTTAACCGTACAAGCAACCTGTGCCCCACGATGCAGACGAAGACAACACATCCCCAAGGTCTACCAATCTGACCCAGGACAAGATTCCTTCCTAACCCCAAATATGGCAAATCAGTTAGGCCCGGAGTATGTGAATAAAACCCACCAGACACCCACCTGGGAAAGAAGTCTCTATAGTAACTCAGAGCCCTCCCAGTCTAGTATCCCATCACCAGCCATTGGAGAGGTTTGCTACTAGCAGTCACAGATCAGCTATATGCCATTGTAAGCAGTCTCATACCATCCCCTCCTTAATATTATCAAGCTCAGTCTGGACAACAGTCAGGTTTTTTGCCCCCCCACTGCTCCCCTTGGAAGGCTGCTCCAGAACTTTACTCCTCTGACAGTTAGAAACCTTTGTCTAATTTCAAGTCTAAACTTGTTGATGGCCAGTTAATATCCATTTTTGTCAGGTCCACAACGGCGCTTAGTTTAAATAACTCCTCCCCCTCCCTGGTGTTTATCCCTCTGAAGTATATAGAGAAAGCAATCATGTCTCCCCTCAGCCAAAGTCTTTGAGTCTCGTCTGATAAGGTAGGTTTTCCATTCCTCAGGTCATCCTAGTAGCCCTTCTTTGCACCTGTTTGAATTAATCTCTCAAACATGGGAGACCAAAATTGTACACAGTATTCCAGATGAGGTCTCACCAGTGCTTTGTATAACAGTACTAACACTTCCCTGGGTCTACTGGAAATACCTCGCCTGATGGATCCTACACTGCATTAGACTTTTTCCACAGCCGCAGCACATTGGCGGTTCATAGTCATCATAAGACCATAAAAGCGGCCATATTGGGTCAGACCAATGGTCGGTCTAGCTCAGTATCCTATCTTCCAACAGTGGCCAATGACAGATGCTTCAGAGGCAATGAACAGAAAGTAGTAATCATCAAGTGATCCATCCCATCACCCAATCCCAACTTCTGGCAAATAAAGGCTATGGACACCATCCCTGCTCATCTTGCCTAATAGTCATTGACAGACAAACAACAGGAGTACTTGTTGAACCTTGGAGCCTAACAAATTTGAGCATAAGCTTTCGTGGGCTACAGCCCACTTCATCGGATGCATGCAATGGAAAATACAGTAGGACGATTTTATGTTTCATGTTCTGTGTGTATATAAAATCGTCCTACTGTATTTTCCACTGCATGCATCCAATGAAGTGGGCTGTAGCCAACAAAAGCTTATGCTCAAATAAATGTGTTAGGCTCTAAGGTGCCACAAGTACTCCTGTTCTTTTTGCGGATACAGACTAACAGCTGCTACTCTGAAACTTGTCATTGATAGATATACCCTCCATGAATTTACCTTGTTCTTTTTGAACCCTGTTATAGTCTTGGCCTTCACAATAGGCCTCTGGCAAAGAATTCCACAGGCTGACACTGTATTGAGTAAAGAAATACTTGCTTTTGTTTGTTTTAAACCTGCTGCCTATTAATTTCATTTGGTGACCCCTAGTTCTGAGAAGGAGTAACCACCACTTCCTTTCTTCATACCAATCATATCCCCCCTTCGTCAGCTCTTTTCCAAGCTGAAAAGTCCCAGCCTTATTCTTCTCTCCTCATATGGAAACTGTTCAATATCCCTTATTTTTATTGCCCTTTTCTGTACCTTTTCCAATTCCAATACATCTTTTTTGAGATGGGGCAACCAATCTACATGCAGTATTCAAGAAGTGGGTGTGTACCATGGATTAATACAGAGGCAATATGATATTTTCTGTCTTATTATCTATTCCTTTCCTAATGATTCCAACATTGTTAGCTTTTTTGACTGCCATTGTACACTGAATAGATGTTTTCAGTGAACTATCCACAATGACTCCACAATCTCTTTCTTGAGTGGTAACAGCTAATTTAGACCACATCATTTTATATGTATAGTTGGGATTATGTTTACCAATGTGCATTATTTTGCATTTATCAACACTGAATTTCATGTCAGTCATTTTGTTGCCCAATCACCCAGCTTTGCGAGATCCTTTTATCTCTCTTCACAGTCTTCTTTGGACCTATTTTGAGTAATGGGTATCTGCAAATTTTACCACAACAACTTTTTACTCCTTTTTCCAGATCATTTATGAATATGTTGAACAGGACTGGTCCCAGTACAGACCCCTGGGGAACACTGCTATTTACCTCTCTCCATTCTGAGAACTGACAATTTATTCCCACCACTTGTTTGCTATCTTTTAACCAGTTACTGATCCATAGAGGACCTTCCCTCTTATCCCATGACAGCTTACTTTGCTTAAGAGCCTTTGATGAGGGACTAGTCGAAGGCTTTCTGAAAAATCTAAGTACACTATATTCACTGGATCACCCTTGTCCACATGCTTGTTGACCTCAAAGAATTCTAGTAGATGGGTGAAGCATGATTTTCCTTTACAAAAACCATATTGACTCTTCCCCAACAAAATCATATTCTTCATCTATGTGTCTGATAATTCTGTTCTGTAATACAGTTTCAACCAATTAGGCTTACCAGCCTTATCCTGTGATGAACCTATACATCCAGGTTGTTCTCCTCTGCTGCTTCAACTGATAAGTCCCCAGCTTAGAGCAAAAACTGTTCTTGTTAGTCCCCAAGTGCATGACCTTGCACTTTGCACTATTAAATTCCATCTTATTTCTATTACTTCAGTTTTTAAGGAAATCCAGATCTTCTTGTAGGACATTCTGGTCCTCCTCTGTACTGGCAATACCTCCCAACTTTGTATCGTCTGCAAATTTTATTAGCACACTCCCACTTTGTGCCAAAAATGTTAAATAAGATTGGTCCCAAGACTGATCCCCGAGGAACTCCACTGGTAACCTCCCTCCAGCCTAACAATTCACCTTCCAATATGACCCACTATAGTCTCCCCAATATGTATTATTGTGGGCCAGGATTGTTTATAGCCTGGGGCAGGGGATATGGGAGAAGAGAATGTTACGTGAACCCTAGGAAGTGTTAAGAACTTCAAAACAACTGTATTAAACAATGTGCCGGACAAGAATGGACTTTTAGGAGCTACAGTGTTAAGTGGTTCTCCTGGGAATCTGTAGGAGGACATGAATGTAAATTTCCCACATCCAGTTATGCAAAAAACCCAGACTTTTGAAGCAACCCCCTGAGGAGACTATTGTTGTTTACATGTTCCTGGATCCAGAAGATCAAAGACCCAAGCTGAATAAAGGAAAGACCAAACTATTCATCTGCACTTGCCAGAAATATCACACAGTGTAAGAAGGGGACTGTGCCTGGAAAAACCCTCATCAGGAGGGAGTGGAGACCTGGGTCTCTGCCCAAGAGATATGACTGCAGAGGAAGCCTAGAGTGGGTGCCCTCAAGGGATCATGAAGAGTGAATACAGGTGCAGTTGCCCTAAACTGTGACATAATGTATCATTCAAAATGTCTTTAGGAAATAGCAACATTCTTCCTTAAGGAGGTGTTATTAAAACTGGACGGTTACTATACACAGTAATTAAGCCTACCAAGAGATTTATGGTATTTCCCATTCCAAGGATAGGGAATACCATAGTAAACTTTGCATTGCGGCAAAATCATTTTAAAAAACGGCATCCACTGCAGAATATGAAGAACATTTATATGGCTTAGGCCTAGTTTTATTTTACATCCTACACTAGTACAACATATTCTACAAACAGTATATCAAATTAAGATTATATAAAACGGAGGTATATGCAAAACCAAGGAGGACAGAAATAATGGCAACTAATAAAAAGGTTGAAGGATAAGTAGGAAATAAAAGTCAACCTGGAAAAAATGCAGGCTAGAATATAAGGGCAAAAATACACATTCAGTGGGAGAATATATGTGGCAAGAAGACTGCCAGCTCGATACAGGTTTTCAAGTGCAATACAGTGGCGAAACCACCACAGGTTTGGCAGCATACAGAGAGGTACCACTTCAGACCAGGGAGATAACCAGCCCTTTATGTCACTCATGGGACTGTACATAATGCACTATATACAGCTGACACATTTAAAAGGAATTAAAAACAAAATTAAGGTCAGGACGGAATGACTCAGGAAGAAAGAATAAAAGCAAAGTAAGTTTACGTAGTTTGGCTGAAAGAATTTGAGAGTGGGGAGATGGCAAAGATAAGGTAGCAATCTAGATCTATTTGTAGAGCATAAACACCAAGGAGCAAGAAAAGCCAGGTCTAAAGAGTCTACAGAGGTCTAAAGAGTAAAAGATTAAGCAGAGCTGAGGAAAATTTTTGGTTACCATCAGGAAGAGAGTTTAACAAAATCCAGATGGTGAAATAGTCTCACAAGGAAAGTGGTGAAAGCCTCATCACATGACTCACTGTAAAACACTCTATGGCACAATCTGCACTGACAAAACAGATATCGTGATATCTTAACAGGGCTTTGCCATCTAATTTCTGGGATTTTATAAAAATGAATAGGGTAGTGTGAGGCTCTTAACAGTGTAAGTAAATTATTCTTACCAATATAACTCCTATGCTGTTCAACTCCATAAGTTCCAAGTTCACATTGTTTGTGTTAGTCTGTAGAAGGCTGGATATCAACCTAATCACATTTAAACGAGTGTTTCCCACAGGTGGATCCAATACACCCCATGTTGTCTTCATAACACTTTTCTAGACAAAAAGAGTCCATGGGAATATTTTTTTTTTTTAAACGTACACATTTCTTTCAAACCAGCTCAGTGTTATTTAGTCACAAACAGAAAATGTGGTAAGACTCTCGTATGGCCAGTTTGGCAGCAGTAGCATGACATTATATTTTGGGACAGCACATTTTAGTCCCATACGTTAACACATTTTCTAGCACTGTGGACTGAGAACAGAGACGACAATATAGGCTGAGGAAAATAAAAAGATATGGAGTATACAAACTTAGTGGCATTATGGACACCTAAAGGAGCTGCATTCAGCCCCACAATGGACATTTACTGGCAAGAACCGTGATTTAGGACACACTTTATCAAGCTTTAACTATTCAAGTCCAGTGTGTCTAGTTAAGCAGTTTTTGTATTTATCCAGGCAAGAAAATTAGTAATTATTGTGGTAAATTTTCTAAAGTCAGAAGAGAGAAATAAATTTTAGCTGCAGACTTCAGAATAATTATGTTTGCTTTAGTGAAGAGAATGTTGTAAAAGCCTAATGGTCCCTACTGCTGCCATATAAATGCCAGCATACTTACACAGGAATTTCGATACCAGATCAGACCAGTGGTTTGTGTACTCCATCCTGTCTGACAGTAGTCAATACCAGCTGCTCCCAAGGAAGGCAAAAGCTCATACTGGACAGTTATGCAACAAACAGCAAACAGAGATTAGAAAGAAGTGTCCCCATCTTTTAATGGTTCAGTTGTGCACTGAATGGAGATTTTATATCCTAAGAAAGCATCCTACATACCTACTACAAATACAGTATGGATATTCTCATTATCCTTCAAATTCTACACTCCTGACCACAATTATATCTTAGAACAATGAGTTCTGCATGTTTCCTTAAAAAAGTGCATTTTTCATTTTTATATCTGTAGCCTTTCAATTTCACCAGATGTCCTTGGTGATCTACAACTAATCTACCTTCTCTCCTGTCTTTTTATAGGCCTCATATCCTCTTATGCACATCTCTAAAATGAGCTTTCCACTTTTCGACAGTGTATATGGAAGCTTTGTCACGCCCCCTCCCCCCCCAAGATACCAAAATAAAGCAGAAATAAATGGTCCAGAAGAAGGATGTATGTAATACCAAAGCATGCTCTTTTCCAAAGAAAGGAAAGGCTATTTTGTTGCATTTTAGTGCAATTGCTTTTTCTCTATTTTGCTCAATTAAACAAAGTCAAACAATTGAAAATATGAACACCAATACATTACAGGGGTATTTGATCACCGTATCAATAATGAATAGCCAAACTATAAACGGCTCAGAAAAAGGCTTATGGACTGTGTGTTAGACTAAAATGTACTTTTTAGCTTTAATTAAACTGGTTTCTGAATAAAAACAGTTACTAACCTTTCTGTAACTACTGTTCAAGATGCATGGCTCATGTCCATTCCACATTAGGTGTGCATACACCATGTTCACTGCTGAAGATTTTTCCCTCAGTGGCATTTGTCAAGGCAACTAGCACCCTCCGGTGGCGTGAGCTCATGTGCCAGTATAAAGGAGCCTGGACAGTCCCACACCCTCTCAGTTCCTTCTTGCCAGTTAACTCCGACAGAGGGGCAGGAGGTTGCGGAACAGACATAAGGAACACATCATCTCGAAGAACAAGAGTTACGGAAAGGTTAGTAATTGTTTTTTCTTTGAGTGCTTCCTCATGTCCATTTCACGTTAGGTGATAAGTGGTACCCAAAGGGATGGGCTCGAAGTTCATGGACGTGCAGACTGCAACGCTGCTCAGCCAAACCTGGCATTATCTCTGGGCTGCTGGGTGATAGCAACGTGGATGGAGAAGGTATGAACTGACGAGCAGGTCGCTGAACTGCAGAGGTCTTGCACCTGGACATGGGCCAGAAATGCTGCTGATGAAGCCTGAGCCCTTGTCGAACAGACGGTCAAGATGGCAAGAGGTTGGACTAACACAGGATCCAGGGAGGGAATATTGGAGGCCAGGGAGACCGTGAGGAAAAGACAGTTATCTTTTCCTTAACTATTGTTTTTCAAGATGTGTTGTTCACGTCCATTCCATATTAGGTGTGTGCTCTTGCCACATGCACCAGTGCCAGAAGTTTTTCCCTCAGTGGTATCCGTAGGGTACTGGCTCTGGCGCCCCCTTGAATGGTGCACACATGCCGCTGTATAAGGGGCACTGCTGGCTCCCGCCACCCTCAGTTCCTTATTGCCGGAAAATCCGACAGTGGGGAAGGAGAGGGTTATGGAATGGACATGAGCAATAAATCTCGACCACCACCGGTTATGGAAAAGGCAAATTGTTTTCTTCTTGGAGTGCTTACTCATGTCCATTCCATACGAGGCGACTCCCAAGCAGAACCCCTGGAGGAAGGTAGGAGTTTACGGACATGTAGATTGCAACATAGCTCTGCTGAACTCAGAGTCATCTCTGGCCTTCTGGGTGATGGCATAGTGTGCCATCAACGTGTGAACTGAAGACCACGTTGCAGCTCTGCAAATGCCCTGAATAGGACATGCTCCAAGAAGACCAAAGCTTAGGCATCCTCGGCGGTCGAGTGGGTCCCCACAATCAGCGGTGATCCAGTTGGAAATCCTCTGTGACGACACCAGAAGGCCCTTCATCCTGTCTGTTGTCGTGATGAAGAGCTGGGCTGACCTGCAGAAGGGCTTGGTACACTCCAGATAAAACACCAGGGCACATCTGATATCCAGGGCATGCAGCTTCCTTTTCTCACTAGTGGTGTGCAGCTTGGGAGAAACCCCATGAGGAATATGTACTGGTTAACATGGAAGAAAGACACTAACTTTGGCAGAAAGGTCAGATGAGGTTGCAGTTGAACTTTGTCCTTGTGGAACACCACATATGGCAGCTCCGATGTCAGGGCTTTAAGCTCCGACACTCATCTGGCGGATGTTATGGCCACAAGAAAAATGACCTTCCATGACAGGTAGGAGAGGGAGCAGGAGTCCATAGGCTCAAAGGGCAGGCCTGTAAGCCTAGAAAGAACCAAGTTAAGGTCCCACTGTAGGATGGGCTCGCGCCGGTGGGAAGAGTCTCTCGAGGCCTCTCAGGAATCGAGCTGACATGTTGTGCGAGAACACCCGTCTGACCTTGGATCAGCGTGTGGAAAGCAGAGATAGCTGCAAGAAGAGAGGGCCAGCCCCTAGTTCTTAAAATGGAGCAGGTATTCTAAGATAGATTGTATGGAGGAGCGAGTTGGGAAAATGTTACACTCACACGCACAGTGAGAGAACCTCATCCACTTGGCCAGGTAGGTCGCTCTAGTGGAAGGCTTCCTGCTCTCCAGGAGGATTTGCTGGACCTCGTTAGAGCAGGCCTACTCTTCCAAGTTCAACGACACAGCAACCACGCTGTGAGGTGGAGGGGGGCAAGGCTGGTGTGTAGGAGATGCCTGTGATCCTTTGACAGCAAATCCGGTCGGTCAGGAAGGGGCCAGGGAGTGGTCACCATCAGGTCTATCAGTGTGCCGAACTAATGTTGGCACAGCCACACTGAAGCAATCATGATGATCTGGGCCTTGTCCCTCTTGATCTTTGACAGGGCTCTATTGGTGAGAGGAATAGGCGGGAACGTGTACATCACACTCCCTGACCATAACAGGAGGAAAGAGTCGGAGAGGGAGTCTTTGCCCAGACCCTGCAGGGAACAGAAGCGATAGCATGTCCTGTTCTGTCTGGTGGCGAACAGGTCCACTTGGGGAGTTCCCCACCTCTGGAAGAGCATCCAGGCTACATCCGGATGGAGCGACCACTCGTGGTGAGAGAAAAAGGATCTGCTTAGGCAATCTGCCAGTGTGTTCCTGACACCGGGGAGGTGACAGGCCTCCAGGTGGATTGTGTGCTCGATGCAGAAATGCCACAGTTGGAGGGCCTCTTGACAGAAAGCAGATGAGTGTACTCCCCATTGCCTGTTGATGTAGATCATCAAGGCTGTATTGTCCATCAACACTCACCACCTTGCCTGTCAGGTGCGGCAGAAAGACCCCCCAGGCCAACCATATCGCTCTGAGTTCCTTGACATTTACTTGCAACATTATCTCCTCCGGGGACCACATGCCCTGGGTCTGGAGATCACTGAGATGCGTTCCCCAACCTAGGTCAGAGGCGTCCAATATCAGCTTAATGGAGTGACAAGGACTGTTGAATCAAACTCCTTCCAGGACCGCCCTGGGGTCGGTCCACCATTGCAGCAAGGTAAGTATCGCCAGTGGGATGGTAACGACCTTTTGCAGGTGAACTCTGTACTGGGAATAGACCATCGCCAGCCACTGCTGTAAGGGCTGCATCCAGAGCCTGGCATGGTGGATGACAAATACATGCTGCCAAATGTCCAGCAGGTGCAGGCAAACCCTGGCCTTGATCAGGGGAAACGTGGAGACTCCCGCAATGAGGTCTACCAATGCTTGGAACCTTTCCTGCGGCAGAAACGCTCTGGCACAGGTGGAGTCAAGCACCGCTTCGATGAACTCTAGCCTCTGCACCAGAACTAACGTAGACTTTTTGTTGTTTACCAGAAGGCCCAGAGATTGGCATGTGGCCTGCAGCACCCCTTTGGACCTGGATCAACCTTTGACTAGCCAGTGGTTGAGGTACAGGTATATCTGGATACCCCAACACCTGAGGTAAGCCACTACTACCGACATGCACTTGGTAAACAGCCCCGGTGCTGTTGCTAGGCCGAAAGGGAGGACCGCAAAATGGTAGTGGGCCAATTCCACCGTGAAGCGTAGAAAATGCCTGTGTGCTTGGAAGATATGAAAATACAGGTCCTTGAAGTCGTGAGCGGCATATCAGTCTCCCGGACCCAGAAAGGGGATGATGGAGGTCAGGGAGACCATGTGGAACTTCAACTTCTTTAGGTATTTGTTGAGGTCTCGCATAGACCGCCCTTGGCCTTTGGGATTAAAAAGTACTGGGAATAGAACCCCTTGTTCCTGTACTTGTGAGGAACCACTTCCACTGTACCCAGCTACACCAACCCTTCTACCTCCAGCACGAGGAGATTCTCGTGAGAGGGGTCCCTGAAGAGGGGCAGCGAAGGGGGTGGGGGCAGAAACTGGAAGGTATAACCCTGCGCCACTGTACTGAGGACGCAGGGATCCAAAGTTATAGTAGTCCATGCCGGCAGGAAAAAAAGAAAGGGTTGGAGAAATACAGGAAAGATAGATCCGGGGTATAGTTTGGTAGATCACCCTTGGGTGCACGCTCAAAACTCCCGCTTGCTCCCCTGCTTATTGCAGGTCAAGCCTGATTGAGTGAAGGTGGGTGGCTTGGGCGGCGTTTGTAGCCCCTGCTCTTTTGGGGGGGGCGGCTCCTGCACTTACGGGCTGGACCAAGGGCGTACAGCCCTAGAGTTTTCAGGGCGGGGAGGGAGTCCTTTAGCTCATGCAGCTTACTGTCCATCTGTTCTGCAAACAAGGCCTGGCTGTCGAAGGGGAGGTCCTGCATTGACTGCTGAGCCTCCGTCAACAGGCCAAAGAGGAGCAGCCAGGAAGCCCGCCGCATGGAGGCAACCGAGGCCATGGTGCGAGTGTGGATTCTGCCGCATTCAAAGCTGCCTGGAGGACCACCCTGGCCAGAGCTGTGCCCTCCTGGAGAATTGCCTGGAATTCCTTCCTTGACCCTTCAGTAAGCAAAACCTTGCACATGGCCATGGCCTGCCACATGTTGTAATCGTAGCAGCAGCGAAGGAGGGTGGACAACCACCAAGCCAATGGGAGCCTGGAAAACAAACTTTTTGCCCAAACAGATCCAGTCTCTACTTTGGGGCGTGGGCCCAGGTTGCCCCTGCCTCTCCCTTTGATTAACCGCCTCAACTACGACAGAGTTTTGAGCCAGGTGGGTGTAGAGATACTCATGGCCTTAGCTGACACAAAGTACTTACATTCAGCCCTTTTTGAAATGGAGGGCGGGGAGGAGGGGGTTCGCCATAGGGCATTAATTTTTGATACCCCTTTGTGTAGGGACAAAGCCACCCTAGCAGGTGCTGTGGAGCAAAGGATGTCAAATAGGGAGTCTGAGGGCTTCTGTAGCTCCTCCACCTGGAGCCCCAGGTTGGAGGAAACCCTCTTCAAAAGCTCCTGATGAGCCTTAGTATTATCTTGTGGAACTGGGTGAGCAGGACCCACAATGGCTTTGTCGGGCGACGATGTGGATGAAGCCGGTGCTGTGGGAGCCACCACGTCCCCTGGTGGTCCAGCAGACTGTTCCCATCTGCTCATGGGCCTGGCGTGTCCTGCCTTCCAGGGCCTCTACCTCTCGTGGAGGGCAGGATGTTGAGGCTGATGGCCTATTTGAGACCGCTGCAACTGAGCGGCCTGTCTGCCAGAGCTGGGGAAACTGCCACAGGTTCCAGGGATACCAGGCAGACAGCAGCCACTGGCTTTGGGGCCACAGGGTCGGTTGCCTTCCTGACGATGTGGATGCTGCCACTGGTGCTGGGGCTTGTCCCGCTGTCAAGGACTCCTGTTCAGTTCTGGAGTCAGAGGCAGAGTGGTTGCTGCCAGGCAAACATGATCAAACAGACCAGCATTCCTTCTCCATGCGGTGCTAACCACTACGCTTCAACATCAACCTGACCAACCAAGACCAGTCCTTCATGCGGGAACTTGGGGACGGTTGGCGTTCGGCAGATCGGCATCGATAGACCAGCAATCTACACCTCTACGCCACTCAACCGGTACCGGGACCTGGAGCAGGACCGGGAGCGGGCTGGTCGTCGGGAGGATTTCCTCAACCGTGGGAGCCATGCATCAGCGACTGGCATCCGTTACAGGTGGCTGCGTTCAAATGATGGTTCGTGTGACCGGTGCAGAGGCCTTGCAGATACGAACAGCTAGTCGCGATGCTCTTTCCAGTCTGTGTGTGCGCGTGCGTGCGCGCGTGCACACTAAGGGTCTGGAGACTGAAGAGGGCTTCATTGAGCCTGCCTCGCTGATGTGATGACTGAGTGACCAAGCATTGGCAGGACATTCCCCGCGATGGGGAGCGGTGCCGCTGAGGTGGGGACACAGAGTAAGGCCTCAAAGCAGGTTTACTCTTTGGCCGGGGTACTGCCGGAGCTGGTATGGGCGGCACTGGTAGCGTCAGGATCTCCTTTGCTGTCTGCAGGGCCTCTGGTGTCGACAGGACTTCTAGATGACAGAAGCCCTCGTCACTGTCAGGGTAGCAGGCATAGTGCGGGATGGACTGGACTGCTCAACTTGAGCTGGGGCCCCACTCCGTGATGGAGATGTCAAGTCACCCGGCACAGGTCTTGGCTCTCCTCCGGCCCTGTCCTTTTCCTTATGGGAAGTGGGGGATCTTCCCCTCACGGTTCTCTTCGGCTTCTTGGTCAGAACCAGGGAGGAGGATCAGTGCTGGCTTAAAGACACCAAGATCCAGTGGGATGTAGGAGAGATATTGGCAGTGGCCCTTTGGTTCTGCACAGGACTCCACCTCCAACTCTGAGGACTCTTCAGGAGATCATGGGGGAGCAGTACTCTTCATTTCCATCAACCGGTGTGGGAGTAGAGACATCTTTGCCGACAACAGAAGGGCCAGTTTTCCTCTGGTCAGTACCGAAGGGCCTGGTGCTGCATATGAGCTCGGGGCAACATGCTCCATTCTGTTCGACACGCTCATCAGAGCCAGTAGACCCAGAGCCAGAGCCATCAGGGTCAGCAGAACCTGGCCACTGCAAAGGTCTCAAGGTTGGAAGGCACTGCGATCCCGCTGGCACCATGAGGTCCCCCTGGCATTGGCAGATGGGGCCCTTCACTGGACTCAATGGCACCTGTGAGCAGGGTGGAGTGGATAGTGCTGTTAGCAGAACGCATGGAGGAGTGGTTTGACGTGGGTCACACTCCCCATGTTTGTCCTTCCTCAGTATTGGCAGTGTCCCCTCGGACCAGTTTCTTGTGCTTCTCTCAGAAGGAATGGTGCTGAGAAACATGAAGTGCCAGAGGGTGCTTTATATTGAGGCTGAGGCGCTGAGTCCAAGTGGCTTGCTTCTGATGCAGGTCTAAGTGTGGCTTCCATTAGGACAACTCTTAGTCTAGCCTCCCTGTCCTTTTATGTACAAGACTTGAAGTGGCGGCAGATTTGGCAATGCTCTTATATGTGAACTTCTTCCAGACGTTTAGAGTGTGGGTTGCCCACCAGCACAGGCTTGCCACAGGAGGCACAGGGTTTGAAGCCCAGAGAGCGGGGCATGCCCAGCAGGAAAAGAAGCACCTCTACACTAAGTGGGGAGAGGGGTCTCACTGTATACAGTATTATCATCTACACTACTACTAGAAATTAAAAACAGAAGATAACTAAACTAGAGAACAAAAAAAACACTGAATGAATGTCTTGCCGAAGCAAGAGAAGGTGTTCCAGTGACTATCATGGGCATTAAGAAGAAACTGAGATGGTGTGGGGGACTGGGCCCTTTATAGTGCTCCATGGGTGCATGGCACCAGAGGGCTCTAGAGCCAGCCTGATGGATACCACTAAGGGAAAAAATATCTCTGGCAACGGTGCACGCACACCTAATGTGGAATGGACATGAGCAAGAACTCTAAGAAAAACTATTATTTTTAAAGCCTTTATCACTAAATGACAGACTGTAATCGGTCTCCATTTTCATTTGGTAGAGTTACAGATTCCACTTACTTTCGGGGGCTCAAGTAGTAGCTCATGGAAGGATGCAAGTCGTGCTTTTATGGCTTCTAAAACACTTTTGTTGACTGAATATGTTGAATGGCTCATGCCTGGAGGACAGATCTCTATATGACCTTCAAATCTAAATA
This sequence comes from Dermochelys coriacea, assembly GCF_009764565.3. Taxonomy (NCBI): domain Eukaryota; kingdom Metazoa; phylum Chordata; order Testudines; family Dermochelyidae; genus Dermochelys; species Dermochelys coriacea. The sequence goes on from NC_050073.1 coordinate 15,067,790, forward strand.
TACAAAGAAGAGTGATGTTTATATTGCAGGATTAGTTACAATATTAACTCAAATTAGACAGTCTTAACATAGCATCAGCTCTGTAAACCTATAACTAGAAAAAGACTATACACAAAGGGGTAAATCTAGAGTAGCGATTCTCAAACTGTGGGTCAGGAACCGAAAGTGAGGTCACAACCCCGTTTTAATAGGGTGCCAGGGCAGGCTTAGACTTGCTGGAGCCTGAGGCCCAAGCCCAAGCCCAAGCCAGAGAGCTTCAGTCCTGGTCAGTGGGACTCAGGTTACAGGCCCCCTGCCTGTGGCTGAAGCTCTTGGACTGCAGCTTTCCCACCTGGGGCAGTGGGGCTCCGGCAGGCTCAGTCTTCGGTCCCCCCTCCTCAGGGTTTGTCGGGTCACTTCCTGCTATATGGAGTTGGCAACACTAATTAATAGCAAGTTGTCATTAATCCCTAGGAAATGCTTTGTGCCAAACAGTACAAGTTTTAAAAGCATGTAAGGCTCTAAAAATTAGGTCAACCTAGCGACATAGATCAGGGATGTGAAAAATTTCATGCCCTGTGTGACAGTTAGGTCAATCTAACTCCTGCCACAGATGTGGCTAGGTCAGGGGTGGGCAAACATATCTGGGTATGGAAATTGTATGGCGGGCCATGAATGCTCATGAAACTGGAGGCTGGGGTGTAGGAGAGGGTGAGGGCTCTGGTGGGGGTGCAGGCTCCGAGGTGCAGCTGGGGATGAGGGTGCTCCAGGCTGGGACTGAGGGGTTCAGAGAGTGGGACGGCGATCAGCACTGGGTGGATTGGGGTGCGGGAGGAGGTCAGGGGTGCAGGCTCCAGGCAGCGCTTATCTCAAGCAACTCCCAGAAGCAGTGGCATGTCCCCCCTCTGGCTCCTATGTGGACCTACAAAACTGGCGCTTGGGGGGGGCAGCATGCGTAGCCCCCATCTATCCCTATGCGTAGGAGCTAGAGGGGGGACATTCCGCTGCTTCCGGGAGCTGCTTGAGGCAAGCACTACTGGGAGCGGGCGGATTAAAAGGTCTGACAGGCTAGATGCGGCCGGTGGGCAGTAGTTCGCCCATCCCTGGGCTAGATCGATGAGGAGTGAGAATTCTTAACTTAGGTCAATTTAAGATTGTGGTGTAGATATGCCTTAAGTCCCCAATGACTTTCACTGACAGTCACTTATGCTCCTATGTCACTTTTAAATTTTTTCAACAAGATGACTAAAAATATTTAGAAGCATTTGCGTTTCTTCACAGCTTAAAGTTTTGACACTCAATGTATGTCTGCAGCACGACAGCTGTAAATTGTAATGTCACGAGTCCAATTCAAAGCAGATCTGCTGCCAACTTGAACCCTGTGCCTCTGGTAGAGGAATCAACTTAAACAAGTAAAAAATTCAACATTGAAAGAGAGGCAAGTATGAGCAGAAAGACAGGGAAGCGATCAAGGAGTTTGCACCATCTTCCTCCTGTTTCAGTTCTAGAAAAAGGAACAGACTGATACAAGAAAAAAAAAAAAGTTCTAGTCTCCTGAAGACTAGGTTGTAGATAATGCTTTGGGGGTCAAAATAGGCCCATGGACTGGACCCGACCCCAACAGATATTAAGGACCGCAACTGTTATCACCACCTAAGAGCAGAAGCTGAAACACAAGGAAATCAAAACCAGACAGAAATGGCTTGTGGTCTAACAGTTGAAGGGGACACAGCTGGTGATGGCTCCCATTGCAATCAAGACAAAGCTGTGAAATGTAGGAACACATCAAACATTTAATATCATGCTTTTCATAGAATCTGAGACTCTTGGGACAGACAACTGAGAATAGTGATGTGCTCAGACACTTATAATTCCACCACTGTAGTATCTAAACAGAAGCTGACTGATATGAAGGCCAGCATAAAGGATTTCAAAAACTAAGAAATAAAGCTGGTATTTAAGGATGCAATTTAAAAGTCTATATGGCTACATTTTTACATTAGATCAAGAGGACCTTTCCAGGTGGGAAGCTGGCAGACACCTGTTGGGGGGTGGAGGTGGGGAGTGTATAATATATCCTGCAGTTCATGGAAAGATGCAAGTCATGCCACCTCTACAAAAGGTAAATTCAGCAGCAGCACAAATCTCACAAAGGAAGTGATCACAGAGGGGGTGAAAAGTCTTACGTTGGTCGCCTTGTCTCAAGTAAGGTCAGTAATATTTGGATTGCACTGACTATTGCAGATTCATTTTTCTCTTTATGAAAAATATTTGATAGTAGCTGTTCTATAATTTCTTGCCTAGAGAGAAAACATCAATAGTTAGACATACAACTTTTTAAAATACAAAGAAGTATTTATAGAGACAAATAGCTACAGTGTTTCTTTGTAAAAATGCTGGACAAGATTGGGTGGGGGTTCAGAGCCATTTTCACATTTTTCCCCTCCTCCTACAATATCAAGCTGATTTCCTTCATCATTTTTCTGACAGTTATTAGCCCACAGCGGCAGATTTAAGTGTTTTAAATCCAGGCCTCTGTTAAGTGCCAGCATAATGCACAACTATCAGACAGACCTACCATGTATAAAACTGTGATATGAGATTAAATTCAGCTTTGCTCACTTTTCATAAAATTTAGAGTGGTAGCCGTGTTAGTTGAGATCAGCAAAAAAAAACAAGAAGTACTTGTGGGACCTTAGAGATTAACAAAATTTATTTGGGCATAAGCTTTCGTGGGCTAAAACCCACTTTGTTGGATGCATGCAATGGAAAATACAGTAGGAAGATATATATACACACACACAGAGAACATGAAAAAAATGGGTGTTACCATACGCACTGTAACGAGACCAATTAATTAAGGTGGAAAAAAAAACCTTTTGTAGTGGTAATCAATATGGCCCATTTCAAACAGTTGATAAGAAGGTGAGAGTAACAGTGGGGGGGGAAAAATTAGCATGGGGAAATAGTTTTTACTTTGTGTAATGACCCATCCACTCCCAGTCTTTATTCAAGCCTAATTTAATGGTGTCCAGTTTGTAAATTAATTCCAATTCTGCAGTTTCTTGCTGGAGCCTGTTTTTGAAGTTTTTTTTTGTTGGAAAATTGTGACTTTTAGGTCTGAAATTGAGTGACCAGGGAGGTTGAAGTGTTCTCTGACTGGTTTTTAAATGTTTTAATTCTTGATGTCTGATTTGTGTCCATTTATTCTTTTGCCTAGAGACTGTCCAATTTGGCCAATGTACATGGCAGAGGGGTATTGTTGGCACATGATGGCATATATCACATTGGTAGACGTGCAGGTGAACGAGCCTCTGATGGTGCAGCTAATGTGATTAGGTCCTATGATGGTGTCCCTTGAATAGATGTGGACAGAGTTGGCAACGGGGTTCGCTGCAAGGATAGGTTCCTGGGTTAGTGTTTTTGTTATGTGGTTGCTGGTGAGTATTTGCTTCAGGTTGGGGAGCTGTCTGAAAGTGAGGACTGGCCTATCTCCCAAGATCTGAGAGAGTGAGGGATCATCCTTCAGGATAGGTTGTAGATTCTTGATGATGTGCTGGAGAGGTTTAAGTTGGGAGCTGAAGGTGACTGCTAGTGGCGTTCTGTTCCTTTCTTTGTTGGGCCTGTCCTATAGTAGGTGACTTCTAGATGTTCTGGCTCTGTCAATCTGTTTCTTCACTTCAGCAGGTGGGTATTGTAGTTTTAAGAACGCTTGACAGAGATCTTGTAGGTGTTTGTCTCTGAGGGACTGGAGCAAATGCGATTGTATCGTAGAGCTTGGCTGTAGACAATGGATCTTTTGGTGTGGTCTGGATGAAAGCTGGAGGCATGTAGGTAAGTATAGCGGTCAGTAGGTTTCTGGTATAGGATGGTGTTTATGTGGTCATTGCTTAGTAGCACTGTAGCGTCCAGGAAGTGGATCTCTTCTGCGGACTGGTCCAGGCTGAGGTTGATGGTGGAATTCCTCAAGGGCTTCTTTTCCATGGGTCCAGATGAATATGATGTCATTAATGTAGCATAAGTAAAGTAGGGATGTTAGGGGACAAGAGCTGAGGAAGCTTGATGGCTTGAATAAAGACTGGGAGTGGATGGGTCATTACACAAAGTAAAAACTATTTCCCCATGCTAATTTTTTTCCCCGCTACTCTTACTCACACCTTCTTGTCAACTGTTTGACATCAGCTATCCTGATCACTACAAAAGGTTTTTTTTTCTCCTGCTGATAACAGCCCACCTTAATTAATTGGTCTCTTTACAGTTGGTATGGCAACACCCATTTTTTCATGTTCTCTGTGTGTATATATCTTCCTACTATATTTTCCACTGCATGCATCCAATGAAGTGGGTTTTGGCCCACAAAAGCTTATGCCCAAGTAAATTTGTTAGTCGCTAAGGTGCCACAAGTTCTCCTCGTTTTTTCATAAATTTAGTTACTTCAGAAAACACCCATACATTTTGTTGGCTGCACGTAATGGAAAAGTAATTCTTATTTCCAAAAGGTTTCAAATAACTAAAAATAAATGCCACCATTCAGAGATACAAGGCAAATAAGTCAGAAATTAAACTGTCCAACACACTTTTCTAGAGTCGCAAGCAGCGGGTCTGGTTCTGAACTGTTCTGTACTTGTAACATCTGGTCTCTGCTCAGGCGAATAATTTCACAAAGCGACTGTGATGCGTTTGAATGCCTCTGAAAAGGAAGAAATGTTGTAAGAGCAGTACAGGACTATACATTATCTAAAGAATACTTCTCATCCCAGAAATTATGAAGTTGTGCACAAAAAACCATGACCAAATGCCAAGCAATTTGTGTTGTTTTATAGGGGAAGGTAAAGTTTTTTTCCCAAACACATTTCTAAACATCAAATACCTTTAGACAGGACTCCATTCCACTGCCACCAAGATGGCAGAATAGCACTGCTAGGAGACTCCTGCCATCCTATCTTATCCCCTCAAGAATTTCAGGGGCCAGACCCTGATGCACATCTGATAATATGTACCAATTCCATAAATAAGCGAAGTCAATAATGACATTAAAGTCCTATTTCTGATTACAATATTGCTTTAAGATTTTGTTACTTAAGACAGGCCTACTAGAATCATAACTTCTTGTAACAGCAATAATTAATAAGCTAAACAGCTGGATCTTGACAAGCACAACACAGTACTTACATCTTCATCTTGAGACGGATGTACAATTTCTACAAGCCGTTGGATAATTCTCTCCTCATTTAACCACTGTAAAAAAAAATTTGAGATATTGAATAAAAAGGCAGTATTTTTCCCATTAAATCAGAGAAACATACAAAGCATAACCTGATCATGCTGAAGGTCATCTATCACAATTTCTTTAGTAGCATTCTTATTCTTCAAATAAATATTTTTGTACGATAAATTCTAAATTTTCAGAGTAGATACCAAAGAGTAGAATAGAAATGTGTAGTGCCAGTGACTACTGCTGGCCTACTATAATCTTTTGTGGAAAGCAATTAAATACAATTTATGAAAAAGGCATTCTATTTGCTTTGAGATAGTGGCATCACACTTGACATTTTACATTATAACTAGATAATGAATACAACGTTGACAGGTACTTGCTCCATATCTTCCAAGCTTTCTTCCTTATTTCCTCAACTTACAGGGAAAGAACTCTTTTCTATGGGAAAAATAGATTACCATACTGGACCTGAAGAAAAAACGGCAATACCATGTACAGGCCTTGGGACCTCAGAAGGCTTATCTTCACATACTGGTTGTGTACATAAATCCCCAAATTCTAATGTATTAGTGCAAATAGCTAAAACAGTCAATGTAGCCCTCTGAGGAACATGTTACCAAACTGCATTAAAAAATAAAAAAAGCTCAGTTGGCAAGTTAAGAATTTGTATCTGCGCACACAAAAAAAATTCAACTTTTGGAACGGACTCCTGAGGCACTGGATTGATGGCTCAGAGGCTTTTACAAAACCTAAGTACATAAAACGTAATATAAAAGTGGGTTTATCTCGCCTAAACAGATTCACCAGCAAATATATTAAAAACCAATTAATTCTCAAGCCAACCCCCTCCCCTAAAGACTAGGGAGAGACTTCAAACTGCATTTACAACATGCTGAAGTGGTCAATGCATCTAGGTGCTGGCAAACCAAGGCAGCATTCATCACAAGAAATCCTCCCCAAGTACATTCTGACAAAACTCTGCCATTTACAATAAGGGAGCTCCAGCTCAAGTAGCTCTGCTGATCTCATACCATACTTGCTGCATTTGGCAAAAGGCAGTATCAGGTTACCCACAGCCAAACTAGTCAGAGCTTCATAAAATGATAAATTCATTTTAAAAAATGCAGTGTCATTAAATACCAGATCTGCAGTAATTTTCTACGCTTAGTTTCCTTTATGTGGATTGAGTTATCTCCAGTGAAGACAATATTGTTAATTGAGAGGGAAGAAGCTATCAGTGATGAGCTTTTCAAAATGTTTACATTAAAGTAGTTTTTAAAGTTCTGTTCATAACTATAAAAAGGCTTTTATAAATAATTTTTTTATAAATAAAAATTCAATGCAACTCAAGTGCAAAGTATCTGAAGTCACTGGAAGGAAGCTACCCTTGGAAAGCTACCTTTATATAGAGTATCCCTAATCTAAAGCGATTAGTTTTAATAAAAACTTACCTTCTTCTGAAACTGTTATTCTTCGAGGTGTGTTCATGTCTATTCCAAATATGTGTGGGTGAACCGCATGCGTGATTGTCAGAAGGTTTTCTCCCTAGCGATACCCGTTGGGTCAGCTCTGGAGCCCCTGGAGTGGCTCCTTCATGGAGATGTAAATAGGTTCCCCGCTAATCTACCGACTCTTCAGTTCCTTCTTGCCAGATACTCCAACAGAGGGGAGGCAGGTTGGTCGTGAAATGACCATGAGCAACACATCTTGAACAACAGTTACGTAAGGTAGGCAACTGTTTTTTCTTCGAGTGATCACTCATGTCAATCCCAAGTAATGCCCAAGCAGTTCCTCAGAGAAGGGGTCAGACTTCATCAAGTTGCAGACTCTACCAAATGTGGCATCAACCCTATCCTGCGGTAATGGCATAGTGAGATAGAAAGGTATGGATAGATAACCAGGTTGCTGCCCTGCAGATATCCTGAATGGGGACCTGCACCAAGAACACTGCAGATGAAGCCTGTGCTCTGGTGGAGTGCGCTGTGAACATTGGGGCTGGAATCTTTGCCAGGTCACAGAACATCCTGATGCAGACCGTGATCCAAGAAGAAATTTGTTGGGATGAGATAGGAAGCCCTTTCATCCTTTCAGTGACAGCAATGAAGAGTTGCATCAACTTTCTAAATGGCTTTGTACACTCGATGTAAAAAGCCAGTACATGTCTAACCTCCAGAGCATACGCTCTGTCATTGGCATGCAGTTTCTGGAAGAACACTGGCAGGAAAATGTCCTGATTTGTATGGAACTGCCAAACTACTTTGGAGACAAAGGCCAGGTGCGGCCACAAGTGCATCTTGTCCTTATAGAAAACTCTATGAGGGGGCTCAGAAGTTAACACTTTGGGCTCAGACACCCTTCTGGCTGAAATTATGGCCACAAGGAAAGCCATCTTCCAAGAGAGGCAGAGCAAAGAATAAGTTGCTAGAGGCTCGAAGGGGGGGTCCCATGAGACTTGAGAGGACCAGGCTGAGGTCCCATGGGGGGCATCCGTTGCCTTACCTGTGGATATAGTCCATCTAGCTCCTTAAGGAAACGTCCAGCTATAGGACTGGCAAATATTAACTGCCCCACCACACCTGGGTGGAAAGCAGAAATAGCTGCCAGGTGCACCTTAATTGACGAGACCGCCAGCCCCTGTTGCATTGAGTAAATAGTCCAGTAGAAAGGGGATTGAGGATTGGAGCGGAGGGGTACCCTTCTGGAGGATCAAACAGAGAACAGTTTCCACTTGGCCAGATAAATGGCGCGAGTGGAGGGTTTTCTACTGCTCAGAACCTCCTTAACCAAATCGGAGCACTGAAGCTCTAACGAGTTCAGTCATGGAGTTTCCATGCTGTGAAGTGAAGACAATCCAAATTGGGATGCTGGAGGCAGCCGTGGTCCTGCATGATGAGGTTCGGAATCATGGGAGTGTCCTCCGAGAGGTCTAACAGCGTGGAGAATCAGTGTTGGTGGGGCCTTGCTGGTGTCATGAGAATAAGCAATGTCTTGTCTTACCGGACCTTGAGGAGGACTTTGTGGATGAGAGGGAAGGGTTGGAACACAAACCGAAGTCATCCCATCCACGAGAGGAGAAAAGTGTTCAACATGGAGCTGGGGCTGTGGCTCAGGAAGGAGCAGATCTGCTGGCAACGTCTTGGTGGAGAGACCATTCGTGGCCATGAAAGGACCTGCTGAGGCAATCAGCTAGTTTGTTTTGTGAGCCCGGCAGGTATGACACCTCTAACTGTATCGAGTGGGAGATTCAAAAGTCCCACAGTTTGAGGGCTTCCTGGGACAGGGGAAAGGAGTGAGCACCATCCTGTTTGGTTATATAGAACATCACTGTGGTATTGTGTGTGTGTGTGTGTGTGTGTGGATGGACACTTACTTGCCCTGAAGACAGGCCTAAAACATCTGGCAAGCTAGACACACCACTCATAGCTCTCTGACACTGATCGGTAACAATAGTTCTGCCTGGCACCATAGACCTTGAGTGCTGACATTGCCCAGGCGTGCCCCCCACCCCACCACCGACACATCTGTGACTAGTGACAGCAATGGCTGTGGCTTGGAGAAAGGTACTCCTGCAAAGACTACCTGCAGCTGTAGCCACCAGAGGGACTGGAGGACCCAAAGAGGGAGCGTGAACAGCCTGTCAAGAGGGTGCCAACTCAGCCTGTACACCTAAGCCAGCCATGACTGGAGAAGGTGGAGCCGCTGCTTTGTTCGCTGCACTATGTCGGTGCAAGCCACCATATGACCCAGCAATCTAAGGCAATTCCTGGCTGTAGTGCTTGGGAACCGATGGAGACCTTTGATGATAGCACTTAGGATCAGAAATCGAGATTCGGGCAGAGACACCCTGGCTTGGGTGGAATCCAAGCCAGAGAACATAATTAATTGGGGCCGAATGGGGATCAGGGTCAGTTTTGCGATGTTGAGGCTGAGACCAAGTCTGAGGAACACTGCCTGCATCAGATTCAAGTGTTCCTTCACCTGGGCTTGAGATCTGCCCTTGATGAGCCAGTCGTCCAGATACGAGAAGACTTGCACCCGGTGCCTGGAAAAAAAATGCCGCCACAACCGCCATGCATGCCAGGGGTCGCCGATAGTGCAGGCCTCTGACCACAAATCGCAGAAAACGTCTGTGGGATGGGATTATGGAGATGTGGAAGTATGCATCTTTCAAGTCGAGGGTGGCTCCAGATCCAGGGAGGGAAATGATGGAAGCCAGGGACACCATGCGGAACTTCAATTTCTTCATTAATCTGTTGAGATTTCGCACATCTAGAATAGACCCGAGCCCACCCTTGGCCTTGGGGATTATAAAACAGGAGTAGAACCCCCTGCCCCTGAACTCCAGAGGAACCTCCTCTACCATCCTGAGTAGAAGGAGCAATTGCACCTCCTGCATAAGGAGTTGCTTGTGAGAAGGGTCCCTGAAGAGGTACAAGGAAGGTGAGTGGGAGCGAACAGAAGTGTAGAGAGTATCCCAATTCCATTGTGCTCAGGATCCAACCATTTGAGGTGATTTGAGACCAGTCACGGTAGAAATGGGATAGACTGTTCACAAAGAGAGGGAAAAGATCCAGAGATTGAGCTGGTGCTCCATCCTCGGGAGTACCTTCAAAAGTTTGGCTTTGTGCCCCTGTCATAAATATAAAGGGAAGGGTAACCACCTTTCTGTATAAAGAAAAGGAGTACTTGTGGCACCTTAGAGACTAACAAATTTATTAGAGCATAAGCTTTCGTGAGCTATAGCTCACTTCATCGGATGCATTTGGTGGAAAAAGCAGAGGGGAGATTGATATACACACACAGAGAACATGAAACAATGGGTTTATCATACACACTGTAAGGAGAGTGATCACTTAAGATAAGCCATCACCAGCAGCAGGGGGGGGAAAGGAGGAAAACCTTCCATGTTGATAGAACTATAAAATCCCTCCTGGCCAGAGACAAAACCCTTTCACCTGTAAAGGGTTAAGAAGGTACGGAAACCTTGCTGGCACCTGACCAAAATGACCAATGAGGAGACAAGATACTTTCAAAGCTGGGAGGGGGAGGGGAAGACAAAGGGTCTGTGTCTGTGTGATACTTTTGCCAGGACCAGGTCAGGAATGCTCTTAAGAACTTCTGTTAAGTAATCTAGCTAGAAATGCGTTAGATTTCCTTTTGTTTAATGGCTGGTAAAATAGCTGTGCTGAATGGAATGTATATTCCTGTTTTTGTGTCTTTTTGTAACTTAAGGTTTTGCCTAGAGGAATTCTCTACGTTTTGAATCTGATTACCCTAGAAGGTAGTTACCAACCTGATTTTACAGAGTTGATTCTTTTACTTTTTCTTTAATTAAAATTCTTTTAAGATCCTGATTGCTTTTTCATTGTTCTTAAGTTCCAAGGGTTTGGGTCTGTGTTCACCTGTACAAATTGGTGAGGATTTTTTATCAAGCCTTCCCCAGGAAAGGGGGTGTAGGGCTTGGGGGGAAGACATCTCCAAGTGGGCTCTTTCCCTGTTCTTTGTTTAACACGCTTGGTGATGGCAGCATAGGGTTCAAGGACAAGGCAAAGTTTGTACTTTGAGGAAGTTTTTTATAAGCTTAGGGGGTCTTTCATGCAGGTCCCTACTTCTGTACCCTAGAGTTCAGAATGGGGAAGGAATCTTGATAAAAAGGTGGTTACCCTTCCCTTTAGATTCATGACAGTCCCACTGCTGTTTAGCCAAGCTCTGGCCCTGGCCCGAGAAGGATTGCAATGGGTGCCTCCTGTTACTCCTGCCCTGCTTTCTACTAAAATCCCATCTAAGGAGGGCCAGAGTAGAATCGCAGAACAGTCTGGGGGTTTAAATGGCTTTCTTTGAGGGGCCAGTGTGTGAAACCTCAGGCATTTAAGGGTCACCCACGAGTCCTTAAGGCTATGCAGCCTTGAGTCCATCCGCTCTGCAAACAAGCCCGAGCAGTCGAAGGGCAGGTCCTGGATTGTATTTTGGATCTCTTGCGGGAGCCCAGAAACCTGGAGCCAAGAGCTGCACCTCAGTCATTGCCGTGGCCATATAGTGCAGGTAGCCGAGTCAACGGGGTCCAGGGTAGCCTGGAGAGAGGTCCTGGCCACCACCTTGCCCTCCTCCAGGATTGCTGCGAATTCAGATTGCGAGTCCTCCAGGTACAATTCCTGGAACTTTGCCAAAGGAATTGTAAGCATAGCGTCTTAGGACCGCATGTTGGTTAGCTATTCAAAGCTGGAGCCCCCCGGGAGTATACTTTTCGACCAAAGAGATCCAGCTTTTGGCTTCCTTGCATTTAGGCGTGGGCCCCAGTGGGCCTGCCGCTCCTTATGGTTGGCTGCCCCCAACACCAGGGTCCCAGGCTGGGGGTGGGTAAAGAGGTGCTTGTACCCTTTGGATGGCACCAAGTATCCCCGCTCTACCCCCTTGGCTGTTGATAGGATAGAGGCAGGATTGTGCCACAATACCTTGTTAGTGTTTTGGATAGTTTTAATGAGCCAAAACTACCCTCGATGGTCCTTCAGGAGCCAAAATATCCACCACTGGGTCAGTGTCCTCTGCGACCTCCTCTGCCTGCACATTGAAGTTTTGAGCAGCCCTCCTAAGGAGGTTCTAATGGGCCCTAATGTCCATAACAGGCCACGTGGTGGATGTCCCCACCACCGCCTCATCAGGGGAGGATGACGACGACCCCTTCCATGGCACGGGGTCTGCCTGGATGTCGGTCCCTTGCGTTGTGCAGGTTGCTGCTGTGGTACCCTGGTGGCTACGGTGCCGGCGCTCATGCCAGTGCCCTGTGTTACCGGTTCATCAGCCTGAGCGTCCCAACCACAAGGGGGTTCTTGGGTAACCAAGGAAGCCAACGAGGCGCATGGACCTCTGATGCCACCAACATGGCCCCATACTCTAGCACTTGGGCCTGGTGATAGGTTCATGGTGTCCAAAAAGGCCACTAAGTAGGCCCCTGCCACTGAGGGGGCCAGGACATTATGGGCACTGGTTGCCTCTCATCCTGCCTGGGGCAGCGCTGGGAGTGGTACCAGCTCCAGCGAGACATGTAGGAGTCCGCCTCCAAATCGAAATCCAAGCCCAACCATGGCAGAGCGGACCCAGACAGTGCGGGGGAATGGTGCCATATAGTGGACTTGCCCCGTGGCAGAAAAGTGTCAGTACAGCTGTTGGTGCTATACACGGGTTGATGGGATAGGGGACTGTGCAATCTGGTCCCTTGCCGCCTAGAACATGTCCGGCGTGGAGGAAAGATCCAGATCCTCCTCCAGTTCCTCCTGCACTGCGGAGTCCACCAGGACCAAACTGACGGACTTCCCTGTGAGGCAGGAGTCAATGGTGCATAGGTAGGACCAAGGTCAAGTGTCCTATCAGCCTTTTTCTTCTTGTGCGGCATCTCTGACTGCGAGTAGTGTCGTACACTGGAGCTGGTTTTCAGTATGGGGAAATGGTGGTGCCGGGACTCCTTAGACAAATCCTTCCTCAGCACTGAAACCTACCGCACAGAGGCTGGGGCACTCTGCACTGAAGTTCTCAGTGCCTGGTCTAATACCACCTCGGGGCAAAGGGCTGACTCCATGAGGAGGACTTTCAGTCTAGAGTCCCACTCCTTTTTAGTTCTGGAGGTAAAGGCCCTGCAGATTTTGAACCTGTTGGACTGGTAACTTTCAACCAGGCACTTGAGACAGGAATCATGTGGGTCCCCTTTGGCCATGGGCTTAAGGCATGACCCGCACGACTTGAAGCCCTGAGATGGAGGCATACCCCGGTCTCATGGAAGGGAAAAAGCCCAAATGTAAAACTAACTTATACTAAACTACAACTTAAGCTACATAATTATTTACAGATAGACAAGAAAGATGACCACTAGGGAAGTACTTGCAATTGCAAGAGAGCTGTTCTAACGACTGTCACTGGCGGTAAGAAGGAACTGAAGAGAGGGCAGGGACCTATATACACAACCATGAAGGACCCAACGGGTACTGCTAGGGGAAAAACCTTCCAACGATCGTGCACATGTCTTGCACACCCCTACTTGGAATTGACATGAGCAATCACTCGAAGAAGCAGCTCTTTTATAATGGCAACAATTTTCTAGATACTAAAGATATTTTCTCCATGAAGACACAAGACCATACAGCAAGTTAAAAAGGTTACTGGCAGCAGATTAAATCTTGGACTTAAATTCACTTAGGGACAGAACAAAAATGGATACAGTAACTCCTCATTTAACATCGTCCCGGTTAATATTGTTTCATTGTTGCGTCCCTGATCTATTAGAGAACATACTCATTTAAGTCGTGCAATGTTTCCTTATAATAATGTTTGGCTGTGGGGACTTGAAGCCAGGGTGGGCCAGCAGCCCCCACATGAGCTCCCCTCCACCCCTGTGCCTCCCAACCCTTGGTGGCCCTGCAGATGAGCAACTCCCCCCTCCCACAGCAACCAGCTGTTTCACAAGCATTCAGGAGGCTTGGGGGGGCAGGGAGGAGCAAGGATGTGACGCGCAGCCTCTCCCCTCCCACCCAGAGCCTCCTGAAGGCCTGCGAAACAGCTAATTGGTGTGGGCAGGAGACAGGGGAAAGGAGGGGGGAGGCTGCACGCTACGTCCTTGCTCCTCCCCCTATCCGCTACAGAGCCACCTGAACACTGCAAAACAGCTGATTTCTGTGGGCAGAAGGCATGGAGACTCCCCTTTTCCTCTGCCTGCAGCAATCTGCTGTTTCGTGGCATTCAGGAGGCTGGAGGGGAGGAGCGAGGATGTGCTCAGGGGAGAGAGGCGGGCCTGGGGCAAAGCTGGGACTTGAGCATCCCTCCTCCCACTGGCACTTTGAAAAGTCAGCGCATGTGCACTGAGCATGCGCCGTCCAGAGGAGGGAGTGGTGCAAGTAGAAATAATTTCTTGCCGGTACTGCACTCATTTGAGTGGCGGGGGGAGGGAGAGATAATCATAAGTACCAGCTATTTCACGTACATGACTATTCCCAAAAGAGATTCTGAAGGGGGGGGGGGGAAAATCACACCACATACCTGAAATCCTATGTGCCAGCATCATGCCACACTGGAGTTTTGTCATCTGTTATGCGAGAACAGAGATGGAGCCAGTGACATGACTCTGTTTAGCGTAAAAAAGAGCAAGGTTCATTTTTATTTGTTCAGGTGTGACTGAGCCTTTAGTTAGTGAGGGCATACTGGCACACATTCAGGTTAATGGGCTTCAGTGTTCCTTTGCAGTTAACTTTTTAATGTTCATAAACCTGGTATATACTGAAGTGGTTTAAAGCATAGCACAGGTTTTTAGGTTTCCAAATCTGTGAATCTCTACCTCTGAGATTTTATTATTTTTGCTGGTCATAATGTGGGAGGGTATCCTCTCCACCCTCTGCTCATGAGGTAATGAACGTGTCTTGTGGCACCCTTCTGAACACCAGCTGGAAGGAATTTTTTTTCCCCACTAAGCATGGACCGATTCTTTTCTTTTAGAAAGCATGTAATTTTTTCAGGTACACACTGATTAACACAGAAAACAATTGGGGCTGTTAATTTTCTATAGAATTTTCCAGTACAGTGGTGAAATGGGTGTTTATATATACAAACATCAACATGTTTAACTACTCACGTTCCCTCCAAATATGTAGCATTTCAGTCTGTTTATATGGAATATGGGAGTTAGGCGAGAAGCCATTTCAGCATATGAATGACTTATTAAAAGACATTTTAAGTAGAACTGTATCCCAAACTGCATTATGGTACTGTGCCCAAACATTGCATTCAATAGGAGATTCAACTTCCTTTACAGGAATAGAGCAAACTCCTGAAACTCTTACCACAAAAGTGGTCCATAGTCATGCAAATACTCCCATTGTCTTCAATGGGACTGATCAAATGATTAAGCATTTACATGATTAGGTTCCAAGTTAGTAAATTGTTCTGGATGAAACTGACAATGCTGGAGCTGTCAGATCAGAAGGAGCTTCAGTCAAATAAAGGTGGGCAGATGTATGATAAGTCTTAGCTCTGTTGCTAAGATAAGGAACATATTTTCAGAAAAGTTCTTGGAAGATTCCTGAGGCAGCTCGTTTAAGGCCATCAGTGTTCGGAATTATAATCTTCGCTTATAGTTCTCTCACCCACAAAGCTGGGAAATGAGGCACGTTTTCTTTGTTTTGCTGCTCCAGCTCCACTTAACAAAATGCATGCTAGACTAGTTTGGCTCCAAAGAAGAATTCTATGTACACTGAGGACAACACCTGATTCCCATCAGGCTGCAGAATTGGGCTGACATGAGAGTTCAAACATCCTCTGATCAGTGAAAGCAGAAACATTCCTCTAATGTTTTGGACTTGATGTGATGCAGTATGAATGTCATGGATAATTCAGACCAATGGGGAGAAACAGAATCAAAAACACTATTTAAACAACTTCCGTCTCCCCCTACCCCTCCTCCCTCAAGGATCCTGACTAACTTAACAGCACAATATATGCGCTAAACAAACAAAGCCTTTCTTTGCTGGCATATGTATTGTGCCGTTAAAGCCATATAAAGAATGAATGCCCTCCCTAGCCACGTTCAGCTCCTTTAAGGAGCAGAGCGCAGTTTCATCTATCCGAAGGTGGGGGCTAGCCCCAAGTCTTTCCAGTACCCTGTACCTGCTAAAAATCTCTTGCCAGTACTGCATACTGGAGGGTACCACAATACTTGCACTACTGTGTGTGCTCCAGAGGGATAGCATGGGTTCATCATCACATTGAATTTCCCCAGGGAAGAGTTTGCAGCCTCTGCCTTGTGTCTCCTCCCTCAGTGCTGTCTTGTAGAGTATGAGGCTACATTAACAACAACGTGTTTACCCTGGAGGGCTCAGCTGAGTGCTAGTTCATCATTTAGCAGCAAGGCATTCGCTCGGAAATATCCCACCTGATATCAACACGGCTGCTTTAGGAGAAGCTCAGGGAGCTCGTGAGCAGGACCCCAGACAATCCTCTGATTAGTGACTACAGGAAGACTTGGGAAAAGGGGAGCTGCTGCTAACATGTGTGAGCAAGAAACAGAAAGGGCTCAAGGAGCTGAGATAGGACATTGTTCCAGTGGCCCTGTGCAAGTCTGTTTTAACTGTAATGGTGGAGGGCTATGCATCACTCTTCATGCAGATCAGGGCGGAAACTACTATAGCAACAGATATTATACTAGACTATAGTAAACACCTATTGGTTGTTTCCATTGTGTCTGTACAAGTACAATATTCCCTGAACATTTCTAGCTTGTTGTGATTGTACAGTATCATGCAGCATTGTGAGTCAAGCCCCCCCAGCAAATAATAGTGGAATGTCTAACAGTAGCAGTACCACTAGCAGTAAGAAAATCAGGAAAGCCATTAGTCTGGATACTAAAACAGACGTTTTAAGGCTTTTTGATGCAGGCGAGTGTGCCCTAGACATTGGCATCACTCTGGTCTTACTCCGACCACTGTGAGAACTGCTGACAAGATCAGGGCTAGTGCTCAGTGTGCAACACCACTTAGTGTTACTAAAATAAGTTGATCCAGTAGTTTGATGGAAAACAGTGTCTCCAAGTGTGGATAGAGGATCAAAATCAGTAGAACTTACCTCTAAATTTGCTAGGCAAGGCAAAAGGCAAAAAATTTGTATGACAATTTGGAGAGAGACCAAAGTGAAGGATCACAGCCAGAGACGTTCACCGCAAGTCGGGGATGGTTTGATCAGTTCAAGAGGTGCTTCCACCTCCATAACATCAAGATGTCCGGTGAGGCGGCTAATGCAGATACTGCAGCAGCTAAAAAATTCCCTATCTCAAGAAAATAATTGAGGAAGGCAGCTATTCACCTAAGCAAGTCTTCAATGTTGATGAAATAGGCCTCTACTAGAAGAGGATGCCTGAACGGACTTACATTTCCCAAGAGAAGACAGTGCCCGGATTTAAAGCAGTTAAAGACCTGCCAACCTTGCTTTTAGGTGGTAATACTGCTGGAGACATGAAGATGACAGTGTACCAATCTGAACCACGAGCTCTCAAGGGATTTTCAAAGGAACACCTACTGGTCATTTGAAGATCTATTAAGGTGGCATGGATAACTAGCTATTTTTTCAGAATGGCTGATTCTCTATGCCATCCCTGCATAGAAGGAATACTGTGCCAAGGAAAATCTTGATTTCAAGACTACTTATTGATAATGCACCGGCTCATCCAATTAACCTGGACAACCTGTGTGAAAACGTCAAAGTTGTCTTTCTGCCATCTAACACCACATCATTCATCCAACCGAGGGGCCAAGGAGCCATCGCTGCTTTTAAGGGGTATTCCCTATGCCTTACTTTTGACCAGCTCATCAGACACACCTATGGGGAAGGCAAGCCTACGATTCGGGAATTTTGGCGTGACAACAACATTCGCAAGTGCATCGACAACATCAGTGAGTCCTGGGCTGACATTACTCAGGCATGCATGAATGGTGTGTTGGGAAATCTGTGGCCTGAACGTGTCAATGACTTAAAATAATTTAAGGATGTTGTCCCCACTATGAAGACATCCTCGGCTTCGCCAAGAAAGTGGGTTTTGATGAGGTGGAAGAAGCAGACGTTACACAACTTCTGCCATCACACGGAGAAGAGCTAACCAATGAAGATCTGATGCAACTAGAGGTGATGAGAGCAATGGAAGAAGAAGGCCAAGAAGTAAAGAATCAACCCATCGAAATTTGACTGCCAAACGTCCTTCTGAAGCTTTCCAAATGACTGAAGCTGCTGGCTTGCAAATCCTTAGTGACAATGATCCTAACAGGGAACGCAGCTCCAAAGTAGTTAGGGGAGTTGGTCATGTAATGAATGGCTATAAAGAAATTTACCAAGGAAATAAAAAAAAAAAAAAAGGAAAGCAAAACAATCTCTAGATGTGCTTTTTTGAGTTGGAAAAGTTCAGCAAGAACAGCAAAAGGATCAGCCAGACGATCCACCCTCTTACTCCACCACCTCAACCAAGTTTCACAATCATCACCTAATACAGTAATAAATTGTTTAAAAAAAACATACTGTATATGTATTAATGTCTCTTGTCTGGTGAAAAAAATTCCCCTGGAACCTACCCCCCATTTACATTAATTCTTATGGGGATATTGGATTCGCTTAACATCGTTTCACTTAAAGTCACATTTTTCAAGAACATCGCTACAACTTTAAGCGAGGAGTTACTGTACAATCAATTCACAGTCACTTTAAAAAAAGCACACAACTTAGTTGTAGGAGTACAACAATACCCAGAAACTTATAGTAGAGTATCTTGCCTATACAGTACCTAATTCAGGTCATGCTATTACTACCTCTTTCAAGCACTAGTATCACACATGTTTTGTTTGCTTCTAAAAAAACCACACTTGTGGCAACCTGTCACAAATACACAGCAATTCAAAACAAGACTCTAAAATGAACAGCTGTGAACTACTCAGCATAATATTAAAAAAACAAAAAAAACAAAAAACAAACATGGTATTCCTGAATTCCTAGAGTTTTACAGATTATGGAACTACATCTAGATACCATGTATTTAATTGAGGCCTTAAAACAGGTCACACCACATCTCATAGTTGTGCAATCCTAACTCATGCACATGTTTGAAACATTAGGCTTCCTAATACAAAAAGCTATAGTTCCAGTTACAATGGAGATCAGAACTATATTTTAAAATAAGGCCCAATGCTGAACTTTAAAGATGCAAAGAAACAATTAGGTCATAAAGAAATCACCACCACCACCACATGAGGCTTTCAAAAAAAGCCACCTTTACATGAATAACTTTCAGGAAAAAAGCATAGGTAGTTTCTCAGAGCTGGCCAAGTAACATTACTAAAGGGTTGTACATTTTATTGCTTCTGTAGGAACAATGCTTTGTACATGAGGGGCTCCCAAAATCCCTCCATTCTCCCAAACAAGTTCCCCTTGTTATTGTGTTACACCCAAAACAGAGGCCAGGTCTCAGAAGTGCTTTGCTGGTACTGGTATACAATAGTGGCAAAATGCTGCTAGTGTAGATATACCAGGTCACAAAAACCACACCTCATCACCCTCCTGATCAAGATAACTACTATGCTGGCATACATTTGTAGTGCAGACCTGACCAATCAGAGAAATGCCATCAAGTGTAGGGCCTTGCTTAGCATGGCCACCAAGAGACAAAAAAGTAGAACCTGACCAATTAACAGAGGAAAGGGTTTTTAGTTAGGGAAGACTGACAATGAAATTGGTGCAAACTCATACCAGTTTAAAACTAACAAGCTAAACCAGTAATAGTTTTAAATTGACATAAATGTGACCACACCCGGGGCTTGCAGCAGTTTAACCATGACCTGGTCTGACACTGTTTTACCAGCATAACTACATTGATAGTGGTTATTTATTTTTTATTAAAATATTTTATGGCAGCAGAACTCCCCTAATGTAGATGTAATTATACTGACATCTTATTTCAGTTTAAAAAAGTGAAATAAGCTATACTAACTTAACTTCATCTACACTAGCTATACTAGTAGAACTGCATCTACAAAAGAGTTTTTGCTGCTTTAACTATATTGGCATAGTTAAAGCAGCAGAATTTAAAATGTAGCCAAGGCCTAATTGGTTTAAAAAACAATTAAAAATGTTCAAAAACTGTTTCAACAAACTCTTAGAAGGCAGTAAAAAACAAAGGATCTGAATTAAACTGATGTTAAAAACAAACTGAGAGAAGAGATGTCTTGTGAGAGATTAGTCACTTTTGCAATTTCTATTTAAAACACAGGAGTTTATACCAGTGCCACCATATACGTTTAAAGCACCTGAAGTTGAACTAGACTAGCATAACAGACAGTTTTCAGAGTAGCAGCCGTGTTAGTCTGTATTCGCAAAAAGAAAAGGAGTACCGGTGATGGCTTATCTTAAGTGATCACTCTCCTTACAGTGTGTATGATAAACCCTTTGTTTCGTCTCTGTCTCTCTGTAAATCTCCCCTCTGTTTTTTCCACCAAATGCATCCGATGAAGTGAGCTGTAGCTCACGAAAGCTTATGCTCTAATAAATTTGTTAGTCTCTAAGGTGCCACCGGTACTCCTTTTCTTATAAGAGACAGTGTTCACCCATGTCAACTACTATAACAAGTCATAGTTTTACTTACATTTAATACTTCTTGCCTGGGCTGTGGAGGTTCTATACAAGTCAGCAGCCTGAGCAACAAGTCCATAATAGCAGAGGTCCCTATGTGCTTTATAATGAGGTCTACAAAATCATGTTTTTTCTTTAAGAAATCCACAATCTAGAAGAAATAATAAAAAAACCACAACAAGTTTACATTTTGCTGCAAGTACTTTTTCTTTATTTCCTCATGTAGATTAGTATTTCAAATATGTTCTGTTTCACAAGTTATGAGAGTGGTGAAGGCAGGAGAAGAGATTTCTGAACAAAATGTTCAGCCATCTAGAGTGAGCAATCCAAAGTTAGGCAGACTTTATAACACTGTCCTTTTAAACTGAAAAAGGACAGTTTAAAGCACTTCAAGCAGATCTTTAGTTGTGTTAACACCTTATTTCTCTCTCTTTTTTTTTAATTTAGTCTATTTACTTGTTGCATTTCATTTAGCTTGGACAATGGAAACCAAACCTATTCCACTTTCAGATTCTTAGTGCTGCAGTATTTGGATTTTAAACACTGCATGGGGATTATTTAAAAACTTTTCATTAGAACTGCAAAGTGTGAAAACATCTCTTATTTTTCTTTGGTTTATCTACACAATCTAAGTTGTGTATGACAAATAGAAATGTGGGCCAAAGAGATTTTTTTGGAGGTGCTGAGTAAAATACAAGTAGATTTCTTTAGATTCTTCCCAGAGAAATCTGAAGAAGAATACTGTAAACTCTCACTTGGCACACTCAGTGGAAACACACAAATTAAGTTATCATGGCTGTTAGAAGATTATGGGAAGGAATCATTTACGCTGAGGATGGTTTCTAAAGCAATTCATAAAATTAAAGCAAGCATTGCTTGAAACAAAGCATTTAAACATTAAGGGAAGCAGCATGGACAGAACTACATTGTGAGAGTACACTGTAACAGACACTAATTCACACCTGTTAACAGGTAACCTGATACCACTATGCATGCTATCTAGCCACTGAAATCTAATGCATTAGATCAGTATCAAAGAAGTCATTCAATTTCTCTGGCACTTATTTCAGCTAAGTCCCAAAATTTGCCCTTCCCCAAAACTTAAGCTCTTGAAAATTGCTTCACAAAATATGGTTCCACTAGCTAAAACAAATTTTTTAGACCAGCTGTGGAAACACACCGAGATTTATCAATAGGCTTTTTTTATTTTTAGAAGGAAGATACTCCTTCACCCATAAGGCCAACAATAGTCAGATCATTTTACCCAAAACCGTTCTTGAAGAGTTTCAGGAAAGAGCAAATTTTCCTAGATAGCCGTGGTATGTGTTGAGGGAGCAGACAGTACTGAACTACAAGGGGAAGGAGGATAGAACCCCAATGGAACAGGATAGTGTCCTGGCATCACAAGAGAAAGGACACTTATTCTTGATAAGCATACATGGTAGCTGTATTTAAGGAGTCAGAGGATCCCAGCCACTGGGACCAGTTACAGTTCTGTGGTCTGCTCCATTTTAGACCAAGTTCTTGCTTGTGCACAGATTTCTTCATGCAAAGAGCTTTTTTTTTTTTTTTTTTTTTTTTAAATGGAGGGGAGAAGGAGATGAGTAAGAAGGGAAGCCCCAGTAAGAGCTGTCTGCCCATCTTACCTCTGCAAAGCAATGATAAGCTAAACAAATGGGGATAGCAATAGTGAGCTGTAAGATGGTATTGCAGCCCTCACATTTCCTGCAGCAATTATCTTCTTTCTCCGCCACCACTCCTGAGTTTAACGTACTATTGGAACCACAAACATCCATGCTGAAAAAAAACAGGTCAGAAAGCTACACTGTGGCTGTGTCTATGCAGGCAAAAATTGAATTGCATAATTCATCACTACTCCAACTCCACTGGTAATAGCAACAAAGGAAGCTGTAGTGCAGACTGAGCTCAGAGCCCTGTCTATACATTACAGCTTCCACCAGTCGAGCTATACTGGTGGTGAATTACACCCCCAAATTTTGCCCAGAGAGAAGGGAAAAAACATCTACTCTACAAGTAGAACCTTGCAGGGATTTTTTTTTTTTTTTTTTTTAAAAACACGATAGGGTTCCATTATAGTAGGCCACATCATTTAGCATGAACCATGCTGGAGTCATGGACCATCTACAGGTTTAGCTTCAAAGTACTGTCCATACTACTAAAAAAGAACTACTATCTACATCAGGGACAATCTTGCTGTACCCTGATCCAACACTCTACTGTAATGAGAGCCAAGCTACAGCCAGTTAGGCTCCATCTAACAGGATTTACTGTTTAATTGGAGCCACCCCCAATTTTGCACAAGTAATATGGTTATCCAGTCAGTCCACTTTCCAGGTCTCTTTCTGGGAGGAAGATAAGAAGTGCATTGCACTATGAGGAAAAAAAACCATCACCACAAAACCTATTCTGTTTCTGGAAGTAGCAGCTAAGGCAATATAGAAAAGCTATCCAGAATCTACTTGTACAACAATAACTAGTGAGGTAAGCATGGACAGGCCATGGCTCTTCACACACCACTGTACAATGCAAAATGCTTTGTATACTCCGCAGTTAGCTATAGTTATCAGAACCATGCTAAAATTTAAGTAGGCTCTATCTGTGGCCTGTGAATAGGCCTAAACAGACTACTAGTGATACTCTGCTGCTATCATCAGATTAGTAAGCACAAGAGACTAGTAACAAGACACAGAATGCGTGATTTCTAGCAGTGCTAATGGCATTACTTATATTGGAGAGAACAGATTTGTATATACAAAAGAGAAATCTTACTTAATTGAGACAAATTGAAGATGTTATTTTCAGATATTTTGTAAAGGTTGCACTATATAAAAATTTTAGAAAGGAGAAGGGTTTCCTCAAAAGAAGACTAGATGATCATGATAGTCCCTTCTGGCCTTAAAAAAAAAAAAAAAAAAAATCTATTAAACTTCTTTAACTAAAGGATGATGACAGCAAGCAGTCACTTCAGGAGTGGGCAGAAGAAAATACTTCCCCTTAGTAACACATTTCTGACCAGACAGCTGTTCTGATAAACAAAGTGAGGACAAGTCAGTGAGAGTTACCCAGATTTTGTTAATATTCTTAAAGTGTTCATCTCTACTAGAAAACCTTTTATTGTCATGGAAAAAGTGAATCTAGTTGCTTGATTCAGCGACAACCTTTTAAAATGGTAGCCCTACAGAGGAGCGCAGCTCAATAATTACAGCTATTGATGCACATGCTACAAACGGAAGAGCTTATAAATATTTACCTGTTCCGGTTTTCTACTGATAAGAATACTTAGCACCTTGCTGAAGAAACTGGCCAATAAAGGGTTGAGAGGGGATTCATTTAATAGGAAGCTGTACAGTTTCATAAGTAAGGACTCTTCTTCTCCCAGTCTATCATTGATCTGTGAGACATCCGACGTAAGAAGCTCACAAGATATGTTCGGATACCTAGAAAAGGGACACCTTCCATCACTCATGCTTATAAAACAAATATTACACAGTAAAATATGGAATCAAAACAAAGCAATTTGGTGGGCTTGTTGCACAGATATGGAAAACCGTAAGGCTGCTGATTTGCACAGAGTTGGGTAAGTTAGTCTAAATATAAATGTACTGGTCTGTAAAAAGGTTTTATGCTTTTATTCAGAGATCAGGCATCTCCAATCTCCCACTATACTGCAGCACTACAGATATCACACAAGTTGAGTGTCAGAAGCAATACAAATAGTATATGGTGAGCTTTTAGTTTAATATCTACTGGTTAGCCCTCCTGTCTGTCTGAGCCCTAACCTCCCCACTTCAGAAATCATTTCCCATTTTGTCTGGGGGAAAAAAAAAAAAAAAAAAGAGGGCGCAATTCAAGTGTCAGCAAGCGAAAAACAGATAGTCCTGATACTCTGTTTTATTCCTAGAGTTCATATGAAGACCACAAAGTCAGCATGATCATTTCTGGATCAATACTATTTTTAACATTTTTAATATGTTTGTTAAAAGTCTCCCTAATTCAGGCAGCAGCATCTCTCACAAAACCTACAAAGTTGATTAGTATTTCTTCATGCCAAGTTAGAAACACATGCACTAGGACAGTTTAATCTAAACTACTACAACATACACAATATGTACATGCAAAACATAAGGCTTTATACACTTTACATTGGGTAGCTATATAGCAAAAAAGAATTTTCCAGTATTTTAGTAGCAAAGGTATGCAGACCCACAGTCCTGTGCATTTATTCACTTAAGTTTATTTCTTTTAAAAATGCCTCTAAGTGCTTTAAAACCAAAATTTAAAACCAACCAATCGTTAGCATATGGACTTATTTTAACTGTATGGATATATTACATTAAGGGCTGCGGGGCAGCATCTCAGTTACTCTCTACCGAAAACTTAACTAGAAGCCACAACAAACTATGGAGGCCTGACGTAAGATACTCTTTGCCTGAAATACTGCTTATTAAGATGGCAGCCACATTATGCACTTAGTTTTCAAGTGATCATCAGGTGCAGCTCCCTGTAGAGTGCACTGAACTAGCCCAAGCTAGACGAGAGAAGTGCTTGTATAACTGTTGCAAGGTATATGAAAAGTCTGAACCCCTTTTTTGCAAAACTCATGAAAAACGGTTCTTGGCCACATCTGCAGTTTGATCACAATATCTCCACACTAAAGGTTCATAATTAGAGATTAAGCACATTCCCTTACAGCGGTAATAGACTCTCTACCATTCATCCCCAACGATCTTCACTAGCCATTAATGACATGGGTAAAAGTGTTTGTGGGGAATACATCACCCTATCAAAACCCTATTAGTATCACTCTATTTCTAATGATACAACAAAGAGTGAGGCTTTCTAGACAATCACCTGAGATAATCCCCCTTCAATGCACCCTTTCAACATTTGGGCACCAAATCAATTTAGGGGGAGTTTTCAGGGGCCTTAACCACACTAAATGTATAAGCATTAACAGGAGTCATGATGTTAAGTAGCACAAAAACACTCAGAAAATCCAAGACTTACTAGAAAGCAGAAGACAGAACTTTTAAGTGCATACCAGTGCAATTACAGACTGGCCTACAGGAATTAAATACTGATTTCTCCTCTCTCTACGCCTCCCCAGTCTCACAGATAAGTAGTGTTTTCCTACTTGTATCTGATCTTTTCATCCATGTCTTGAGGTGGTTCTTCTATAATAAATGAAACTAAATCTTCCAGACATTCTGATTTCAACAGAAACTCTATAAGTTTGCGATTCTGAGCTTTGCATTCCTGCAAAACATCCTCCTCGTCCATCAATTCCTTCAGCGTTACATCTTCTCTTTCTAGAAGTGTGTCTATGTGGGATGACGAATGGAGATCAAATTTCCAAAACATGCTGGTCTGGACAAGGAGAAAAGCATACGTAGAGTGTTAATTTTCTAATTTATTTTAACAGTTGTTAACTTGTAGTTCTCCCCAACAAAAAGCCATGAACTCCATTATATCCATTTCATAGCCTCTAAACCCAAAAGGAACCTGAATGCATAATACAGACACCACTAAAGCTTGAACAAGACACACATTATCAGATGCTGAAAGATTATGCATGGACTCTGGGGAATTTTACTGTAATTCACGAATGCTGAATGATAAGCCAATGTTTTAACTCTTCAAAAAAATTAGCTAGATCCAGAATTTGAACATTCTACAAAGACATGACATGTTAATGCTGTGTGAAAGAAAAAAAGTTAACTCTGTTCCTAATTTTTTGATTTCTCTTGTACTCCATTAGGTATATTTGTATAAAAACAGGGGTTTTGTTCATTGGTCCAGTGGCTTATGCTCCACTTCAAATCACTATCTTCAGTAAGGGTCAGATTCAGACAGCCTGCCTGCTGAGCAGCTGACAGGGCTCTTTTTTGGACAGAGGAAGATGCCAGGAGCTTCCCCCAATACTGCCTAAGACTGGCAGAGCTAATACTCTTGCACACACACACGCTCCCTAGAAGGCTACAGAAGGAATTCTTGTTGACACTGTCAGAATTTTTCAAAGGAGCTCCAGCCAGAACTCAGGCTTGTTGCACAGATATTGCCCTTGGCTCATATTCTTGTCCTAAGTGATCTTGCACACAAATGCTGTTAAGGCAATTGTGATAATCAAAGAAGGAATTACAACTTCAGGTTTATCGGATAAAACACTCCTGCTTTTATGCATATATCCTTAGTAAACCACCATAAGCACTCCATCCCCAACAAGTTATGACTGTAGCATTTAAAACTACTACAGAGTTATTTCCATAAGATATCATCTGGTCTTAAAGGAAATCTTTTTCATTCACATACGATGAAGGAAGTGGACTCAAGGGGATTTTAAAGCTATAACCAGTAATTAAAAGAAAGGGTTTTTTCCTGCCAACTTGAGTCTTTAATAGCATGGTTTTAAACAACATTCAGTCTATAGAGAACAGTATGAAATGTTAAAATTTTTTAACAGGTACCTCTACAATTAGAGGCCTTTGCACCAAATCTTCACACTGCAGTACATTAGTGGCAACAGAATTAGCTTTTTTAAGGGATATGGGGATATACAGAGACATGTATACTTTAGCAGAAGTGCCTTTGAGCTGTACCTTTTGGTATTCAAAATCAGTTTTAGAGTGCACAGGCAACAAACCCAAACTGTACATTATGCATCTGTTAGACATGCGCCTAACACAGCCTACAAAAATTCATTTAAATTAAACATCTCATCCACAATACCTAGAATGCAGTCAATTTACTTACAAATAAAATCTCTGTGTGTGTGTGTGTGTGTGTGTGTGTGTGTGTGTGTGTGTATATACACACACACACACACAGAGAGTAATTTCTGGAAAAAAGTTAAGAATTTAGCATGTAGATCAAGTCTAGCTGACACAAAGTGTCAGAGTTCAGCATCACAGTGTATATATCAAGGCAAATATGTTTTCACAACACCTAGCATAACAGGGTCATTAGGTGTTACTACTACAATTACATTACAATAAAGGTTTTGTGTTTACACCATGCCTATTTTAAATATATTTAGCCAGGGTACTATTGTTTTCCAGTGTATCATGCAAATCTCTTAAACACCCCATATTAATCTTAAAATTGTTTAGCGCATCCAACAATTTTTTTTATTTATTTTTTTTAAACAAGGATACAAAACGTATTGGGGTCACTGAAACGGATACGGGAAAGGAGTAAATAAAGTTTTAATTTTACATATACTATCATTTTGAATCATCTGACTCCCATGCAAGAATTAAAAAGGAAGTACAAATAAGATGTTAAGAATCAATTAGACAGAACAATCTTACCTACCAGTTAAATTAGTAAGTTTACAAGAGTAGTCAGAATCCATACATTTGATTTTATTTACAATAGATGTGTTAGCTTGTAATTTGATTTAAGTTTATTATATAATTGTTTTCAAAAACATTGGCTTATTTGTTGTTACAGCTGCACAACCATTTACTATGGACAAACAACAGGTGTTTTGTTGACCCAACAGCAAATATATATTTCGATCCTATTACATAGGATCAACTACCATACTCCCCCGCCCCCCCCCATTAATACAAGTTGGAGCTTTGGAAGTAGCAGCTATTAGTGTTAAGAATTCCAGACATAAATCCCTTTGCAATGACTGAGGAAGAGACACTCACCCAAGCGTCCTTTCAAAATCTGTTTCAATAATTTCATTCAAAATCAATTTAACAATGGATAATAAGAGAAAAGGCATACTACTGCAAACATGTTACTGCGTTATTTCACAAACTGTCTCCCAGGCAAGCTGTGTTAGGGGTGCTCCCTCAACATGGCAGGTGCCGAGCAGAGATTATTCCATCACTTTCCAACAGGAGCCCAGGTCCCTTGGAATAAGGAAAAATAAACACCGTAAAATGTGCCAAAAGGGGAAGTCCAGGAACCCTGAAGAGAAGAGAACTTTCTTAAAAGTATGATTGGCAGTTACCTAGAGGACTTAGAGCAGTTCCAAATGAGCACAGCAACTTTGAAAAACAGGCAAGTGACAAGTCCATCTCTACCGCTAGTTTTCTTCTACCTCCTCCCCACACCAAAAATTTCTATTCTTTAAAGGGGAACTTTCATGTATGGTTACACAATCCTACTCCCATTGACCACAACAGGAGTACAATTAGGCCCAATACATCCATAGCCCAGAAAAAGCCATTCATTATAGCTTGCTCTTTAGATTTTCAACCATCTCCAAAGCCCAATTTGGACTCTCAGTTGCTTTCAGTATCAGGTTTCAGTATTGGTGTGAGTGCCTGAAAACATGTTTGTTGCTTTCAACACAAGATGCAAAATTTGAGATTTTAAACATGAAGCAGACTCAAAAAAAGTAAAAGTAAGCATCAACACAAGCAACTGCTTCAGGATAACTTTATAAGAGTCACTCTTAGAATTGAGAAGGGTTCTTTTAAAAAAGAATACCATGGTAGTCAACAGCTGACAAAATGGCTCTATGAGCATATTACTACATTGCTTATAATATTTCGCTAGTTAGCTTTGTTTGTTGTCTTTTTTCAGACAGACTACACAAGTCCAAATAGAGGCCTGTGTGTCACCATAAACGTGTACTGTGTAATTTCAGAAGTTCTCTTAACTCACTTTTTTAAATACACAAAGTTAGTGCAAAATAACATAGTTCAAAATCCCAATGAACTGGGATCAAATGTTTGGAGAAGCTACAGCTTCTCTACTAGTAAAAGTTTCAACCAATTTATCTTCCAAAAATTGGTTTGGCCAGGAAATTGCCTAATTTACTCTGAAAGGAAGAGAGACAGTACCTACAAACTATGAAGAAAGTGTCACTATCTGAATTATTGATCATTAAGAAGTTAGGCTGGTTTGAAATTTTAAAACTTGCTGATGTTTATTTGCTTCCCTTTAGCAAAGCAATTATCCCTTCAAACATTCCACACAGCAGAGTCCCCTTGAAAATTCACATGCGTGTTGTAAGTAAAGAAAGTATATTGCAATCAGGCAAAGTTAATAATATTTTTTTTACTGAAAGTGGTTTGGAGCTCTGTCTTGCTCCATGTGAGGTCAAATGAGAGAGTTTGCCATTGTCTTCAATGGGAGCAAGATTGGTAACTACGTGCATCAGTATGTTACCTTCCATTGGGTGGTAGAAGCTTAGAAAGGACACAAGAGCCAAAGATTTTCTTTCACTTAAAGAGATAGCCACCCATCTTTTGGAGTTACAGGACCAGGCATTGCAGATGTGTGCAGTTTATTAAGGTTAGATGCAAGCCTTCCAACAGCTGGCTGATTTTGATCCTCTAAAAAAATAAAATATCCTCATACTTGCAAATGTTTAAGATTCAGAACACTCTAATTTTCAACAAAAGCTTAGAGTAAGCTAAGCATTTTAAGACAAAAATGGCTCCTCTCAAGTTCTGCAGTGTCTTGACAAAGGTAGTAAATCTGTGGCAGAACTGGGAACAGATCCCCAATCTCAAGTGGTAGGCCCATGTCTTAAGTACTAGTCTGGTGCCTCATGCAATTTTATTAAAAATTGCTAATTAGGTCTGCTGTAAAAGTCAGTAATGCTTACCTACATTTGAAAGTACAATGAAATCTCCTATACAAGTGTAAAGCATCATTAACCACCCCATTTTTCTGACTGAGTAAAGGAGAGACTGAATCTCTCTCAAATAGGAAACACTGCAGCCTAAAAGGGTTCCACAGCCAGAGACTACTCTATGTCCTGCATCTGCTAGCATGATAGGATCTCTTTTTAAGTTACTTTGTAAAAATCTGCATTTAACACAGAGAGAAGATGTGTATGTTAACTACACAGCCTATCATATGAGGACTGAAGAAGGTGGGTCTCCACAGAAGGCCCCATCTCAGATCGAATAAGGTGATAAGGGAACTATTTCAACTGTATAGCCAGAGATACTATAATCTGTAATTTTTAGAAGAGTAGGGCTGATCATAGAGAAAGCTGTATTAAAAAACTGCATGGCTACAAGTTCATGAGTCAGGAAGTGTGAAAACTACAGTTGCACATTCAACACTAATACATATGCATTACAGTGGTCTTGTATGATCACACAACTACTTATCCTATGGTACAAGATGTCATACAAATTCCTCCCCGCCCCCAACACAGTCACAGGTGTGCATGAAACAACCTGCCACCAGTCAGGCTAGACAATGGAACTTACTACCAACTGACAGACCTTACCCCATGGACTAAAGAATCATCTCCTCTAGCTGAGGGCAGCAGGTTCTTACCCTCCTTGCAGACCATCTAGCTGAGGAAAACATGACTGCTAGCATAGCAGAGTGCAGATAACTTTCAAACAGCCCACAGGTGGGACAGGAGAGGCCACGGAGGTTGAGAGGAGAGGAACTTCACTACTGCATACCTAAAGAAGGTTGCAGGATACTATGGAGATGCAGTAGCTTTTACAGAGTTAAGGTTACGATCTGTGTCCTATTGTAAAGGAAGTTGTGCCCTTCTCCCATTACCCCCCAAAAAATCTGTATGGGTTTTCATCAACTAGAATTTGAACTGACATTTCTAAATATACTAAGTTAGAGAGATGTATAAAGCAGCTCCTTTTCAAAAAGTTTTAAATGTTTATGTCCCTTTGCCAGCCCAATGATACATCACATCAAGATTCTCCACAAGTAGATTTTACTCCCTACTGCAGGGCAGCCTCACTGCATTTAAAATCCATTAACAGTAATTAGATAGCACAGTGATAAATGCCTATTAAGCAGATATGTTTTGAACTGGCTTGTGAGAAAATTTTTAAGAGCAAGCATAATCAGATTTTCAATGGATATAATCTGAAAATTAGATAAATGCTTATTAGTAAAGCTGACCAAAAAGAAAAAGCCAGAGAATACCTTCTACAACTGCCACTCATGACCAAGCTTTTCAGTAAGGATATTGGGGTAATGCTGTCTATAATCAGTACATTTTCACTGACAGATTCCCCACTTCCCTACAGCAATTTTGAGGTCTATAGGGCAATATGGATACTGATTTCCAGCATTTAGTGTATTTTGGCCAGTGCCCACCACGCCTTTAAACCAAGTATAAGTCACCCAAGATGCAAAAAAAATTCTAGGCAAATGCCACCAGAAGCTTCCAAAAAATCCAGTGAAACTTCATTTGAATTACCAGCTAAGGCCACAAGAGGAGATATGTACTTAACTCTACGACACTTAAACACAAATTGAATTGTTGATTATGAGTTACAATGCCCACAAACATTAACAATGCATATTCTGTCAAGTCACCACTAAAACTATGACCCAAAAATACATGCTACTCTTTTTTGTAGTCAGTTGACATTCATGACTCAAAATTCCTTAACTTTTCAAGTCCATACATAGAGATTATTTTACATTCAAGAAACAGCAATGATTAATTTTACCAAAAATTCTCTTAAATAATTGAATTTCAGTTAACTATCCCTTAAATGGAAATACCGACAACCAAAATCCAAGTAAAAACAATTCACCTACAAATCCATCACAACACAATTCTGACCCCCGAAGTATGCACTTCTTTATATTTGATAGGTATAGCATAGGGGTAGGCAAACTTTTTGGCCAAAGGGCCACATCTGGGAATAGAAATTGTATGGTTGGCCATGAATGCTCCCAAAATTAAGGTTGGGGTGCAGAAGACAGTGAGGGGGTCTGGTTGGGGGTGTGGGCTCCAGGGTGGGGCAAGACATGAGGAGCTCAGGGTGCAGGAGGGTGCTCTGGACTGGGGAGTGCGGGGGCTGAGGGCTCTGGGATGGGGCTGGGGATGAAGAGTTTGGGGGTGAAGGAGGGTGCTCTGGGCTGGGACCGAGGGGTTCGGAGGACAGGAGGGGGAAGCAGGACTGAGGCAGGGGCATGGGAGAGGCCCACGGGTGCAGGCTCCGGGCAGCGCTTACCTCAAGCGACTCCTGAAAGCAGCAGCTTGTCCCTTCTTGGGCTCCTATGAGGAGGTACAGCCAAGCGGCTCTGCACCCTGCCCAGTCCATAGACTCCACCCCTGCAGCTCCCATTGGCTGTGGTTCCCAGCCAAAGGGGGCTCCGGGGACAGTGCCTGGGGTGGGGGCAGTGTCCAGAGCGAAGCCCCCTGGCTGCCCCTACATGTAGGAGCTACAGGACCACTATGTTCCTGCTTCCAGGAGCCATGTGGAGCGGCCCCTGACCCTACTCCCCAGCTGGAGCACCAGAGTGGGGCTAGCCCCAGACCCCACTCCCCAGCAGGCGCTCGAGGGCTGGATTAAAATGGCTGGTGGGCCGGATCCATCCCATAGGCTGTAGTTTGCCCACCCCTGGTGTAAAATGTTTACTGAACCTACTCATTTCTTTGCTTTTAGTCCAAATTTCTTAAGTGATATAAAAACTGACCACAGCATTGCTTTATGTAAAAAAGGAAAATTTGTTTCAAAAATCATATTAAGGCTTCTGGGTAATGTGACAGGGTCAGGCCAGATGGCTACAGGAGAGTGACAGAAGGCAGATATACTAGCCCCAGGTTAAGCAAGTCCCTTTTTCCTTGGTAAGGAAACAGGGAAGGTTCCAGAACAATCAGGAACTTTCTGGAAACAATTAAGGCAGACAGGCTGATTAGAACACCTACAGCCAATCAAGAAGCTGCTAGAATCTATTAAGGCAAGCTAATCAGGGCATCTGGGTTTTAAAAAGGAGCTCACTTCAGTTTGTGGTGCGTGTGTGAGGAGCTGGGAGCAAGAAGCCGAGACTGAGAAGGCGTACTACTGGAAGACTGAGAAGTACAAGCATCACCAGACATCAGGAGGAAGGTCCTGTGGTGAGAATAAAGAAGATGTTGGGAGGAGGCCATGGGGAAGTAGCCCAGGGATTTGTAGCTGTCACGCAGCTATTACAGGAGCCACTGTAGACAGCTGCAAATCCACAGGGCCCCGGGCCGGAACCTGGAGTAGAGGGTGGGCCCGGGTTCCCCCCATCCCTCCATTTCCGTAACTCCCTACTTGATACCGGAGTAGTTGACCTGGACTGTGGGTTCCACCAGAGGGGAAGGTCTCTGGCCTATTCCCCGATCCACTAGGTGGATCAGCAGAGATTGCGGGGATTGTTGTTCTTCCTTTTCCCCATGCTGGCCAGAGATGAGGCTAACTGAGTGTACGGCAGATTTGAGCCACGAAAGTGGCCAAACTGAGGGCTGCTGTGAACCTCTGAGGCAAGCAAATCTGCCAATAAGCATAGGACCCACCAAGGCAGAGAAGGAACTTTTTCACAGTAATTTTTCAATTATGCTTCTCAAATTAAAAGATTTTCACCTCATTTTCTACAGAACAGGAAATGAAAAGTGAGGATCCTAGAGTAAGACTCCTAAAGTATTATTCAATATTAAAACCATAGCTACTGTTTCAACATACAGCTGTATTAATTTACAATGTGTTCAGGAGTCACTCATTCTTAGCAAATAAATGCAACTTGTACCTTAAAGTCATTTATATTGGAGTTTTTTTGTTCAGTCTTTTTGGGTACACAGAAGTGAGATGATAAAAACGAACATGTTGTTCTCTGGTACTCTTTTTCATCAGAGTTCAAGCTCTTTGCATTCTGGGAAAGCCACAAGATATGTTCTGCTTCACACAAAGTGGTTAATACATATTCAAGTGTACTGCTCTGGTTGCAGTGTTAAATATTGGATATATCAAGTGAAAGTACTGCATCTTCTTTCCAGCAGAGTCCAAAATCCTTATGATTCCAGAGCTGCCTTTGTTTATGTAGGTCAAGTGTTTTTTAGTCCCACAGCGTGAAGCTTTTATTAGTTTTGTTGACTGAACTGTGTCTTAAGTTTGCACTCTCTCATAAATTTCATCCTTGTTAACTGCATAATTTCTACACTTGGAAGCTTTTCCCTTAAAATGTACCTAGCTGCTCTTAAGAAAACTGTGAATGAAAGACTATTTGGTTCCATTGTTCAGACTGAACTAGGAAAATATGCTTCTATTAAAAATGCTAAAAAGACAGAACAGGCACATTCCATAGATATATGGTTGAATACCATTCTCAAAAGAAGAGACCTTGCTCTGTCCTGCTATAGTTGTGGAATATTCAACAGGTTGCTTGAAAAGAATGTGGTCACTTCCTAATGTGAATGAATATATATTTTTCCCAGTTGAACAGCAGCTGATCATCTTGCTCAGGGGTGGCCAACCTGTGGCTCTGGAGCCACATGCAGCTCATCAGAAGTTAATATGCAGCTCCTTGTATAGGCACCGACTCCGGGGCTGGAGTGACAGGTGCCAACTTTCCAGTGTGCTGGGGGATGCTCACTGCTCAACCCCCAGCTCCGCCACAGGCCCTGCCCCGGCTCTGCCCCTTCTTGCCCCCTCCCCTGAGCCTGCCATGCCCTTGCTCCTCCCCCCCCCAGAGCCCTCTACACACCACAAAACAGCTGATCGGCAGGTGCGGGGAAGAGGGGGAAGGCGCTGATCGGTGGGGCTGTCAGTGGGTGGGAGGACCTGGGAGTGGGAGCTGTTGGGGGGAGGTGCGGGGCTGCTGATGTATTACTGTGGCTCTTTGGCAATGTACATTGGTAAATTCTAGCTCCTTCTCGGGCTCAGGTTGACCACCCCGTTCTAGCTAGATCACAACTTTGCATAAAAGTGTATACAGACCCACATTAAGACTTATTGCTGAAGCCTTCAAATATACACTGCTCTGACCTAGTAAGTATACAAACAGTCTAAACTAGTTAATATTTACTAACAAAAGTATTGGATACCTAAATTATATAACTAGTTATAATCTAGCGTGTCTTTGCTATTAATAAAGTTATCAATGAAATTACAATAAGAGTTTTGAGACAAGAATCAAATGTCTCCTTGTTAATTCCCCCACTCCACCCCTGTATCTTCAAGCTACTGGTAAAGATGCTGGATTAGTTAGGACTCTTAAACACGAGTGTAAATAAAAACTGAAATCACCCACTCCAGCTGTGAACATGGCTGGTTCACTAGTATCAACAAAAAAAAAGCTTATGATATCATTGGTTTAAGAAATGCTTTTTGCTAGGTTTAGAACATTTTTGCTTTCCCACCACCTAATATTTTAATCCCATTAGTAGACTATATTATTTGTATCACTGTGGCTTCTGCTAAGAAGACTTAATTTATGTTTTAGAGGTGTGCGACAGACTGCATAGCTAAGCACAAATAATTTTACAGTTTGTCAGTCTCAGTTTAGAGTGTGTACAGGTTGCTGCAAAAAGTGAATTCAGATGCAGAAGTAGACTGGAATATCACTATTGTTTCAAAAGTTGAGAGCAAGAACCTCTGATGGAAAAAGTCTGCTGTCCACAATTGTGTGCATCAATCCATGAACACATTTGTTCAGAAACAATTCCTTCCAGCACACAGAGAACGGATGCTGTGAATGCTGGATTGCTACCATTTTTTCTGTGATAGAACCAATAGCAAAAGCACTAGTAAAGGATTTGATTACACAGTACTGAAATGTGGGCCTTGTGTTCCCAACAGAAGTCAAAGAACAACTGTCTTTAAAATGGGCTGTTTTAAAAATATAGATTTACTGTTGCTCCCTACACTACTAGATCAGAAGATGGTAATTCCTTCCCCTCTCCCCCTGCTTTGAAAGAGATTCAAATGACCTTCCTGAAATCCCCAAACTTGAGCACTATGCCTGGCTTAGTTTAAAACAAATACCTCACGATTAGGAAGGGGGACAACAAAACAGAACAAACTGGATCTGCATTAACTGTCTCGGTACCCCATGCCAGATACCGGTGGCAGCTATGAAACTTCCTAGCACAAACCCAAATAGTTTAAAATGTCAATTGTAAAACCAATAGTAAGGTCATCACAATGCTACATTTGTGACAATGTGAGATATGGTAGTGGTGACAGTGGTACAGGATACAAAGGAAAAACAGCCAGCTAGGAAGAAGAGAAAAATGACTTGAAGAAAGCTGCAAAAGAAAGAAGGAAGGGCTTGGCTACAGAAGAGAAGCTGCAAAAAGGGAAAAATAGCTAAAGGACAACAGTTGAGTCCTACAAAAATAACGTAAGTAAGCCTTTCTGAAGGGGGAGAGATATCAGGGAGAGAGAAGACGACAGACTAAAGCACTTAGGAACCACCAAATGTTTAAATGCCTTATGGTGGCAGGAGGGGAAAGAAGTTGTCCCTATAGATGAAATTTAATAGCAATGTTTCTTACCTGTTAACAAAAGTTTTAAAAAGGTTAAGAAAACAAAACGATTTGTATTCTCTGTGGCTCCTTGCCCATTACAGGATATCCTGGCAACAGCAAAATCTTTCAATCTACAATATTAGCAGATTAGCAGGACTGAATTAGGTTAAGATGAAGTAGATTTCTTCCTATAAGAAAAAAACAAGACATTTTATAGTTTCATAATGTTAACAGGTTTCCATTAAACAGCTCAAATAGTAGTAACATGAAGGTTCTGAGCTACTGGGGATTGAGAATATGAAGGAAGAGAGGGAGGGAGGAGATTTGTTTGGAAGAAACTGAACCTGATCCTGTAAGTCATTTTTTACATACATGGTCTTTTGAACAATTCTAGAAGAAAGCTTTTGTGACTGTTTCTAGTCTGTTCAATATTCCCCCTTTTCTCTGCCATCTCCTGTTTTGAACAAGGATTTGGGAATTCTTCATATTGTTGTGGGTATATGAAACTATCTTAAACAGTTTTGACCCTCTGTGATTGAAGACTATATATTTAAGACACTGCTTTTTACCTTCCCAAAAAGGAAAAATCTGGTCGATACCTGTAGCTGTGCGTATTTGAGGATCTCATCTAACTGAATTTATACTCACCTGCCTGCATTCCCTCAGATTTAGGGAGCAGAGCAACATTTTCTCCCTTTTTGTATGGTCTTGCTCTATCATGACTGTTTGAGAATCTATTATACTAAGTGCTGATCTACAAAAACTTACATGAAAATAAAGAGATGCACTTTAAGAGATTTAATTATTTTGGCACAAGTCTGCAGGGCACTTCAGAACAAAACAAAAAAGTGGCAAAAGTTAGTTCACCTAAGGTTGGACATATCAATTTTAGCCACTTATTATGAAGTAAGGGTGGCCACACAGAGTTGCACTGAACAAAAACCACGTTTTAAAACAGATTTAGTTAAACTGGTGTAAGCTAGGTCTCCTAAGTGACCAGTCCTTAAAATTGGGCGAGTTCTTAGTTTGCCACTCAAAGGAATACAGACACTGAGGCACCAGCAGCTGGTCTCTGAACAAGGCTCACCTGCTTGTGCCTCAAAGTGACAAATGGAAAATTTCTTACCAATAATTTCCTTTGTTTGCAGCATCACCCACAATTCTTGATATCTGGGCTGCTTTCCTCTCTCTGCAGCTCCTGCAGGCAGATCAGCATTTTGGCGCTGCATTGTCTGGCTGGCCCCCTCAACTCGTGCTTGCTTCCAGGTGAGTTATTCTCAAACTGTAAAACTTGCCTATCATTACCAAATATTCTAGAGATAAAGTAACATACGGTAGACCAAGGAAGATGGTCTTATGGTAACAATTTCACTTAATACTTGACCCTTAACTAATGAGCGATCCAGGGGTGGGTAGAATTGTGGGAGAGACTGCTAGCAGAAAGGAAATCAGTTAGAAATTTTCCATTCTGCAGCCCAGGATCTCCCACAATTCTTGACCACTGGGAAGTAGCCAGCAGATGTAGAGAGGGTTATAAAAAAAAAAAAAAGATCAGAAAGGAAAGGAAAAACAGTATTTCCCCCCCCCCCCCCCCATCTATAATATTTGCTCCAAAGGCAAAACAATTTCCAGGTCACTTACATGCAGTACCTTCCTACCAAAAGGATACGTCTGCAGAGCACAGGAAGTCCACTTTGTAGTGATTTGACAAAAATGGTAGCATTTGATCAAGTGGCTGCCTTACAAAATTTCCCACAGTGGATGCATTACCTCTTTCTGCTCAAGAGGTCTCCAGGAATCACAGGGGGTGTGCCCCGACACATTCTGGAACTGGAATCTCCAATGCCTTTTACCCTTTCACAGTGCATTGTCTAATCCATCTTGCAGTAGAGGATCTGGAAATTCTGATTCCTTGGCATTTTGAATGGAAGGATACAAACAGGGCCCTCCCTTTCCTTGTGGACTCCATTGTGGTAAATTTTCAGAGCCCTTCTGACAGCTAAGGTTGCCATCTCTCCTCAGTGGGATGCTGTGGCCTTGGACAGAATGAAGGTAGAACCATCTCTTGGGAATTGTGGAAACAAGAGTTCATCTTCAGGATAAATGATTCTAGAGTTCTGACCACTACTTTGTTCTTAAACACACACTAAAGGTTCCTGCATAGAGCATATTGCCTGCTCTGACACTCACCCAGAGGATGTGATGGCTATTAGAAAGCAAGTCTGGATGAACAAAAAAGCAGACACCTGACATCCAACGGTGCTAGGTTGGAGATCTCTGAAGCCTTATTAGAGAAAATCTAAAAAGTTAAATGGAATTCCTGGATTTCTATGATTTGCTTTATGTACCTGTCACCATCCGCAAAACTTGGACCAGATAAAGGAGTATGCTTTCAAGGCAGATTTTCTTCTAGAAGAAAGAAGTGTTCTAATGACTTTGGAGGACAGACCCAATACTGTACTTCCCTTTATTAGGCAGGCTATTTGATGCAGCCAGTTCATATACAGATGACGCAGAAGATCTTATGAGATGTCCTGAATCTTTGGGGGCTGTAATGGCAGTCCCAATTTCAGCTCTAAATCCAAAAATCAGGGTGTCCTCAGACAATGTGATGTCAATGTTACTGTAGTCTGTTCTAGTTTTATTTTCTGGACCACCTTCCCTAACAACAGGAAGGATGGAACACATACAGACATGTCTCTTTATACCCATCTGTGTGATAGGGCACCTATTTTCATCCATCTGGGTTCCACTTCCTTAGTGAAGTACTTTGGTCTAACAGCGATGTGGTTTGCAAATAGGTCAGTTGAGGACAGGCCAAATGATTGGATGGTTAACTCAAAGCCTTCTTGATTCAGGCACCCCTCAGAGTTCACCTTGTGCCTGCTGAGCTCTTCACCTTCTTCAGGTCTCCCATTATGCGAAGGTGAGGAGAGAATGTTCCACCTATTGTATGAATTCCATTACTTCATGGTGTAGTCCTGGGATTCTTGTTCCTTCCTGGTTGTTTACATATGCAACAATGCTCATGTTATCTGACTAAATCAGGATGTATAGGGTCATACAAGATACAGGACTGGAGGAAAAATGGATAGGCTGGCACCTGTAACTCAAGGGATTATCCCAGATTAACTGCCTCCCTGACCCACTGGTCCATGGTCAAAGCAACCCATTACTCCAGGAAATGGGAAATTCTGCCCCCAAGCTTCAGCACTAGGTGGAGACCACTGTGGTCCTTCACAAAGAGGCTTGGGAGAGCAGTTTCCTTGGGGGTTTCCTCCCAAGCCAAAGTTCTATGTTTTTTCCTCTGGAGAACACGCTGCCCCTTCGCTGGTATTTGTATGAGGATGAAGGCTGAAAGGAACACTTGTCTAAAGGCCAGTCTGCACTCTCTCAAAGGCATGGTGTGGAAGGGACTGTCCAGATTTTGCAGCATTGGCTAGCTTCTCTCCAAAAAAGCTCCCTTGAATGTGGTAGAGCACAACACCTGCTAGAGTGGCAATCCATCTTCCAGGGACAAAGCCACTGGTGGTACCTGGTCACTGAGCTAGAAGTCATGGCTTTGACTGAAAATCTCATCACATCCATTGAGGCATCACAACAAATGTTGGCAGGGAAACTTTCTTTAAAAAAAAAAAAAAAAAAAAAAAAAAAGAGCCAAAGTCAGCGTGATCCTCGAACTCAGATTTCCAGCCAGGAGAGAGATGTCCTTGGCAAAGCAAGTAGCTGCGAGGGATGCCCTGATGGAGGCTGAGGAGCCCTCAGTCTTTTTTGAAACTGGCCTGTTTTCCTATTTGTGGGGTTCTTAGGACAGAACTCCCCTTTTGAGATTTCCTGGCTAAATATATGCAAAAAGAAGAGTACTTGTGGCACCTTAGACTAACATTTATTTGAGCATAAGCTTTCAGAGCTACAGCTCACTTCAGATGTGAGCTATAGCTCACGAAAGCTTATGCTCAAATAAATGTGTTAGTCTAAGGTGCCACAAGTACTCCTTTTTCTTTTTGCAAATACAGACTAACACGGCTGCTACTCTGAAACCTGGCTAAATATATGGTTATATATGGCAGCATTATCCCTGCATATCTCAGTAATTAGGACTTTGTGGTCCTGGATCCTATAGAAGCTAGGATCATTTGTGTCCATATGCTTGCCTTTGTCTGTCTTATCCCATTAATCCCTAATTACTTCCTCAATGGAGGAGTGTAAGGGAATCCCCCCCATTACCTCAGGGGAGGATTTTGAGGGGAGAAGTTTGCTCAGGCTTGCTCTTGGGATTTTGTTCAGGTTAGTCATGAATCTGAACAGTGGATTCAACCTTGTTGCACGTGGCCTCAAACTTCTCAGCGGGGATGGAGGGGAAAACACCTTTGAGTCTTTCCACAGTCCTGACTGGAGTCAGACCCTGACAATTTACCATCCTCTGTGCAGGATAAAAAGGAGTCAGAGGACTCACCTCCTGAATCTTCTACACTTTCTTCCCTTTTTTTGCTCTCTGGTTTTTTAGCTTTTTTAGCTCACAGAGCATACAAGCTCTCTACCAGCTTGGGTGAGGATTTTTGCCGTTAGCCTTGTTGAGGGCCTGAAGTCCTCTTACGAGATCTCTTTGGAGCCTCACCTCCTAGTCTTTCCCCTTCTCCCTTCCTAGGGGAATACGCTTTCAGAGCTCTCCTGACCAAATTGGAAAGGAGTGAGCATTCTTCTGAATTCTGCTTCTTTTCCCAGGGTGTTCAGGGCCCATTTTAGGACTGAGCAGTGGGGAATTTGTGACTCCGCAAGTCTGCCTTATATTCTCCAGGGGCCCATAGGAACTCTTACATCAGCTGACTGGAGTCCTCTTTGTCCTTGGAGTCTCTCCCTGCTCTGCCCATAGACTCCTGGTCCATTTTTCCCCAAAATGGAGTTGCAGCCGTTATGGATGCTGGGTACAGGCTGGGCAAAACTTACTATCTGCCAAGCCTGGGAGGGCAGTCTCTCAGATGGAGTACTATTTGGATTTCATTCAGTGCTTTTTTGGCTGCCCTACCATACCTGGAAGGTGCAGAGGAGCCAGCAGGGAGGCATGACAGCTGAGACTCCAGGGTTTTTTCCAACACCCAGCTAAAAAACTGGTCTGGGGAAGGAAGGATTGAGAAGAAGAGTGCTCACCACTGTCCAAAATTTTGACAAAACCCTTTGACAGATGTCAAGGTGAGATCTGTAAAAACTGCTGTCCACATGCTACCACAGAGACAGAGAAACTGGAAGCAAGAAGCAGAAGCTTGAGGGGGCATGGCCAGAGCACTGAGCTCCAAGACTTTGATCTGTTTCTATGAGCTGCAGGGAACAGAGAGCAAGCCAGATATCAAGAATTGTTGGAAGCACTGGGCTGCTAGTGAGAGCGCTAGGGAAACTAACTCATCCAGTCAACTTATATTTTCATAGAAGCAAATCCCTTTCAGATATATGACACATCACAACCAACCATCATTTTTGCTTTTAGCAATCTTGACAAGACGTGAAGGAATGTCAAAATTGACATGCAACAGGAAAAGTACAACCTTGTCCACTTTTCTTTGACATAATAGTCTCAAAGATGTTTCCTCTGTTTTGTTATGTTTTAATTTAAGACTCTACCAGGTCAGACAAGACCTGATTTCTGTGGTAACGAGGGAAGTAGTGCAATTAGGACAAAGAAAAGCTGAAAACTCACCAAGTGGAGGGGAAAGGAATGTTTTAAAACAGAAGCAAACTGGTGTTCTTGAAAACTGATGTTCACGCCTAACACTTTGTTAAAAGGAGGTACTGAAGTTTTAACCACTTGTCACTTTCATTAAAATGAGAACTCACAAGAGCCCTAAGTAGTCCTGCAAAGACACAGACGTTCTGACCTTACAATCTTAATATTCTATGGTCAAGTATGAGCAGGATTTTTTGGAATTTTCATTTTTAAAACCTTTAAATCTTTTGTAGGCCCTCTTTAATAATGCCAACAGGCATATCAGCCTAGAGAAAGACAGGACAAAATAACCCATAAAGCATTTTAACAGTTTCATCTTCTGAACTTGCTGAGCAAGCAGGGACTTTTAAATATATTTAAAAGTTAATGTGTACAAGAGGTTATATCAAAATTCTATCAGAAAATGTAGCCAGTTCTAAATGCCAAGATATTTTGCATCTTACACACCAAGTTTTAGAACTAAAATCCACTATTTCCAGTTCGTTTACACTAAGAAATGTAGCATAAAGACCCAAAGCTTTGCAGTATGCAAACACTTAGTTACTAAAATAGTCTTGAAGAATGTATGGAACAGGCACTTATACTGAAGGCAGTCAAAAAAAATTGTCAAAATATTATACTAAGGTCAAGGATCTGTTCCTACCTCTTTAAACCTTTATTTCTGTGTGTCATATACATTTTCCAGTCACTTAATCAAATGACTACTAAGAGAAGGGAAAGGAACTATGTGGTAACAGCATCTGAATTCAGTAGTTTCTCCTGGAGTCAAAGACATTGTCTACAATGGGTTTCTACCCATCAGAATAGCTACACTAAAGCAAATGCCTAGCATAGATAGAATGCAAATCTGGCTCTCCCGCCCCCAGCAGCTTATACCCAGATTAAAAAAAAAAAAAAAAAAACCCCACACTGTGTAGACAAGGTTTAACCGGATCTTGTATAAGTCAAGTTCAAAGGTGAAGGCAGCCTTAGTTAATAATGCTGTGCACAGTCAGAATCATCTCCATGCATATTAAGAATGGCCATGCTGGGCAAGAACAATGGTCCATCTAGCCCAGTACTGTCTTCCAACTGAAGCCAATGCCACATGCTTCAGAGGGAATGAACAGAATAGAGCAATTTAGCAAGTGATCCATTGTGTTGTCCAGTCCTAGCTTCTGGAAGTCGGAGGTTTAGGGATACAGCGCATGGGGTTGTCCCTGACCATCTTGGCTAATAAGCATCTAATTCTTTTCTGAACCCATTTGTAGTTTTGGCTTTAACACCACCCCCGGCAATGAGTTCCACAGGTTGATTGTATTGTTTGTAGTAGTTCTTCCTTATGTTTTAAACATGCTGCCTGATGGTTTCATTGGGTGACCCCTCTGGTTGTGTGTGTTATGTGAAGGGCTAACACTCCCCTATTCACTTTAGACCTCTACCATATCCTCCCTTGTTCATCTGTTTTCCATGTTGAGTAGTCCATCTTTTTAGTCTCCCCTCATACGGAAGTTGTTCCATTCTCCTAATCACATTTGTTGCCCTTCTGTGTACTTTTCCCAATTCTTATATATTTTTTTGAGATGGGGAGACCAAAACTGCATGCAATACTCAAGATGCAGTCATACCATGGCTTCATATAGTGGCATTATGATATTTTCTGTCTTATTATCTATCCATTTCCTAATGGTTCCTAACATTGTTAGCTTTTTTTCTTGACTGCCACTGCAAATTGAGCAGATGTTTTCTGAGAACTATCCACCATGTCTCCAAGATCTCTTTCTTGAGTGGTAACAGCTCATTTAGACCCCATCCTTTTGTATAAAGAAAAGGAGTAGTTGTGGCACCTTAGAGACTGACAAATTTAGTTGAGCATAAGCTTTCGTGAGCTACAGCTCACTTTATCTAGTGAGCTGTAGCTCACGAAAGCTTATGCTCAAATAAATTTGTCAGTCTCTAAGGTGCC
Organism: Dermochelys coriacea; assembly: GCF_009764565.3. Taxonomy (NCBI): domain Eukaryota; kingdom Metazoa; phylum Chordata; order Testudines; family Dermochelyidae; genus Dermochelys; species Dermochelys coriacea. The sequence continues at coordinate 15,111,990 of NC_050073.1, forward strand.
ACAACTACTACTTTTCTTTTTGTGGATACAGACTAACACGGCTGTTACTCTGAAACCCATCATTTTGTATGTATAGCTGGGATTATGTTTTCCAATGTGCATTACTTTGCACTTATCAACACTGAATTTCCTCTTCCATTTTGTTGCCCACCCACCCAGTTTAGTGAGATCCATTTGTAACTCTTTGCAATCAGCTTTGGACTTATCTTGAGTAATTTTGTATCATCTGCAAACTTTGCCATCTCTTTCTCTCTCTCCATTGTGAAAACTGACCATTTATTCCTACCCTTTGTTTCCTATCTTTTAACCACTTACTGATCCATGAGAGAACCCTCCCTCTTATCTCATGACTGCTTAACTTTGCTTAAGAGCCTTTGGTGGGGGACCTTGTCAAAGGCTTTCTGAAAGTCCAAGTGTACTATATCCACTGGTCCACCCTTGTCCACATGTTTGTTAACACCCCTCAAAGAATTATAATATTGCTCTCTAATGAGAGAAAACAGAAGAGGAAAGACAGTAGGGTTTTGTTTGTTTTTAAAATGTTTGCTTTAAATCAGATATTTAAAAGAATATTTAGTTTGAAGAGGAAGTATCTGTTTTACATTTATTTGCAGACAAATAATGTTTAACTTGAGCTTGGTACTGCAGATATCCTGCAGTGTTTAAAAACTTCTGCAATAATGAGTTTATAATCAGAAGAGTGAAGTGTTTGGAACCTATTCTATTCCCTAATAGGTCACTTTCTTGTGGCCTAGCAGAAGCAAAAAGTGAAACTGACTACTCCATTTCAAATTGATGCATAAGCAGCACAGCCACAGTCTTGAGCAAGCAGGGAAGGGAAAGCAAGTATAAGAATGGAAAAGGAATAAAGAGATATTGAAGACAGATTACATAGAACAAAGTGCAAGAAAGTATCAGATGATGTAAGGAAAGTGCAGGAGAAAAAAAAATCAAAAGCAAACTGATCAAAATTAAGGTGGCAACTGTATGACTTGCAATTACTTTGTCACAAATCAACAAAATAGTGATAACTGGATTTGTTGCCAAATGAAGTTCAGAGAATTTGCTAGTTCCCCCACCTGCACCCCCCCCTTTTTTTTTCTTTTAAACACACACAAAGTATGTAAAATGTTACTTTACGGACCTGACCTTGGAAGCTATTGACTGCCACCTGCAAAAGCAATAAGCACCCTCCACTACCATGAAAGTTTAGGGCAGGGGTGGCCAATCTGAGCCTGAGAAGGAGCCAGAATTTACCAGTGTACACTGCCAAAGAGCCACAGTAATAAGTCAGCAGCACCCCCAACAGCTTCTCTTCCCCCCCCCCCCACTTTCCAGTGCCTCCCACCTACTGGCAGCCCCACCCATCAGCACCTCCCCCTCCCTCCCAATCAGCTGTTTCATGGTGTGCAGGAGCCTCTGGGAGGGGAGACGGAGGAGTGAGGGCACAGCAGGCTCAGGGGAGGGTGCAGGAAGGGGTGGAGTGGGGGCCAGGCTTGTGGTAGAGCCAAGGGTTGAGCAGTGAGCACCCCCTAGCACACTGGAAAGTTGGTGCCTGTAGCTCCAGCCCTGGAGTCGGTAACTATACAAGGAGACGCACATTAACTTCTGAAGAGCCGCACATGGCTCTGGGCCACAGGTTGGGTGTTCAGAAGGACATAGGGCTAGTGATGTACTTTTAGTAGTACATCTACTCTCCAGATGACATGAACAGGCACAAGCCAGCAATTTTCTAGAAGACTATAGGTGACTAGAGAACTAGTCGTTTTTGAGTTTGGTTATATTTTTTAAAGAGCCAAGGATTGAGAGAAGCGATTTTTATTCTGACAGCCTTGAACAAAAAACTGTTAGACAAATTGTTGGGAGAAGTTCTTTGCAAAAGGTTCAAACACCCCTACCCATTCACCTAAAAGCTAAGAAAGCGTCCAGTCAGTCAATGATTCAGCCAAGAAATCCAAGAGATAAGAAGGAAACAGGGATCCAAATACCATTCAGGTTTTTATACCCCATGAAGCAGCAAAGGCAGCACAAGCTACATGTTCTTTTCCTTTTCAGGTCACCTTTAGAGGAACCAACAACAGTTTAAAAGTGAGGCTTGGTTTAGGCTACCAACTTATGATGGTATAATTATGATGCTCAGGGGAGTGAAAAATTCACACCCTTCAGAAATGCAGTTATACCAACCCAACTCCTCATGTAGACAGTGCTATGTCGAGGGAAGGGCTTCTCCTATTGACATAGCTACCGCTTCACAGGGAAGTGGAGTACCTATGCCAATGGGAGAAGCTCTCCCATCGGCATAGTTAGCATCTCACCAAGCGCTGCAGCTGCAGCGCTGTAAGCTTAGACAAGCCCTCAGTGGGAACACTAAATGCTTTTCTATGCATGGAGACAATCAGAAACAGCTATTTCACTTTAAATGCATACCCTACCCTAATCAGAGTTAACTTTCGTGTGTAGATAAGTCCTAAGAATTGTCTAATATCTAAGCTAAAACACACAACTCTATATTGCTGGAAATACAAGAGTCAATGCTGAAGTGCCTCTCAAAAAGGAGAGGCAACATCTCCTTGCAATTTACTTAGCAGCAAGCTTTATTCATAGGGCCCTACCAAATTCATGGTCCATTTTGGTGAATTTCAGGGTCAGACTTTTAAAAACAGAAAACTTCATTATTTCAGATATTTAAATATGAAATTTCATGGTGTTGTAACTGTAGGGGTCCTGACCCAACTGAAGGCAGGAGGGCAGAAGTAAGAGCGGTATGGTATGGTATGGTATTGCTGCACTGCTACTGGTGGGACACTGCCTTCAGAGCTGGAAACCAACTGCCACTGCTCTCCGGCCACCCAGCTCCGAAGGCAGCGCAGAAGTAAGGGTGGCAATACCACAACCTCCCACATAACTGTGCAATCCCCCCCCCAAAAATCCTTTTTTGGGTCGGGACCCCCATTTTGAGAAATGTTGGTCTCCCGTGAAATCTGTATATTATAGGATAAAAGGACACAAGAGACCAGATTTCATGGTCCATGATGCATTTTTCACAGCTGTGAATTTGGTAGGGCCCTATCCATTACCCTTCCCACAGATGTCCTTTGCGCCACCCTCCCATCCCCTTTTATTTGAGACCCCCCCCGAATCCTCTCCATGCAAAGGGCGCTATGACTCCTTACAATTCCTCCACCACAGACCAGGGGCTCTATTGTCCCTCATGTTCCTTTTCCCCCAAAACAGGGTCCCCCATCCTCCCTGACCCTGACAGGGGCTCTGTGCACACCTCTATTACTCCTTCCCCCGTCATTTCTTTTCTTTCCGTCTGAGATATAAATGTTAAATGTCAACATTACCTGTACTGAAACCATGGGCAGAGCCATCGTGATGGTATTGTTCTACTGTGGGGATTTTTATATGGACACAAATATCCATGAGCACATACATCTGAGAGGGTTATCACTGGACAGCTAAGTCGGAGGGGTTTTTATTTAGTTCTGAATTGAGCAACAGTGGCCTTTATTGAGTTCAGTCATTTTCATCTTATTGAGTATCATTACATCTGTTCTACATCGGATTCATTATTGAAATTTTAACCTGTTTAGCACTTCCCTAACTAAATAACATTTAATTGCTTTAACCAGTCCTCCTGGATTAAGCTAAACCACACAGAAGACCCTTAAGTTAGGTCTATGCTTACATTACGTTAACGCAGTTACGTCAGTCAGGGATGCAAAAAAAACTACATGTGATTAATAATTATGACAACATAAGCCCCAGTACTGATTTACTATGTTGACAAAGGAATGCTTCCATTGACATAGCTAACTTTGTCCAATGAGCCAATACTCCCACAGATGGAAAAAACCTGTTCCATTGGCATAGTCTGTGTCTACATTACAGGACTGTGCTGGCTTTAGTGCAGGATAAGAGTGTCTGCATAGGGAGCTAGCATGGAATAGCTATTCCCCCCTGCAGACAAGTTCTTAGTCCTGTTTTAACTAATACCCTATAAGCTGTTGTGAAACAGGTAAGGTAGAAACACATACCCAGTATGACAAAAAACAAAAAAAGCAGACACTTAACAGAACACACCCTACTACCTTTAGCTACATAAATTGCTCAATTATCCCCATTTGTGAAAGGGAACACTGAAGGACTGGGTACATTATGCAAGTCTATTGAACTCATGTAATAGGTCTGTGGCTGAGCTAGGAATTAAACCTAGACCTCTGAGTCTCAGGTCAGTGCTCTATCCATTGAATCATCTTTCCTACCCTTGAATACACAAATGCAATTGCAGTTAATGGGAGCTATGGGTGCACAAAGATTCAGAGGAGAGGGCACGGGGAAGAAAATGAGCTTATGTGTTCCTGAATTCATACAAGTTTTTCTTTACTTACACTCAGTAAACACTGAAGTCTATTAAGGCTTATCTACACATGGCATTATTCAGGAATAGCCCTTAAAGGAAAAAGGAGTTAGCCTATGTCCTTTTGTCTATTTTGTATGAAGGTGGCCTGAAAGGAATTTTTTTTTTTTTGTGAAAACCTAACTACTTATTTTACATTAAAGATGCAGATCTCGTCTGGCCCAGAAGACTATGACCGGTTTCAGAGTAGCAGCCGTGTTAGTCTATATTCGCAAAAAGAAAAGGAGTACTTGTGGCACCTTAGAGACTAACAAATTTATTAGAGCATAAGCTTTCGTGAGCTACAGCTCACTTCATCGGATGCATTTGGTGGAAAAAACAGAGGAGAGATTTATATACACACACACACAGAGAACATGAAACAATGGGTTTATCATACACACTGTAAGGAGAGTGATCACTTAAGATAAGCCATCACCAGCAGCGGGGGGGGGGGGGGGGGGGGAAGGAGGAAAACCTTTCATGGTGACAAGCAAGGTAGGCTAATTCCAGCAGTTAACAAGAATATCAGAGGAAGAGTGGGGGGTGGGGTGGGAGGGAGAAATACCATGGGGAAATAGTTTTACTTTGTGTAATGACTCATCCATTCCCAGTCTCTATTCAAGCCTAAGTTAATTGTATCCAGTTTGCAAATTCCTACATGCCTCTAGCTTTCATCCAGATCATACCACTCGATCCATTGTCTACAGCCAAGCGCTACGATATAACCGCATTTGCTCCAACCCCTCAGACAGAGACAAACACCTACAAGATCTCTATCATGCATTCCTACAACTACAATACCCACCTGCTGAAGTGAAGAAACAGATTGACAGAGCCAGAAGAGTACCCAGAAGTCACCTACTACAGGACAGGCCCAACAAAGAAAACAACAGAACGCCATTAGCCATCACCTTCAGCCCCCAACTAAAACCTCTCCAACGCATCATCAAGGATCTACAACCTATCCTGAAGGACGAGCCATCACTCTCACAGATCTTGGGAGACAGACCAGTCCTTGCTTACAGACAGCCCCCCAATCTGAAGCAAATACTCACCAGCAACCACACACCACACAACAGAACCACTAACCCAGGAACCTATCCTTGCAACAAAGCCCGTTGCCAACTCTCTCCACATATCTATTCAGGGGACACCATCAGAGGGCCTAATCACATCAGCCACACTATCAGAGGCTCGTTCACCTGCGCATCTACCAATGTGATATATGCCATCATGTGCCAGCAATGCCCCTCTGCCATGTACATTGGCCAAACTGGACAGTCTCTACGTAAAAGAATGAATGGACACAAATCAGACGTCAAGAATTATAACATTCAAAAACCAGTTGGAGAACACTTCAGTCTCTCTGGTCACTCGATCACAGACCTAAGAGTGGCTATCCTTCAACAAAAAAGCTTCAAAAACAGACTCCAAGGAGAGACTGCTGAATTGGAATTAATTTGCAAACTGGATACAATTAACTTAGGCTTGAATAGAGACTGGGAATGGATGAGTCATTACACAAAGTAAAACTATTTCCCCATGTTTCAGAGTAGCAGCCGTGTTAGTCTGTATTCGCAAATAGAAAAGGAGTACTTGTGGCACCTTAGAGACTAACAAATTTATTAGAGCATAAGCTTTCGTGAGCTACAGCTCACTTCATCGGATGCATTTGGTGGAAAAAACAGAGGAGAGATTTATATACACACACACAGAGAACATGAAACAATGGGTTTATCATACACACTGTAATGAGTGTGATCACTTAAGATAAGCCATCACCAACAGCAGGGGGGGAAGGAGGAAAACCTTTCATGGTGACAAGCAGGTAGGCTAATTCCAGCAGTTAACAAGAATATCAGAGGAACAGTGGGGGGTGGGGTGGGAGGGAGAAATACCATGGGGAAATAGTTTTACTTTGTGTAATGACTCATCCATTCCCAGTCTCTATTCAAGCCTAAGTTAATTGTATCCAGTTTGCAAATTAATTCCAATTCAGCAGTCTCTCGTTGGAGTCTGTTTTTGAAGCTTTTTTGTTGAAGTATAGCCACTCTTAGGTCTGTGATCGAGTGACCAGAGAGATTGAAGTGTTCTCCAACTGGTTTTTGAATGTTATAATTCTTGACGTCTGATTTGTGTCCATTCATTCTTTTACGTAGAGACTGTCCAGTTTGGCCAATGTACATGGCAGAGGGGCATTGCTGGCACATGATGGCATATATCACATTGGTAGATGCACAGGTGAACGAGCCTCTGATGGTGTGGCTGATGTGATTAGGCCCTATGATGGTATCCCCTGAATAGATATGTGGACAGAGTTGGCAACGGGCTTTGTTGCAAGGATAGGTTCCTGGGTTAGTGGTTCTGTTGTGTGGTGTGTGGTTGCTGGTGAGTATTTGCTTCAGATTGGGGGGCTGTCTGTAAGCAAGGACTGGTCTGTCTCCCAAGATCTGTGAGAGTGATGGCTCGTCCTTCAGGATAGGTTGTAGATCCTTGATGATGCGTTGGAGAGGTTTTAGTTGGGGGCTGAAGGTGATGGCTAATGGCGTTCTGTTGTTTTCTTTGTTGGGCCTGTCCTGTAGTAGGTGACTTCTGGGTACTCTTCTGGCTCTGTCAATCTGTTTCTTCACTTCAGCAGGTGGGTACTGTAGTTGTAGGAATGCATGATAGAGATCTTGTAGGTGTTTGTCTCTGTCTGAGGGGTTGGAGCAAATGCGGTTATATCGTAGCGCTTGGCTGTAGACAATGGATCGAGTGGTATGATCTGGATGAAAGCTAGAGGCATGTAGGAATTTGCAAACTGGATACAATTAATTTAGGCTTGAATAGAGACTGGGAATGGATGAGTCATTACACAAAGTAAAACTATTTCCCCATGGTATTTCTCCCTCCCACCCCACCCCCCACTGTTCCTCTGATATTCTTGTTAACTGCTGGAATTAGCCTACCTTGCTTGTCACCATGAAAGGTTTTCCTCCTTTCCCTCCCCTGCTGCTGGTGATGGCTTATCTTAAGTGATCACTCTCCTTACAGTGTGTATGATAAACCCATTGTTTCATGTTCTGTGTGTGTGTGTGTGTGTGTGTAAGTGTGTGTGTGTGTGTGTGTGTAAATCTCTCTTCTGTTTTTTCCACCAAATGCATCCGATGAAGTGAGCTGTAGCTCACGAAAGCTTATGCTCTAATAAATTTGTTAGTCTCTAAGGTGCCACAAGTACTCCTTTTCTTTTTGCGAAGACTATGACCGAGAGCCATTGAAATGCTACCACCATAAAACCTAAGTGAAAACTAAGCAATGGAGAGATGAGAGGATTTAGCAGGGGAGAAGGGAGAGATGTTAACACCTAAACTTCAATGACTGATCCAGGTAACGCAATAAAATTTACTCTAACAAGTCATCTTTAGACTAAAGAGATAAGCCTATTTTTAAAAAATTCTTTGCATGTCACCTTGAAAACAAATTTTAAATATAGGGTGCTGTCATGTTTATGAGAAGATACCTGTCCCTTTTCTGATCTGAGTTTACCCTCTCAGATGGTAGCCCTCTTACCCAAAATGGGTAAACGTGTCATCTTGTGGTTCTTAGAGTATGGCTACATGGAAGGGAAAGTGTGTTCTTAATTCAGGTTAGCTAATGAGTTAAAACAGTGAAAACACAGCAAATCTGTTTTTAACTCAGGTTAGCAGCTGAAGTTGCAGCCTACAGGAGTATATCTATGTTGCAATGTAAGCCTGGGCTCGGGATAAGGCTCAGGCTTGAGCAAAAATGCCCCTTCCAACCACACACCAATCTCTGACTCAGACCGAGGGTCCTAGGACTCCACAAGGTTAGAGGGTTCAAGCCTGAGTCAAGCAGAGACCCAGGGTTCAAGCCCTATCACTCTGCAGGGTAGATGCAGACCTCCCCAAACTTGAGTCCTGGGAGTCCACCAGAAGTATGCTACAATCGCATGGGCCCTCTTCCTTTGTCCTCTCTCCCCCCTGCGAATCACCAGCTGACTCCAGGGAAACAGAAGCAATCCCCTTGTAGTACAGCATCTTGGCAAGTCAGTATTTAACCCTTCCATTTATTCTGCCCAGCGAGTTGCGAACACACTTTGGGAGAATCTTCTAAATCAGCAATGGACACTGACCAGAAAAGTCCTTTGCAACGCATGCTGCTTCATAGTCATGGGAACACACCCCGATTTTAATTAATCTCGGATGCGAGGCAAGCAAAAATAGCAGATTTTAGCGAGAGTACCAGCAATGACCACACATACCAGCAAGCAATGAAGAAGCCAGCAACACTGGGAAATTTACCATACCAGTGATCAGTGCAGAGAGCAGATTAAACAGCTCAAGACAGAATACTGGAAAACCAGGGACCAAAAGCACACATTGGACAACCTGCTGACATTTTACCCGTTTTATGGTGTGTTTGACCAAGTGCTGGGCACTGCACTGAGTACAGCGTCAACAGCAGTGCACGATGACCTAATCGGGTGTGATGGCAACCTGGTGCCCCTGGAATCTAGCACTGGAACTGTGGGGAACCAGCAGCAGTCATCAGCTGAGACTAGTGAAGCAACTCTGTGACACTGGTCCCAAAGGAGATTTTGCTGTATGAGCTGCAGTACATTCTGGAGCTGTACTTGGAAGAGCTTTTTGATCCCTCCTCCCCATCACACCCCGAGGAAAGAACGGCTGTGGAACTGGCAGCAAAAATGAAACAGGCAGCAGCTGCCTGGAGCCTGGTAAGTTTCTGGCTCCATTTTAATGTTTATTAACACAGGAACGTGAGGGATCTCCTTTCTATTACAAGCCCCAGATAGTAGTTTTTCTCCACTAATGGTGGATTACATGCCAGCAATGTGGCATCCCTCTGCCACTGTCCCTTCTCTCCCTTCGGAATTCAAAATGGCAACTGGGAAACGTAAAACAAAACAAAAAAACCTCAAAAAGTGAATTTTCACAAGGCAGGCACATTTTTACTAGGACATTATTTTAACAAACAGCAACCTTACATTGCTATCCCCATAAGCATGCCAGTTTGTAATCACTCAACTGTGCAATGAGCCATCTGAAAACAGTGAACTCTGGGTAGAGGTGTAGAAATGGGTTCTCTTTACAAATCTAGTCCATAGGCCATTAAATTTCTCCCAAATACAACTGGAGATTTGAATTTTGTCCAGCTCCATGCTGGGGAGGGGGGCTAAGCAGGATGACAGCACAGCAGACAGTGTTTGCATGCAACAGGCTAAGCCACATGGAATCTAACAGCATCCAGTTGATTGCCTCAAATTCTGACCCAATCCTGTGGGCTAATAGCTTCAAGCTTTTCCTGTAACAGGAACTCCAGAGAGGTAGCCACAATTCTAGGAAAAAGCATATTTTCCAGGGCCACCTCAGTAACTAGCCACCCTACTCCACACACAGATATGCTGTTTACTCTCTGTACATTTGAATACTTTATGGCATGCACTGCTGTTTTCCCACCAGCAGCTTGGAATAACTTCTTTGCCAACTACAAAAACTTATGTCCTCCAAAATGAGGAATGCCTGAAATGCTAGAGAAGCCTTTTGTAGCATGTAGGGAAAAAAAGCAGCTGTGATTTTTAACTTGCCATTTTTTGCTGCAATTAACCTGACTGTGTTCAGGGATCATCTGTGGTCTGAAACATCCCTCTCACAATATCCTGAAATCCCGTTTTAGAAAGTAACAGTTAGTGCCCTTGAAATTCCACAAGTATTTTTTCTGTGCTCCTGCACTGAGCTATTTGAGACAATGACCCTCTGTGTCTTGTCCTATTCCAGCCCCTTGACCTCTACAAGTTGCAGTAACTCCACAGCATGCCCACAGCGCAGCAGAAGCCTGGGTCAACATACCTTCACAGACCATTCTTAGAGGAGCATTTGTGATGAACTTATGGTTGAAGTACTGGAAAGGGCTAACAAGCAGCTCCAATACCAAAGACAGAGGGGACTTATGGCTAGAGGACAGGCATGGCAAAAGGCAAGAAGAAAGATTGCACAGCTTGAGGATAGGATTTCAGCATAGGAGCAGACATTTGCTTCATAGTTCCTATAACAGGAACAGCAGTTACAGGAGGATGAGAAATCTCAGCAGAAAGCTGTCTGAGCAGCTGCTATCATTAATGGCTGCAAGAGTACTGGTTCCTGCTGTACCTGCACCATGGCCTAAGTCCCTACCCCAGTACCCTCTGCTGCAGCCCAGGAACAGCTTGGACAATTCCATAGATGGATGACCCCTGCAATCAGGCCCCCTCAGCAGCTGGGCAAGGTAACTGGCCCTTTTCAGTCCTTCATACTGACCCCCCTCCCCTGTGGGCATCTCTACCCCCCTACCCCTGATGCCAAGTGCACAGCAAAGGAAAAGAAGGGAGAATGGCCAGGGGCATGCAACAGTAGGTGGCTTCTGTCTTGTTCAAACAGTGAAACCATGTATTTATTCGTGCACTTTGTTTTTTTTTTTTTTTTTTTAAAGATAATTGTTACTGATGTTTTGGTGTGGTAATGCCAGCTGGCCTGCCTGGCAATTGGTTAAAGTGTTTGTTGGTTATAAACCTTTTTAAAATAAAAAGCTTTACCACTACATCACATCATACAATTTCAAATAAAGATCACACGATCTTTCAAATAAAGATCACACGATCAGGGACAAGTAGAAATCTGTATGCAAACACTTTCTCAATACAGTTAGCTGCATCAATCCATACGTTCCTTAAAGCAATCTATACTGTGATTCAACTCCCTCCCCCATTTGATAAGTCAGGTCATCCATAAGTACACTATACGGCAATCAACCCCTTCCTACCACAAGCACATTCATAAAGGTACTGTTCTCCTTCTATTGACCTATGCAAGTCCATATTGTGGGAGCACAAAACATCCCTGACTTTTGTTACCCAGGTACATCCAGCTCTAGCTGTGGTAGGTGTACCTTCCAGCTTAGCGTACTGGCTCAACAGTCCATCACTGTCACAGTTCCATTCAGAGGGAAATGGCTCATCTTTGGCTTCACAAAGATTGTGAAGAGTGCAGGAAGCCACAGTAATGCGCACAGCACTGACAACACTGGAATCCAAACAAGTCTGTAGACTTCTCCAATAGGATTTCTATCTGCCAAAAGAACATTCAACAACCATTTTATACCTGCTAAGAGGGTAATTAAACCTTTTACCAAGTTCTGAGATACCAGAGGTACAGTTTCACAAGCCTGTACGTGGGGTCTCCAGAACAATGATGGGGGACAGTACTGTTAGGGTATTAGAAAGCATTTCCCTAGGTGGAAACAGTCTGATCACATCTCTGAGGTCAAGCACACACCCTTTTTTGGGATACAAATCTATATATGCAATTAACGGATATTTAAGACAGCACAGCATCCCCCAGGAGGTCTGATAATCTGCTGACTACCTGATAGACTTCTTACAGCAGTCTGAATCAATATGAACATTACAACCCGCACAAAGCTATACTTGAGACCCAATCCAAAATAAGCATGTTATTAAATAACGCCTACCATCTCCAGAAGAGAAAACAGGTTCCATGAATATACAAAAAAATATATAGTCTAAAGTACTATTCCACAAGTGAAATTAGTGGTCTACAAAAGGCCTTTTCAAGAGTTTCATTTAAAAGGATCCTCATTCCCTTCTGTTCCTCTATCGAATAGTGTTTGTGTGCTACAGTTTAAGATTATAGCACGACAGATGGTAAGATGTACTGAACATCCTGCTCCAGATGGTGAATTTTGCTCACAAATCCTGAAGTATTTTAATTTGGATGCTACAGCAAAATGGATCCGTCATTGCTTAAACATTCTATATCTTTATACTGAAGTTACACCTTGGTTCACAAAAAATTCCACTTGCTTATAAATAGTACGCACTTACATCCCTATGTACACAAAGATAGTTTCCAGAGGAAAACCATTCTGAAGGAATCATTGGGGCAACAATTTTCATATAGGCTCAGTGAATATAAGCCATTCATAAGACAGAACCTAGGAGTTTCTCTTCTTAAATTAGGGCCACCACGTCCTCCAAAAAGCCTCAGGAAGATTCACCTTGACTAATCCCAGTGACCTACTCTTCCTCACAGGCCTCATCAAGAAAGGGTTAGAAAGACCTATCTTATACCTCTCCCCACTAAGTTTTCCTTTTTATAGTCTTTTGTCCGCTTTCCACCTTATGTGTTGCCAGCTTTCTCCAGTCATTGGAAACAGGACTGAACAGCCTGCAGAAACAGGAGATTTTACTCCTAGATCACATGTTCATTACTGAAGCAACATGAGATTACCACCACCCCAAAAGCCAGGGGAATAGTCACTTGGTATCAAACTCACACTTCCAAGCCATCTGACTAGTCCAGGATTTGGAAGAGGATTGCAGCTTTCAAGGAAAACCTGTGCTGTATCTTGAGAAGCCTGTTTAGAACTCTGATTTGTTTTATCAATTTCAAGTGATGGGCCTTGTGAGTCAACTGTCTTAAAAAGCAAATGCTTTCTAGGCAGATAGTTTTGACTTCTTCTACTGGCAGCCTTCACAGAATTGATTCCCCTGAGAAGTTTAGAGAAACATTAAGTATTCTTCCACCACACCATTTACATTGCTTTTAAAAATGTATGGCTTACAGGTATCTAGTAAGGTTGCCAAACCACTAACTGTAGTTAGAGCCATTAGAGATTGAGTTAATCATACACTATGGGCAAGTCTACACTATCACACCACTTCAGCACAGCTGCACTGCTGTAGTGCATCTGGTGAAGACGCACTAGGTTAACAGGACAGCACTCTCCCATTGGCATAATTACTACACTTAAATGTGAGGCAGAAGCTATGTTGGTGGGAGAGTGTCTCGCACTGAAATAGTGCCATGTGGACACCGCTTTAAGTCACATTACTCAGAGGAATGGATTTTCACACCCTTGAGTGACGTAAGTTACATTGACTTAAATGGTAGTGCAGACAAGCCCTATTTACAAAATTTACCAGATATCTAGAAACCCATAAATAGAACCAAAACAGAGACTGGCCCCAGCAAGAGCCAATAGCCATATTCTACTGAATGGGCCCAGAGCTCCATTGTCACAAGCTGCCAAAAATGGGGCAGGTTACTAGGATTTCTACCAAGAGTTTGTTCTTAGAATTTGTTCAGGAGTTCACTCTTTTGTATCAGACTTAGGCTTAAAGCTTTGAAACTCTTCCTACAGCTGCAGGAAGGGGAAACTTTGTATCTCTTTTCTTCTACTATTCCCCCAGCACTTTTGCTTTGTTATCCATGAGGACTAGCATATACTCAAGTCTTTGCCAGTATAGCTATGCCAGCAAAGCCCCCTAATGCAGCTGCAGCAAAAGGAATTTTTGCTGGCACAGTTAGCCACCTCCACAAACCTCACAAGCTCTACTCTCAAAAGGATTCTTGCCAATCTAAGCTGCATCTACACAGGGGATTTCATTGGCATTGTTATATCAGTCAGTGGTGTAATCTTCCACAATCTTGACCAAGATAACTATGCTGGCAAATCTCTGTAGAGTACTTGCCTCTGTAAAATGTTCACTTTTGCTGCAGTTTGGTTTTCCCAGAGCAGCAGCACAAAAGTGATCACAGTCTTGATTTTTGCTTTTTGTCACCTGCTCTAAATAGCAGCAATAAAATTGATCAGTCTTGTTAGGTTTTTTTAAGCAGTGCAGTGAAACTGTGAGCTGTCAAAAACACAAGAGCTGTCTGAAGTGACCCAAGTCTAAGACCACATTGTTTATATTTGAACATTATCTTTATAACCCTGAAAACTATGGAGTTGTTTGCTTTTAAGCTCAAGTTATGCAGACATTGATAGTACAGATCCCATAACTAGCTGTGGCAAATTTCTCCCTGAAAAGATTTCATAGACTCCAAGGCCAGAAGGGACTGTTGTGATCATCTAGTGAGACTTCCTGTATAAAGCAGGATGCAGAACTTCCCTGGAATAATTTCCTGTTGGAATTAGAGGACATCTTTAATTTTTAAGGGGGGGGGAAAAAAAAAAAGGCCAGTCATTGAGAATCCACTTCAGCTCTTGGTAAATTGTTCCAGTGGTTAATTACTCTCGCTGTTAAAAGTTTACACCCTATTTCCAGTGTGAATTTGTCTAACTTCAACTTCCAGCCCCTGCATTGTGTTATACTCTTCTCTGCTAGACTGAAGAGCCAATCATATACAAGTTGGTAGGTAAGATCCCCTGGGAAGCTAATGTAAGGGAAAAAACAGTTCAAGAGTTGGCAGTTTTTCAAAGAGAAAACTATCCCACTTCATAGGAAAGACAGGAAGTATGGCAAGAGGCCATCCTTGCTTAACCAGAAGATCTTCAATTATTTGAAACTAAAAAAAAAAAAAAAAAAAAAGTCCTACAAAAAGCAGAAACTAGGTCAAATTACAAAAGATGAATATAAACAAGTCAAAATGAGAAAGGCCAAGGCACAAAACAATACAAAACTAGCTAGAGAGAAAGGGCAACAAAAAAAAACATTCCACAGACATCAGAAGAAAGAGGAAGACCAAGGCCAGGGTGATCCTGTTACTCAATGGGGGGGAGGGAGGGGGTGACGAGAGAACAGAAAATGTGAAAAATGGCAGAAGTGCTAAATGACTGTTTCAGTTTTCACCAAAAAGGTTAGTAGCCGATGTCTAACACAGTGAACGCCAGTGAAAATGAATTAGGATCAGAGGCTAAAATAGGGAAAGAATGAATTAAAAATTACTTAGACAAGTTAGATGTCTTCAAGTCACCAGGGCCTGATGAAATGCATCCTAGAATATTCAAAGAGTCAACTGAGGAGATATTTGAGCCCTTAGCGATTATCTTTGAAAAGTCATGGAAGACCAGAGACATTCCAAAGGACTGGAACAGGGAAAAATATAGTGCCAATCTATAAAAAGGGAAATAAGGACAACCTGGGGAATTACAGATGAGTCATCTTAACTTCAGTATCTGGAAAAATAATGGAATAAATAATTAAGCATCAATTTGAAAATACCTAGAATATAATAAGGTGATAAGTAAGAGTCAGCATGGATGTGTCAAACCAATCTAAAAGCTTTGACAGGATAACAAGCTTTGTGAATAGGGAGGAAGTGGTAGATGTGGTATATCTTGACTTTAGTAAGGCTTTTGATACTGTCTCAACTTCATAAACAAAACTAGGGAAATACAACCTAGATGGAGCTACTATAAGGGGGGTGCCTAACTGGTTGGAAAACTGTTCCCAGAGAGACAACTTATCAGTGGTTCACAAGACACAAGCAGCAATTCTTCTGTTCTACTCCATGCTGATATAGCCTCAGCTAGAGTATGGTGTCCAGTTCTGGACACATTTCAGGAAAGATGTGGACAAACTGGAGAAAGTCCAGAACAGAGCAACAAAAATGATTAAAGGTCTAGAAAACATGACCTATGAGGGAAGACTGAAAAAACTGGGTTTGTTTCGTCTTGAGAAGAGAAGACCGAGAGGGGACATTCCACAATCTCCCTGGAATAAATTGCCTAGGCAGGTTGTGGAATCTCCATCATTGGAGATCTTTAAGAGTAGGTTAGACAAATACCTCTCACGGATGGTCTAGATAATAGTTAGGTCCACCATGCATGCAGAGGACTGGATGACCTCTCAAGTTCTTTTGATTGTTCCCCATGCGGGTACTTACAGACTGATTTAGTCACCCCTAAACTTTGTCTCTGTTAAGCTAAGTAAATTGAGTTCCTTCCATCTATCACTATAGACAAGACTTCTAATCCTTTAATTATTTTCATGACTCTTCTCTAAACCCCTCCAATTATCAACATCCTTCTGGTACTGTGGACATTAGAACTGGATGAACTATTCCAGCAGCGGTCACCCAGTGCCAAATACAAAGGGTATAACCACCTTTACTCTTATTTGAGATCCCCATTTATGGATCTGGATCACATTAGTCCTTTGGTCACAGTGTAGTACTGGGAGCTCTGTTCAGCTGATTATCCATCATGACCCCCCCCAAACTGTGGGACAGGGAAGAGAAGGAAATATTTTTACCTCTGAGTGTATTCCTGGTAGTGGTAAACAAAGGCATTTTCTATCCCAAAGCATGACTGCATTTCACTAATCATTGGCATAATCCACAGCAGACAATATAAAGAAAAACTTTAGGTGGGGAAGACTACAATTTGCTTTGTAGATTAGTAAAATGTTAACTCTCTCCCAGCCCATAATAGGAAGTGAGGGGCATCACCTTCTCCTCAAAAGAAGGAACTGAAACTTGTCACTACAAAAGGAGATTACAGTCTGTAGTATAATGGAGAAGGAAAAAAAAATAGCATTATGCCCTCTAAGAGAGAGAGAGTATTAGGCAGATCAGAACCAAGCTGTCTGAAGTGGCAGCACAACTGCACCTGCCACAGCCTTTGAGAAATAAAAGTTATCAAATGTTTATATGGACAGAGTAAAACTGCAAATTCTATCCCTGATTGTATGGCACTGATGTTACAAGACAAGAAGATGTAGGTATATAAATAAGGACTCTAGAATTGTGTCTTGTTCCTGCAAGGACAGTCAGAGCACTACACTTGCAACAATGTAGCTTTTACTGTCTGGGATAAACTGCCTTCCTCAGGTAAAGGATTCTCAGAATACCATATGTAAGGAGACAGGAAGGGCTCCAGATGGCAGGGGAAGCTGTAAAGTTTTATTTAGTTGACATTTGAGAGACCCTGAAGAAAACCTAAGTGTCAAATATTACTATTATTGCCATGAGTTTAATGATCCTACTAAAATGGTAGAGCCAAACCAGTTAATGCAGCTCTCCCAGAAAGGCAGTAGCTTTATAGTACTCCTCATAATCCTCAACTACATTTTGGTTTTGCTTCTTCCGTTCTTCCTCTGTTTCCCATCTTGAAATACATTAGTTACAAAGAAAACAATGAAGTAAATGGTATAGGCCGAGCCAAGCAAAAGTACAGCTTAAGAGTAGTTTTATACTATGGTTCAGGAAACATATGCATTTGCATCTATTCTCATGCCAAGTTACTTGACCATCTTCTTTCACTCAGAAGCAGACAAATCTTGACCACCAGCAGTTAGCTTACTAGACAGTTCTTATTTAATGCAGCAGCTCCCCAAGGCACCAACCAAGACCAGGTTCCCATAACACTCCACACACTATATATGGTGAAGGACAGTAATGCTGCTGCTTGCTATGGCTGACAGCAGGAATGAAGCTGACTGTAGAGTGAGACTACCAGAACCAGTTAGTAGGATTTCTGCTGCCCACAGGAAGCAGTGATAGACACTGATAATTAAGTCATTTGATGGAGAAAGATTACAGGAAGTAAAGGGAGCTCCGCTCCCAGCAATCAGGAAGGAACTTCAAGAGAGGATGATCAAAAAGCAGCTGCAGAAGGAAAGAATCAATAGATTTGTCACTTTGCAAAAAGTGACAGGACTCCAATTTCAGACATGCACTAACTAAAGTAACCTGAAAAGACAGGCGCTCCTCTGTAGAGTACAGGCATAGCACCACAGTGAGAAGCCCAGCACACGTGCATGTATGCCTGCAGACACTTCTAGCAGCTCAAGGAGGCATGCTGTCTTCTCACCTAGATGGATGTCCCAGAATTCAGCAGGCATCTAGCCTCTGCTCTTGGGTTAGAAATGTAATCTAATCTGAATCCTTCCCAAGCTATCTAGTGTTTCTTAGGACACAAAGAAGTCTGTGTCACGCCTATCTATCCTAGGCTGCTCTTTGCACATCCTCAATGTTAAGCTCCATGAGTTTTCCCTTTAAGTTTTGGTCAATGAAGGGATTCTTTTGGTCAGCTTCTTTGACATATTCTTACAGCTACCCAATGGGATGCCTGTCATAGAAGTTGGTCTGGCTCTATTTTAAAATGTCCCAGATACGTCCATGTTTCCTGATAACCTTGGAGATAAAGGAGTTGAACGCTGACGAATCTTGACATTTGTTATATACTCTTTCCATTAAAGACCTACTATTTTCCTGAGGCATTTGCTTCTGAAGGTGTGTAGATATCCAAAAAGTTTGTCAAGCCATTAATATAAGACATTAAAGATTCCAAGTTAACTGGACAATTAAATTTTAAAGCAGAACAGCAGTGAGAGACCTAATAAAGCCAAGAAGTACACAAGAGATCCTTCTTAGACTATCAGATATAAAACTGCAATGCAGCCATTTAACTAAGGCCTTGTCACATACAGTTTTGGTATCGGTATAAATATTTTGGTTAAAAAAAAAAGTACACAACTCTTTTAGTGAGGGGTATCAGTACAGCTCGCAGTGTGGGCCAGGTTATACCACTATAAAGATGCTTTGATACTGGTATAGCTTATTCCTCTTCCCTTATGGGAAAACTACAGTGGTATAAGAACTTTTATATTGGGACAACACGCATGGGGAAGTTGTGCTATTTTTACATAATTGTCATATACTAGTATAGTAACATTTGTACTAGTACAACTGATACTAGTACAGTGACTCAAGATCAACTAGGGCACAGTATTTTCAGATGTGTAACATTCATTATTTACTTGGGATTGGAAGGTACTGTATTTCCTCTCCCCCCCCTTATGTACAGTCATAAGGAGCAATGTGTCTCATTTTGCTATAGGTGGGAGAGAGGTATTACTATAAGATTTTTTTAAAAAGCGTGCAACGTACTAATTTCAGGGTGGATAAAAAAAATTAAGAACATTTAATTTAAATCAACCTAAATACAGAATTACTACAATCTATATTAAGGCATAAGATTACTATAATCTATTAAAATTAAAATTATTAAAACAGTACATGTTTACTGCTTAAATAGTAAAGAAAGCCAAACCATTGAACCAATGGAAGTCATTGACTAAGCAATTGGAACCAGAGTTTGTTGAAGTGCTAATCCAACTTTTCACAGCAGTAATATCTTCTGCAGGTACAGAGAGAATATATTCTTCATTTGTTTATTCAATTAATTCAGTTCAGTGACTAGTTCGTTCTAAGTTAAGAAACCAACTAGAAGTTGAAAATGCAGGAACACTTTCATCTTCCAATCTATTAATAAAAACAGTGACAGAGGACAAGGTCTACTAATTCTAAAATCTTAAAGGACAGTTACTAGAAATAATCAGTTCAATGCATTAACTACAGATAATACTTATATTTAATAAGTTAGTTAAATATGCTGGATACATAAGAATATGTAAAATCAAGGTAGTTTTATTTAGCTAAAAGTTTTAACATGCTGTTTGGGCATTTTCAGTTGAATTCCAGTTTCCATCCAAATGCAGCTTGACAAGTCAAAAATGTAGCAAATAAGTGTGTATTTCACCATGTGCGAACAATGTGAAGATTAAGAATCTGAATAAATATATGTTGAGCTGTATAGAATTGCTTAAATAAATGTGTATATACTGTATCCTCCTGGTTAACATAAAGTACCAAGTTAACAGTAAAGACTATATTTAGATGCAAATCAACAAGTTTTAATGGTTACCAATCAAGAAAAATAACTAAAGTCCTACTGCAAAATGAGATTAAAATAAATTTAAATCTATGTTTCCTGATTGCTGATTCAAGCCATAAATGAAAAAAGAAAAAGATTTCAATTTTTTATTTAAAAAAAAAATCTACTCACCCAATATATTTAAAGAAAAAAAAAAGACCCTTCATTCTGAAGATATTTACATTGCAACACAATCACAAATTTCATAAGGACTAACAAAACTTAAAAAGCTCCAGGTCTGTTCCAAGGTGTTCAAAATTGGAAGAGCAGATCTAGTACTAATTCATAAATTGCAAAGTATGCATCTGTATATTTCAACTTCTTAGGAATGATGAAGATTTACTCCAAACCCTCTGAAGGAAATTCAATTGAATGCAAAGGAATCTTACTCCTTCATACATCTGGAGTTTTGTTACCGCATGGATGTTTTACGTATGGCTGAAAAAGCACTATGTGAAGGCCAGAGATGGGATACTGTATTAGTACCCTACAAAAAGGGGAAAGGATAGATCTAGAGACTGCTTTGAATATACAGAGTTAGTAACTCAAATAGAAGAAATGTAGGAAAAAAGTTAAAGGTTCTGAAGCCTAACAGCACACAAATTGCTATATTATGATATGAGACTAGATAGCCAGGTTCGAAGAGACTGCCTCAGGACATTTACCTTTATTAAACAAACTGGGAGAGTGTTACAGAAGTCCAGTCCTTCACCCTAATACGTTTTTCCACAGCAGACAGCCAACTGGTCCTTACTATCATCACTTTTACTACCCCAAACTCAGTAATTGCTTGCTCTTCAAAAAATATTTCAGAATGTTCTTGATCACAACAAAAGAAACTTACAGCAGTCACAAAAAACATCACTGCACTGTGGTCATGCAGAGTACCACTGTCCATAAAAATCAGAATAATGACAAATGAAAGATCATTAGGTCACCTATTGCATCTTCCTGCTAATACATGATTGTTTTAGATAATGTTCAAGTGCTTTGCCAAATCTAATTTTAAGTGACTCAAGCAACAGTGTTTCCAATACTTTCTTTGGAGACAAATCCCTATTGGCAAATTCTTCCTCCCATTAGGATATATTTTCATTACTAATTCCATCTCAATCTGTTATATTCCCCCTTGGACCTCTTAATAAGTCTTCTCATTCTTTAGTGCTAACACACAGATCAAGTTTCTGTAGATCACAACCATACTCCTTTACGGTCATTTTGCCAATTTGCATTTTTTAAACTCTAAAGATCTAGAGAAATTATAATTTAATCAATGAGGATTGTTTCTCTCTCCTTAATAACTGTTTAACAATAGTTTTCTAGTGCTGAACTGTACTGAGATGAAGAATTTCAGTCTCCTTGGTACTGACTTGTCTGCATTTTGATACCTCAAAAGAGCACTGTCATTTTGCCAACAGATTGCACTACACCTCCTTAGTTCTGTCCAGTTCCATTCCTCGATCTTTTTCAACCTCAGTCTCAAGTACAGTAAAAGCTTTGTTATCCAATATATTGGGGGAAATGGACAGTGCCGGTAAGTCAAATATTACGGTTAACTTAAAGGGAGGTAGTTTGGATGCAGGAGGGGACTTGGGGCTGTGGCACAGGAAGAGCTGTGGTGCCTGGGCTCCGGGAGGAAGTTTGGGTACAGGAGGAGACTCGGGGATGGGAGGGGTTTGGGGTGCTAGACCCAGGGGGCTATCACCTCAGGTGGTTCCCCATAAACAGTGACATATCCCTGCTGCTCCTAGGCGGAAGCACTGCCAGGCATCTCTATGGGCTGTCTCCGCCAACAGGTGCTGCCCCCACAGCTCCCATTGACCACAGTTCCCGGCCAACGTTAGCTGCAAAGCCAGCGCTTGGGGCAGGGGCAGCGCATGGAGCCCCATGGCCATTCCTCTGCCGAGCAGTAGCAAGGACATATCACCACTTCTGGGGAGCCATGTGGAGCCAGGTAGGGAGCCTGCCAGTCCCATGCCATCCAGACTTTTAATGGCCTGGTCAGCAATGCTGACCAGAGCCACCAGGGTCCCTTTTTGACCAGGCATTCCAGTCAAAAACTGGACATCTGGCAACCCTATTGAAGATCAGAAATACCGGTTTATAGAGCTTTCCGGTTGGTTAAGTGTCAGATAACTCCCTTACATTAAGTAAACCTCTCTCTGACATCGCTAGTGTGCAACAGCACAATTTAGACGGCACTCACTGTATAAGTTTTTGTACTCGAGGAAAATGCAATTATTCCTGAGTTTTCCTGGCCTGAGTTTTTGTACTCGAGGATACAGTTTTTTTCCACTTCGAGGAAAGATTCAATTAGGGAAAGAGTGACCCAGGTAGTTCTTCAAAGCATTTCCCACTTATGATTAACATTTCAATGTTTTATAGGTTGAGTTTGAGCCAGTTACTCATTGTATATTGTGAGCTCTCAACTGAAGAGGCCAAGATGTTGAACCTTTAACAAAGAAGTCATCTTGCCAAAGCATTCATTGGTCATTAAAGTCAGAAGTGTTAAACCAAAAGCATTTTAAATGGTTAGACTAAAGGGACAATCCCTTCTTTCAGTTGCTCAGATTTCAGTGTTTTGAGACATTGTTCGAGTGAAATTTAAAAAGATTAGCATGTCTAGTTACTCTTCAGAAAATGATCTGCCAAGTGTTCAATTTGTCTTGCACTGAATTTATGAAGGATAGCCTAAGTTACAGTAAAACATGTGCTAGCCTTAATTTATGTGTAAACCTAACTTTTGCACATGAACTACAATACACTATGCATGCTGAGTTCTAACTAGTCTTCCTAAATACATTAGCATTTGAGACTAAAAAGCTCTTTCACCAAATTCCTGATCTCATATGTTTCAGCTTAACTGGGTGTTTTCCTGTAGTTTAAGGATCTCTGTAACCTAAACTCTACAATGACTGTCATTTTTAGCTGAAATAAAATTTCACTGTAGTGTTACAGGTAAAAATGACCTTAACCACCCTGATAGCACAAGAGTCATTATTTCACAGAGAGGATAAAAAAAATGATTTTTTTTTAAATCTGTTTTGATTTAAAATCGGATTTTTTTGATAAAATGCTTTTTGAGGAAAAAACCTATCTTTAATTAAGATATCTTTGAGCTATAATGTATCTAATCATGGAAAAGGGATTATAAATTAAATTCTGTAGCATGAGACAATATATTCATATAATGTTTAAGAAAAGTTCTGTAAATGAATTCCAATAATTCATGGATTAGGGAACCAATCTGATGGAGTTCCAGGGGCTTCTGTATAGATTATTTAAGTTAATCTTTCTATCTACCCAATCAGACTCATTGCTCAGTGTAAAAGATACCATCAGAGACGCTTAGTTTTGCAGATCTCCAGAGGTAACATGCTTGTTAACAGCAAAAAAGTTTGTTTTTTATTTATATATACACATACGTATACACACACACACACACACACACACACACACACGCATAGAGAGAGGTGAGAAACAACGGATCTCAATCAACCCTATTGTCCCTCTGCAAATGTGTGTACACAGAGTCAATCCCTTACCTCTCTCTAAAAGTGCAAAGTTTCAATGAACAGAAGATAGTTGGGGGCGGCATAGATCTGGACAAGGAGAAGTCTGGAGATAAATGTGAGAAGGGAGGGACATGCAGTAGAAACAAAAATGAAACTGTGCAGCATATTCCAGAAGTCTTGAGGTCTTTCTGAGGGAAGCCTTCATTGATTTAAGATCTACCAGACCATTTTCTCACTAGAAGGGACAACCTATAATGGCAGCTGGCCATAAGAGACCCAGTTTGGGAATAAGAACTATTCAAGAAATATGTTTGCTGATGATGTTTTAAAGAAAGTCACACCAGTGAACTGGTGGAAGTCACTTAAGCACTTGGAGTCGGAGACTGTTGAAGTAAAAATCTCACTTTTAAACAGCAGCAGCTTCTTCTGCCGGTGTAGAAAGAATATTTTCTTCCTTTGCACTAATTCATTCCAAATTGAGACATCATTTGGAATCTGAAAAAGCAGGAAAGCTTGTTTTTCTTTTCCAGATTATGAATAGGAAAATGAAGGTGAAGACAACTGAGTTAGCTGCAGAAGCCAATATTTTAAGTTTCTCATGTTGACCTGGCTGACATAGAAGATTTAATTCTGGGTTGGTTTTTTTTTTTTTTTTAAATGTCATTTAACCATTTCAATTAAAAACAATTTTAACAAAAACAAACCTGATTTAAAAAAAAACTTGAATGGTTAACTAAATTCAAAAATTCATATGCTTGTTTTGTTAAAATATTACATGTTTGCTGTTGAAGAAAAAAATCCAGAATACATAACGTTGTTGTTTAAGTTAAATAAAACAATTTAAATGCCTGTCTGGTGACGTTCTCTTCCTAATAAAGCATGGCAAGAAAATCCTCCAAATATTAATGACTAACCTGTTGAATTGGAGATAGCACACTTTCCAATTACTTCATAAATATCTGATTCATTTACCTTTGGTAAATGAAATAACCAAACAATTATTCATTCATTTTCTGATATAGCTGTAAAACTAATCTGAAAAGTTTTCAAAATAAATCACATTTAAAACGTATAGTGTTTAGCTTCTACAAATGAAACCTACATCTACCTCTGAGTTGTGAAGAATATGTATTAAGGTTATAAACAGCCCACAAGAATGCACTTTTATGTAGAAATCTATGGTTAAATCAAGTCTTCCTGACTAGTGATTTAAATCAAATCCACCCCGTTATTTCATACACAAATTATTGGGGGGTTTTTGTTGTTGTTTTTTGGGGTTGTGTGGTGTGTGTTTTTTTTTTTGTTTTTTTTTTTGCAGAAAACCAACACACAAGTTAAGGAGCCTTACAGATTCAGGAAAGAAATCACTGGTATAAAGAGATTCCTTATTTTTTTCCTTGAATTTCTAAAGACATTTTTATGATTTACACCCCAATCCTACAATGTGTAACAGGCAGATGGCCTACTGTGCCTAAGAAGAGCCCCAGTAAAGTTATTCTGGGCACTATGTATTGAAGGATCTGGTACTTACAAGTAAAGAATTAGACACTAATGAACAATTTTAAGATTCCCTTCAGTTTTAAAACTGCAGCTCTAATCCAAATCTTTTTAGGTAGAAAATAAATTATGTACAGCCAATGATCATGTATACACAGACATTATAAAGTATGTTTTATGAAAAATAAAACCAATTGATACCTTTAGGAAAGAAAGCTAGAGAGCTTTCCCGAGCTTTAACATTCCAGTAGAAACGGGTACTCATGCAGTGTTTGCAATTCAAACAAAACAGAGAATTTGAAAGTGAAACTAATTTTTCATTGATAAAAATACAAGTAAATAAAGAGCGTACATAGTAAAGAATAATCAGAATTCCTTCCATTCAAGATTCAACACATTAGTAACATGGTTAAAGGTTTTAACCTCTGATTTTTAAGCTAACAGCATCCACAAACTTTTCTGTAGCTAGTAAGTTCCAAGAGTAGAGGCATGTTTCTTCTACTCAGTTAACATCTACTCAGAGGAGAGCCAA
The DNA here is from genome assembly GCF_009764565.3 of Dermochelys coriacea. Lineage (NCBI taxonomy): Eukaryota > Metazoa > Chordata > Testudines > Dermochelyidae > Dermochelys > Dermochelys coriacea. The sequence continues at coordinate 15,137,455 of NC_050073.1, forward strand.
GTGTTGTATAACTGCTTTCACTGGTTACACATCCCAAACAGTTCCAACATAATACCAAAGAATCAAGTATTTTGAAAATGTTTAGCTCTTACATTTTATATCCATCTATACTGATCTCCAGGCACATCATGGGACAGTCTTAGAGCTTCAATTCACTTTTCTACTTAGAAAGCACTCTGAGGCACTAAAGAAAAGGCCAGAATTCAAAGGGAAACTGTCATGTTCAGTACAGCCTAAAATTCACTTTTTGTAAAAAGAACAAAAAACCCAAAGGTTTTTTAAGTATTTTTTTTTAAGTTAGAACTAGCCAAAATGTTGCCATGGTTTTAAGAATGAGCACATGAACCACTAAGGCAGTAATTTAGAACACAAAGAGCAAAATTGAATGTGAACAAGAGCAATAACTAGTCTGTTTCCGTTATCCAAACGGAAGAGCATTACAGCAAAGAGGAAACCAAGTTTCAATTTAAGGAGCATAAGTTTCCCAGTAGTGGTGCTGCTTTTGCTGGATGCTTTTAGAAAGAACACTTTAACTTGACAGCGTCCCTTTGATAATTCATCTAGTTTCCCAACAATACAAAATCAATGTTTCTTATTTGAGGGGTTTAAAAGAACGTTTACAGGCCCATTGAGAAACAGTTATTTCTCAGGGATTCTGCTAGTTGAATAATAAAAAGTCTTGCCATTTATACTAACGAAAACAGATATTAAAATCCTATGTGACACCCCAAAAAACATAAGATAATTATAATTTACATTAAGTGGAACAGAGTAACACACCTCCTCCTACACAACTTCAACATCTATCTTGTACATCTAGCTATCCCTGACCCAGAAATGAAATCCACACCTGACCTGTGCAACTCAGCAAAGAAACACTTGCTTCTGCAGGCTTGGGACGGACAGACAGACCCAGGGAGATAGCTACGCCGTGTAGACAGACCATCCCACATCTTCCTCGAGACAAAGCTCAAAGGTTGTTCAGGTGTTCGCAGAAAGACCCCAATTCAAACTAACACGCCCAGTTCTAACTAGTAATGTGAGAGAAGAGCTGTAGTAAGAAAACAAGCTGAGAAAACATAGCTGGATCCCTTCAACAGAGGCAACAGGCAGTAAAAGGAACCCTGGATCCCTAGAGATTTAGTACCTCCTGCTGAGTATCGCTGGAAAGCAGGTGGGGGGGGGTCGCACATGCAGCCATATGGGGATACAGTCAGTGCCCCTCCAGCGGGACGTATGAGGGACCCAGAGGAAAAGGAACCCTCGGAAGCCCCCATCCCACACTCACTGACGGGGAGCAAGGGATGACCTGGGATTTGGAAATGGGGGGGGAGGGGGAGGTCGACACAGCCCTACTCCTCAGGAAGCAAAACAACTCAGCCAGGCCGCTGCTAGGGGCTGGGAGCGAGCAAACAAGGCGCCCCCCCCAGCTCAGGCGCAAACCGGGGAGGGGGCGGGAAGCGGCCCCCAATCGCAGGAGGAGGCCTCAAAGACCATCCTGCAGACTCCGGGGAACAGGAAGACGCGCCCTCCCCATCCCCAAGCGCAGGGCGGGGGGGGGGGGAGCGCTCACCGGGCCCGCGCATTGGGGCAGAGCGTCAGGAAGGGGGAATAACCCCCAGCAGTAGTTGACTCAGGCCGTGACTCCTCGCACCTCCCTACCTCGGCGAGCGCGTCTCCCAGTCACGGGTCCCGGTCTGCCTCGACTCAGACGGGAAAACGAGCGCTCGCCACCATCACCGACACTTCAAGATGGCGGACATATCAGATCCTATGAGCTCTCCTTTGCTCCCCACCTCGCCTGCCAATCACACGTCCCTGACACGCCCACGTCCCCTCCGAGCACACTTCCATTGGACAATAGCATAGCCGCCAATAACACGTGAACTACAGCACCAGTGGACTAAATGGGGATTGAGGGCGGGCTGAAACGGATCACAAAGTCCAATCAGGACGTCCGGGTGGGTCCCACTTTCACGCCTTAGCAACGGCCTAACGTCACAGTGACAGGCGTGTTTTTTTTCCAATCAGAGCAGCGAGTACAGTTTAAAAAATAAACCGGGTTAGACCAATCAGTTGGTAAAAGGCTCGGACTGGTGTGCGACCAATGGGGGTATATAGAAGGCGGGATGGAAGCCGAGGGCCGCAAACATAAAACTAGCCTCGCCCGTTGCGCCTCCCCATTGGCCAACGGAAGAAACCGCGCCCTCTGTAGAGAAGGGAGGTAGCGAAACTGCCTGACAACAACTTGCCGCTCACGGAACCAGGAAGAGAGTAGGTCTCGCGATGAAGAAGGTGCTTATGTATGGGTGACTGAAGAAAATCTTAGTAGCCGGGGGAATTAGCTCAAATGGTAGAGCGCTCGCTTAGCATGCGAGAGGTAGCGGGATCGATGCCCGCATTCTCCAGAAGGGGATATGTTTTTCACTATGGGGCTTTCAAGAAATTCCTTTCTGGCTTATGAATACACAGAAACACGTGATTTCAATTATTTGTTTAAAAGTGCATGAGCCATGGATTGCAAATATTGAATTTAATTATTTCCCCATATATTTTGGTAAACTGACTATGCCTTGACAAATCCCAGCAAAAGTAAGTGAAACTCTACGAATACACACGTTCCCTATTGAATCCTGCAAAATAACAATAACAACAATTTGCACCTGCACATTTTGCCCTAAGAAAAAACTCACAGGTGACTAGTGAAAATAATTTTCCCATAGCTGTACATCATATTGAAAAAATAGCCCCTGGGTTCAATGGGTTCTGCAAAAATGGGTTTGGGCTAGTTGCACTTTGTAACAGGACTGTTCACCCCAGTTAAAATGAATGGATCCCTCTAATAAACACACCCACCAATTGCACCTGCAAATCCCCAGATTTCCATACCTAAATAAGGTAACTACAGGCATAAGCAGCACATTGTTGCCAGCTCTCAGAATTTTTATTACAAGTTTAACAATATGTGGTGTTTTTCTTAAATCCCCAACTCCTGGAGATATGTGATTACATGAGAATCTTAGGTTTCAGAGTAGCAGCCGTGTTAGTCTGTATTCGCAAAAAGAAAAGGAGTACTTGTGGCACCTTAGAGACTAACAAATTTATTAGAGCATAAGCTTTCGTGAGCTACAGCTGAAGTGAGCTGTAGCTCACGAAAGCTTATGCTCTAATAAATTTGTTAGTCTCTAAGGTGCCACAAGTACTCCTTTTCTTTTTATGAGAATCTTAGTTTTCATTTTTTTAAAAAAAGGTTCTAATCATCATGGTTACAGAGAAAACCTTGACAAAAATGAAATGTTAAGACTTGAAAACCGGAAGGCAAAAAAGAGCACAAAAAATATTTTTTTTAACTCATGATTTTGGAGAGCCTGATTCATGATTTGTAAACCCTTGATGTGATAGTATTATGTTAGCCATACTGTACAAAGAAAGCTGGCATACTGAGTGTGTATTTTGTGAGTGCAGTCACTGAGCTCAGTTTTTCAATTTTGGCAAAAAAAGTAATTTTGTTTTGTCAACTAATATAGCACTATGAAACATTCAATTGGCACGTGCTGGGCAATAGGTGGGAGTGGAAGGGCACATCCAAATACAGCCCCTAAAGGGTGTGTTTCCTGCCTATCTAAAGGACAAGGTCCCCTGACCCCGGAAATGAGGTGAAAGCCCAGGGAAACTAATGCAACCAAGTTTTTCTGTAGGATACTGGGGAAGTGGAGAGTGGACAATTTCTAGCAGCAGAATAAAGAAATAGGGATGAAAAGCAGAAGTCAGAGAGACATGGGAAGCTTTAGAAGAAAACAGGATGAGGCAGGCATGGTTTCATAGCATGGGGCCCTGTTAACTGTGGAACCCAGCCAAAGTGAAAGGAAGGCAGCTGACTTGGAGCAGAGAGAGGGAGAGACTCCATGATTCTCAAGAGAAAAGGTGCAGAAGGGAGGATCCTGGACACCTCAGATAGCTTTAAGGCTAAAGAACTCTGCAGAGTGATGAGGAACCTAAGGCAAGCAAATGCAAACAGTTGTGTATATTACTTTGCCTAGGTCTGTGATCTCTCATTTTATCTAAGTAAAATGCAATGGCGTTTTAGAATTCTGTGCAAAGTCTGTGTGTGCATGTTTGCTTCATTATCACATGCTCCTGAAGAGACGAACTGTAAACCCAGAGTGCACGCGCAGCTGGAGTTCTGGGGGAGGGTGTGCTTAAGCTACAGAAGAGTGTGAGAGGTCAGCACTGGTCCTACGGACTAGGCAATTGCACTGCATGGCCCCAACTTTCCGAAGGGAGTGCAAGACAAAGGATCTGTACCCCAAGAGTATGCCTAGAGATCCCAGTCGAAGCAGTTCAGACTCAAAAGGCTTAAACCACATGAGAGAGTGGGCCCCAAACACAGCAGCTTGAGGAGTATCAAGCCAGAGAGAGCTCTACTAGCACTGTGTGTAGGATACTTACTGATTCAGGGCCTTGATAAAATGGATGAGAAAATAGTAGTGATGGGAATAGGAAATATCAGCCAGGAGCTGAGTCTTAATTTCAGCTTCTGACTGCAAGTTTCTCTGCCTCTGTGCTCTCTGTGCAAGCTGCTTTTTGAAGTCCCCAAATTGGCAAATATATAGGTGGCTTTTGTCTGCTGTAGGGGGCAGAGGTAAGGCTACTGTATACTTCATTCTTGCCTTGGGGAATCAGTATGAGGCCGGTAGCATTCATGACACTGCACTAGTGGACAGAGATAAGTGCGCATGATGTTCAGAGAGGCTTCCTAGGACAAAGTTTGGAGGTGGTAACATCAGGCAGCTCTGGGTTGGTTTGTGCAGAGTAGAAAAACTGGTCGAGTATAGACGATGTGTAGCCATCTAGTGTTCAGTTAGCCTGCCTTATATGCAACTTTTGCCTTAGTGAGGATATGGTCTGAGGGTCTTTGCTACTGTACGCATGTACTGCAGCTCCACAGTGCTCTATATCATCTGTATTTCTAGGTTTTCAGAGGCTTACGTATCGGTGCAATTGATGTTCTGAAAAGTGTGAGAGACTGCCTGTCAACCATAACAGAAGTGCTGATTTGAAGTTGTGATAGGCACAGAAAGAAATGGTCTTGCTGGGGAGGAGTTAGGTGCTGTTCCCGGTTCCCATTGCCATCCTAATGGGGCCAGAGTTAAGAATGTGTTGGGAAGAATGAGTCACCTTAACTCCACGTGTTTTGGTTTTCTAAAGTTTCTGAATGCTTGGGTTTGGCAACACTGTTTACATCTGTGCTAAGTGAGCATGTCAAATGCTGCCATTGTGATCTATGGCATTTTACACCCACTTTGTATGGATGTAAATAATACAAGGTTCAAGTCAATGGAGAATCAAGCCCGTATTCTAGAACTTGGGGCTGCATCATCTTTCCCCCCACCCCCCTTCTTCCAAGTATCTCTCTCTAGTATAGCTCAACACTGGCATCAAGTTTGTGATTTCACTGTGTGAAATCATCTTCTTTCTGCATATCATGGCATTTCATTTTCATTGGTGGACCGTTTGAGCGTGTGCCCCCAAGGTTCTGGCATGCAGTAATAACTTAGTCTTAGTGCTCAGTAGGCTTTTTGCGAGGTTGGATAATCAAATGTTTGGATGTGGAGGATTCCAGGCATTGTGAGCCTAACTTTGTGTAACTTTAGCATTTGCCTTCCCTTAAAATTATGAGGATATCTTGGCTTTTTGTAGCTCAGTTATACGTTTGTGAATGGAAGCAATGTGGTCTATGGATTACAACGCAACTGCGAATTGGAGTGCTGGTTTTTTTGTTTTCTTGTTTATATTATAATAATTGCATGAGTCCTAAGATTTCTAAGAAGTTAAACCATGTTAATTAGATTTCAAAGACAGAGATCATTTAATTATGTTAAAGAAAAAACAGATCTGAGAAGACATTACTCAGTGACAGGATAGTTCTGTTGAACTCATCATATGGGACACACTTATAACAGGACATTCTGGATCTGTGTGCTGCCCATTTATACCAAAAGGATGGTGAATCAACAGTTGTCCTACATGACTGGACCTTGTCATGAACCATCTGTATAGAATAAAGCAAGAATATTTTCAATAATGTATTTCCTTGTGTGCTTTTCCTATATGTATAAAATTCAACCCTGTGAATTTCTAGTCTTAAATTACAGCAGACTGCATATTAATTATGCTCACTGTAATGGTGTAAGTCTGACTTCTTTGCTATAAAAGTTCTTGGTATTTTTAAAAAGGTAGATAAGCAAAATTGAGTGAATTTTATTTTTTGGAAGGGAATGGATTGTGGAGGATGTAAATAATGAAGAAAACACAGAAATGAGCTCAAGCTGCATATTGTGGGGTATTCATGTCTGGGGTTGTTAACATGTCAATGGATTGTTGTACAGACAACGGTAGGAGGGAGAGGTAAGGCTGTACATATCACTTCTCTGCCACTCCACTCTTTAGAGTAGGGGTTGAATTCCGATTGTATTGTATCAAATCTGCACTTCAAAAACAAACATTTTTACCCACTTTAAAGTTCCTGAAAATGGTGCTAATGTCGACAAGGCTATAGGCCTCAAGGTCCTTTTGCCTCCTCAGGGTTTACCTTAAACCTGGGCAGTGGGAGGTGGAATTTTAAAAGAAAAAGTAGTCATCGTGATTTCAATAACTGCAAATTGGCTAGCATGTCCTGACCCGTGTGGTTATGGCCAATACTCACACAGCAGGAACTCTTGCCAGCAAATCGGGTGCTTTATTTCATAATGCCTGTTGCATAAAAGGCTGGATACACACTAAGTTTGCTATAAGCTCCCAAGAACCCCTGGATCAGCAGGTATAGCCTTAGTGGCAATATCATGTGTAGTGTTGTATCTAGTTATTAATTGGCTTAATCAAAGTTTTAATGGGAGCATGGATTTACCCTAACAAGAACCATGCTGGGTTATTCTTATTATTTAGATACATTGCTTAATTTCTTTCTCTTCCTCCGCCCCCATTTTGGCCACCACCATTTGCAGCTCAACCCTTCTGGAGAGTGAGGGGAGCACTCCCTTGTAGGGCTCTGCATTTTGGTTCACTCCCGTTCTTGACCTATGTGTGTGGATGTAATTTCCACACTCTACTTGTGTAGCAGTGATGAGCGGTGTTGAGGAATGGAAATCTGTCTTTGGTCAGGGGAGGTAGAGCTGCAAATTCACACAACATGGCAGCACTGACGCTAACTGGTATGCTGCTCATGGGGACATTCCCCACTCTCATAGTGAAACAGACAAGATTGTCTTTCAACATAATTGTCTGGAACTGCCAAACTGTGACATGCAGTTATCCAAGAGCCTGAGGCCCATTTATTAGGGTGCTAGCCTAGGACACTTAGGAAACTGAGGTTCAGTTCCTTCTGCTACCACAGACTTTCTGTCTGACCTTGGAAAAATCACCACAAGGGGATTAAGGCTGGAGGAAGGGGTGTTACTGCTCACCCTATATGTTTTAGCCCAGTGATTAGAGCACTTCATCTGGGATATGGGAGATCTGGATTCAATTACGCGTCTGCCTGCTGGGGAGAAAAAACTTGAACAAGGGTCTCGCACATCTCTCAAGGGAGTACTCTAACCACTGTGCATGGGATATTTTTGATGTAGGGCTCCCTCAGTTTCTCGTACTATAGCTGTTCCACTTTTAATAAATAATTAAATAGTCATTGGAGCAGGGAGACTGGACCCTGGGTCTCCCCACCTCTCACTCTCTCAGTATTGTATTTACCCAAAGTGGGACAGCTTCAGCCGAAGAGATTGCAGGAGATTAGAGTGAGGAAGCAGTGCACATGACCAGAGGCAGAAATTTAGGCACTTAGGGAATTTTTACAGTGAAAATTTAGGGGCTGAGTGAGATTAGGTGCCTATATGGTTATGTGGCAGCTGAGCTGGAGTTTTGTGGATAGCAATGGAGAATAAATCGGAGATTTAGTGTCCCTTTGTGTATCTGGACCTTAATCTCGCTGTCCCTCAATTCCCCATGTGTAAAATGGAGATGATACCACTCCCCTATCTCATGGAGGTGTTGTGAGGATAAATACAGTAAAGGTTGTGCAAGGCTCAGATTCCACCATGATGGGGCTATGTAAGTACCTGAGATAGAAAGAGATTCTCCTTGCAGCCTTGTCTACAGAAGAAAGTTGTATTAATTTGGAAATAGATTTAGTTCAGTTGGTGTAAGTACTTCACTCACCTTTGCTTGTGGTTGAAAAGTGTGCCTTATAGCAATTTAGGCTTCATGTAACCGCTCTGACTTTAACAGAGGTCTGGTCCGCACAGAAAGCGGCACCAATTTAACTAAATATTTTAAGCCAATTTAGTTACACTGCAATTTTGTGAAAGTGTAACTCACTGGTCAGCATATGTTTCAAGTCCCCTTTTATGCCTATCAATAGAGGGTACAAACTCGTGGCAAATTTTAGTTCAAGCTGTTAGCAGCTTGTGATCTTTAGCTCTGAATGTCCCTGGTTCATTCCTTAGTGTGTTACCTGTGAGGGTAGCCATCACAACTGGATACTCCATATTGGTTAAAACCAGCCATATCTTTTTTTAAACCCAGGTTTAAACCAATATAAGAGTGTCCATATAGGGGGTTAAATTGGTTAATTAAATTTCTTTTAAACTGATTTAAATAGAACTTTGTACGTGTAGACAAAATCAGAGTTACTCTTGGTAAACACAGGTATAAAAGGAACCAGCCTCTAAGGGGTCTTATAATTAGCTGTATCATACAAAAAGTCCACCCGCTGAGTGGAGTTAGCTCTAAATTAGCTGTTAAAACCAGCTGTACAGCAAGGTTAGCTGGAGACACAGCACCTTCAATTTAACCTCGATCCCCTACTAAAGGCTTTGTCCTGTAACCACTAAGGGGGGAAAGAGCCCTTTAAAGAATTTTAATGATTAATATTTAGCCCAATGTCTTATTAAAAATGTGTAAACTAAGCAGCTTTGCGAGGTATGGGAGAAGAGTTTCTAAACAATGATTTTACAGTTATGTTTTAGAGGAAACATGGCTGCTTAGCTTCACTAAACCTACCAGTTAATCCATTTACTTGTAACAAAATGTTCAAATTCAGTTCTCTAATCTCATTTCTAATACTGATCCTATTATCATGTCTAAGGCAAAGTGGCTTGGTGGGGTTGGCTGGGACAGGACCTGCATACAGGCACTCCTCTCACATCCAACAAGGTACACATCAACCTGAGGAAACTTTCACACCAATCCAGTTCATTATTGTCCGGTTTTCAGATGCTTTCTTACCATGAAAACAAGGAGGAGTCCTGTGGCACCTTAAAGACTGACAGATTTATTTGGCCATAAGCTTTCGTGGTTAAAAAAAACCCTCTTCTTTGATGCATGGAGTGAAAATTACAGAAGGGAGTTACCTTACAATTGGAGAACTAGTGTTGACAAGGCCAATTCAGTCAGGTGGATGTGGTCCACTACCAATAATTGATGAGGAGGTGTCAATACCAAGAGAGGGAAAATTGCTTTTGCAGTGAGCCAGCCACTTCCAGTCCCTGATCAAGCCCAAATTAATTGTGTTAAGTTTGCAAATGAATTGTAGCTCTGCAGTTTCTCTTTGAAGTCTGTTTTTGAAGGTTTTTTTTGTTGAAGGATGGCTACTTTTAAATATTTTTATTGAATGTCCATGGAGATTGAAGTGTTCTCCCACTGGCTTTTGTATGTTACCATTCCTGGTGTCTGATTTGTGTCCATTTATTTTTTTACGTAGAGACTGTCCGGTTTGGCCAATGTACATGGCAGAGGGGCATTGCTGGCACATGATGGCATACATCACATTAGTAGATGTGCAGGTAGATGAGCCCAACTGATGTGGCTGGGTCCTCTGATGGTGTTGCTAGAGTAGATATGGGAACAGAGTAGGCAATGGGGTTTGTTATAGGGATTGGTTCCTGGGTTAGTGTTTCTGGGTGTGGTGTGTAGTAGTTGGTGAGTATTTGCTTCAGGCTGGGGGGCTGTCTGTAAGCAAGGACTGGCCTGCTTCCCAAGGTCTGTGAGAGTGAGGGATTGTTTTCCAGGATAGGCTGTAGATCGTTGACACCATACAGGAAAGATTTTTAGCTGGGGGCTGTACTCACTACAAGAAGTGGCTGGCTACAAAAATGGCTGGCTCACTACAAAAGCAATTTTCCCTCTCTTGGTATTGACACCTCATCAATTATTGGGAACGGACCACATCCACCTGACTGAATTGGCCTTGTCAACACTAGTTCTCCACTTGTAAGGTAACTCCCTTCTGTAATTTTCACTCCATGCATCTGAAGAAGTGGGGTTTTTTACCACGAAAGCTTATGCCCATGTAAATCTGTTAGTCTTTAAAGTGCCACTGGACTCCTCATTGTTTTTGTGGATACAGACTAATATGGCTGCCCCTCTGTTTCTTATCATGGTGACTAATTACTGAGATGGCTTGTGTCAAAACTAGCATAGGCTCCCTCCCGGTACATCATCTCTGATGTCATCATGCAATGTATGAGTCCCACCTAAGCCAGGGCAGTTGAAGTAATGGGGAAAGAAAGTGTGAATTTTCAGATGATCTGAGATGTGTGGTTGGGAGCAAATTTAGAGGGGATCAAAAGTAAGCCTGGAAAGGAATGGGGAAGATTACTGGGAGCATGGATAGATGTAGCAGCCCAGGGTGGTGGTAGTTAGACAAAGCTGAAGCTTGCAAAAAGGTGATTCAGAATTTACTCCTCCTCTGAAGGTTTTGGCAAATGAGGGGCTGGAATCTGCTGATGGTCCAGGAGGACTAGCAGTTGGGTTTTATTATACTGAGTGGTGCAAGGAGGAGAAAACTGATTTGCTAAGCTTGGTGCTTCAGGCAGTATCAGAGAAGTAATAAAAGATGAGTTCTAGTGGATGGGGGAAGTAGGCTGAAGAGGGAGCTGAAGTTCTCCTTCTTACTGGTGCAGGTCTTCTCCTTCCATAAGCTTTGAAGTCCATTCTGCTCCTGCTTTACAGTAGGGAGAGGTTGCTGTTGAAGGGGAAATAAGTAAGTTAAGACAGTCGTAAGCAGAACAGCTGCACTCCCAACCCAACAGCAGTGGTAAACCCTCCAGCACCATCTATCTGTTACCTTCAGCTAACAAAATGCCTTTTTATAGGAAAGACTTGGCTAGTGCTATTGTTACAGCTTCTTTAAGATCACGCCTTCAGAGAGAAAGTGGCTGGGAAGGACCAAGGCCCACTTGAGAAGCAGGATATAAGAGTATATAGTATGGAAATAGCAGAGTTGGAGAGAGGAGCAGTGTGTTAAATGGCTCTTGACTGATAAGGATGCCAGGATTTGGATAGAACCTATGCTGGGTTTGCTGTGTAAAGGGAGCCAGGGAAAGATCTTAACAGAAAAAGGGCCTAACCAGAGACAGGTGTTGTGGGTGGTGCCCCTGGGAAAAAGTTGGAGCAGGGCCATCTTGAGCTCAGGGTAGAATACTGCCCCATAACTCCAGATCCTGGGGCTGATACTTATAGTAGAGGCCGTACCTATGTGATGCCACATGAAGAGGTAGTGCAGTGGATTCACCACTGAAGGAAAAAGGATAGATAACCTGAGGAGGGCAAAAGACTATTGAACCCTGTAATGGGGACTATGGTCAGCACTGGGAAGAACAAAAACCTCTACATCGAGGGCTGAAGAACTTAGTTGCAGAAGGCCTGTTTCTTTGGATTCTTGTATTTTTATTTTTTTTCCCCTGCCGAGAAGGAGAAGACTTTGAATTGGCTGGAGAGCCAAAAACATCCGATCGCCTTGCCAGTCTGAGGAGAACCATAATGGACCAGCATCCAGAACTATCCAGGGGAGGTCTGCTACATCTTCATAAGCCTTAGGGCTGGAGGTATGGGAGTGAGATAACAAAAGGGTATGTTTACCCTGCAACAAAACACCCACGACTGGCCCATGTCAGCTAACACAGACAGATGCAGCGGCACAGGAGCTAGCAAACAGAGCTCTAAACAGGGGAGTTTGAGTGGGAGTTCTGTTGGAGGAGAAGGTAGTTGTACTTGGTTTTGTATTTTTAGTATTTGTGTGTGTGTAGGGGCTTTGTGCTGGGAGAGCAGCTGAGCCCTGCTTAGGGGGTGGGGCTTTGTGCTGGGAGAGCAGCTGAGCCCTGCTTAGGGGTGGGGCTTCTGACTAGGGGTCCTATAAAGGTAGCTAGCCAGTCAGGCAGTGGCACAGGAGCTAGCAAACAGAGCTCTAAACAGGGGAGTTTGAGGGGGAGTTTGGATTGTGGTGCTTGTTTGGGGTTTGCTTTTGCTGGGGGGTGGTCTTTTTTGGTGTGGCTTGTGTTTCCCAGATTAACAGTATTTAGGTGGGAAGGCAATGACAGATACAGAGGCAGCTGTGGGAGTGACTCCTGTAGTGGAAGATACACTGAGGATGACTGGATGTGGAAGCTGTGGTATGTACATGATCCTGGAGGGGGGAACCGGTAAGAGTTTTTTCTGCATGAAATGCCGTCTGATAGAGCTGATGGAGGAAAAGATCCAAGGTTTGGAGATGCAGGTGGAAAGTCTCGTTGAGTTTAGGAAGGGGTTTGAGCAGATGATGGAGCAAAGATACGAGGTATCTGAAGGGAAAAGCTCAGACTCACGGATGGAAGCAGGGCTGGGGAATTTTGAGGGGAGACTGGGTGAGGAAAGTGGTCAGTGAAAACATGTGACTCAAAGAACCAGGCAGAGGAAAAGACGGGCTAGTGAAGGAGAAATAGAGCTTAGGAATAGGTTTGCAGAGTTGGAAAATGAAGAAGGGGCTCAGCAGGTACTTGTTGAAGGGGAAGGGGAAGGAAGAAGAGAAGAGAGGCTAGTCCTATAGGAAAAGCAAAAGAGTCAAGGGAGACTACACCAAATATGAGCCCCAGGAGGATGCAGGATGGGTTGAAGAAGATTATAAGGGAAAATAGGAATGGAAAGAACTTGCAGCCAGAGGGAACAGGGGAGAGACTGGAGAATAGCACTGTCACCAGGAAAAGGCAGGTCTATGTGATCGGGGACTCTTTATTGAGAAGAATAGACAGGCCTGTAACTAGAGCTGATCCAGAGAATAGAAGGGTGTGCTGTCTTCCGGGTGCTAAGATACGGGATGTAGACCTGAGGTTGAAAAGGATCCTCAAGGGAGCGGGAAAGACTCCCCTAATTATCCTTCATGTGGGAACAAATGATACGGCTAGATTCTCGCTGGAAAGTATCAAGGGAGACTATGCTAGGCTGGGGAAGACGCTTAAGGAAATTGAGGCTCAGGTGATCTTTAGCGGGATCCTTCCTGTTCCTAGAGAAGGGCAACAAAGGTGTGACAAGATTATGACTGTCAACAGATGGCTTAGGCAGTGGTGCTATAAGGAGGGCTTTGGGATGTATGGCCACTGGGAGGCATTCACGGACAGAGGTCAGTTCTCTCGGGATGGACTTCATCTGAGTAGGGAAGGAAATAGACTTCTAGGATCGAGGCTGACACAACTGATAAAGAGAGCTTTAAACTAGGAATTAGGGGGAGATGGATGGGAGATGTCCAGGAAATCTCCACGCCAGATTTTAGCATTGAGAGGGAAGAAGATGAAGTAAGAAAGGATACAGCCGTGGGTAGGAGAATGTATATAAGGAGCGAGGGCGGTGTGGATGCTAGTCTAATAGGTTATACTGGCTGTAGAATGACTGTGCCTAATAGGGTACAAAATGTGAGCGAGGCCAAACAGCAAAAATTCAGATGTTTATACACCAATGCGAGGAGCCTAGGTAACAAAATGGAGGAACTAGAGCTACTGGTGCAGGAAGTGAAACCAGATATTATAGGGATAACATAGATACTAAGGTCAGAAGGGACCACTCTGATCATCTAGTCCGACCTCCTGCACAGCGCAGGCCACAGAATGTCACCCACCACTCCTATGAAAAACCTCACCCATGTCTGAGCTATTGAAGTCTTCAAATCATGGTTCAAAACTTCAAGGAGCAGAGAAGCCTCCCTCCAGTCAACCATGCCCCATGCTACAGAGGAAGGCAAAAAAACCTCCAGGGCCTCTCCAATCTGCCCTGGAGGAAAACTCCCTCCCGACCCCAAACATGGCAATCAGCCAAACCCTGAGCACATGGGCAAGATTCACCAGCCAGATACCCAGGAAAGAATTTTCTATAGTAACTCAGATCCCATCCATCTAATATCCCATCTCAGGGGATTTGGCCTATTTACCCTGAATATTTAAAGATCAATTACTTACCAAAATCCCATTATCCCATCATACCATCTCCTCCGTAAACTTATTGAGTAGAATCTTAAAACCAGATAGATCTTTTGCCCCCACTGCTTCCCTTGGAAGGTTATTCCAAAACTTCACTCCTCTGATGGTTAAAAACCTTCGTCTGATTTCAAGTCTAAACTTCCTGGTGGCCAGTTTATACCCATTTGTTCTTGTGTCCACATTGGTGCTGAGCTGAAATAATTCCTCTCCCTCTCCTATATTTATCCCTCTGATATATTTATAGAGAGCAATCATATCTCCCCTCAGCCTTCTTTTAGTTAGGCTAAACAAGCCAAGCTCCTTAAGTCTCCTTTCATAAGACAAGTTTTCCATTCCTCGGATCATCCTAGTAGCCCTTCTCTGTACCTGCTCCAGTTTGAATTCATCCTTTTTAAACATGGGAGACCAGAACTGCACACAGTATTCTAGGTGAGGTCTCACCAGTGCCTTGTATAACGGTACTAAAACCTCCTTATCCCTACTGGAAATGCCTCTCCTGATGCATCCCAAAACCGCATTAGCTTTTTTCACAGCCATATCACATTGGCAGCTCATAGTCATCCTATGATCAACCAATACTCCAAGGTCCTTGTCCTCTTCCGTTACTTCTAATATGTCTTTAACAGAAACATGGTGGAATAGTAGTCATGACTGGACTACAGGTATTGAAGGGTATGTGCTGTTTAGGAAAGACAGAAACAAAGGTAAAGGTGGTGGAGTAGCATTGTATATCAATGATGAGGTAGAATGTAAAGAAATAAGAAGTGATGCAATGGATAAGACAGAGTCCGTCTGGGCAAAAATTACATTGAGGAAGAAAACTAGTAAAGCCTCTCCTACGATAGTGTTTGGGGTGTGCTATAGACCTCCGGGATCTAATTTGGATATGGATAGAACTCTTTTTAATGTTTTTAATAAAGTAAATACTAATGGAAACTGCGTGATAATGGGATACTTTAACTTCCCAGATATAGACTGGAGGACCAGTGCTAGTAATAATAATAGGGCTCAGATTTTCCTAGATGCGATAGCTGATGGATTCCTTCATCAAGTAGTTGCAAAACCGACTAGAGGGGATGCCATTTTAGATTTAATTTTGGTGAGTAGCGAGGACCTCATAGAAGAAATGGTTGTAGGGGACAATCTTGGTTCAAGTGATCATGAGCTAATTCAGTTCAAACTAAATGGAAGGATTAACAAAAATAAATCTGCAACTAGGGTTTTTGATTTCAAAAGGGCTGACTTTCAAAAATTAAGGAAATTAGTTAGGGAAGTGGATTGGACTGAAGAACTTGTGGATCTAAAGGTAGAGGAGGCCTGAGATTACTTTAAATCAAAACTGCAGAAGCTATCAGAAGCCTGTATCCCAAGAAAGGGGAAAAAATTAATAGGAAGGAGTTGTAGACCAAGCTGGATGAGCAAGCATCTTAGAGAGGTGATTAAGAAGAAGCAGAAAGCATACAGGGAGTGGAAGATGGGAGGGATCAGCAAGGAAAGCTACCTAATTGAGGTCAGAATATGTAGGGATAAAGTGAGAGAGGCTAAAAGTCGAGTAGAGTTGGACCTTGCAAAGGGAATTAAAACCAATAGTAAAAGGTTCTATAGCCATATAAATAAGAAGAAAACTAAGAAAGAAGAAGTGGGGCCGCTTAACACTGAGGATGGAGTGGAGGTTAAAGATAATCTAGGCATGGCCCAATATCTAAACAAATACTTTGCCTCAGTCTTTAATAAGGCTAAAGAGGATCTTGGGGATAATGGTAGCATGACAAATGGGAAGGAGGATATAGAGATAGATATTACCATATCTGAGGTAGAAGCGAAACTGAAACAGCTTAATGGGACTAAATCGGGGGGCCCAGATAATCTTCATCCAAGAATATTAAAGGAATTGGCACCTGAAATTGCAAACCCATTAGCAAGAATTTTTAATGAATCTGTAAACTCAGGAGTAGTACCGAATGATTGGAGAATTGCTAACATAGTTCCTATTTTTAAGAAAGGGAAAAAAAGTGATCCGGGTAACTACAGGCCAGTTAGTTTGACATCTGTAGTATGCAAGGTCCTGGAAAAAATTTTGAAGGAGAAATTAGTTAAGGACATTGAAGTCAATGGTAAATGGGACAAAATACAACATGGTTTTACAAAAGGTAGATCGTGCCAAACCAACCTAATCTCCTTTTTTGAAAAGGTAACAGATTTTTTAGATAAAGGAAATGAAGTGGATCTAATTTACCTAGATTTCAGTTAGGCATTTGATACCGTGCCCCATGGGGAATTATTAGTTAAATTGGAGAAGATGGGGATCAATATGAACATCAAAAGGTGGATAATGAATTGGTTAAAGGGGAGACTGCAACGGGTCCTACTGAAAGGCGAACTGTCAGGTTGGAGGGAGGTTACCAGTGGAGTTCCTCAGGGATCGGTTTTGGGACCAATCTTATTTAATCTTATTACTGACCTTGGTACAAAAAGTGGGAGTATGCTAATAAAGTTTGCAGATGATACAAAGCTGGGAGGTATTGCCAATTCGGAGAAGGATCGGGATATTATACAGGAGGATCTGGATGACCTTGTAAACTGGAGTAATAGTAATAGGATGAAATTTAATAGTGAGAAGTGTAAGGTTATGCATTTAGGGATTAATAACAAGAATTTTAGTTATAAGTTGGGGACACATCAATTAGAAGTAACGGAAGAAGAGAAGGACCTTGGAGTATTGGTTGATCATAGGATGACTATGAGCTGCCAATGTGATATGGCTGTGAAAAAAGCTAATGCGGTTTTGGGATGCATCAGGAGAGGCATTTCCAGTAGGGATAAAGAGGTTTTAGTACCGTTATACAAGGCACTGGTGAGACCTCACCTAGAATACTGTGTGCAGTTCTGGTCTCCCATGTTTAAAAAGGATGAATTCAAACTGGAGCAGGTACAGAGAAGGGCTGCTAGGATGATCCGAGGAATGGAAAACTTGTCTTATGAAAGGAGACTTAAGGAGCTTGGCTTGTTTAGCCTAACTAAAAGAAGGTTGAGGGGAGATATGATTGCTCTCTATAAATATATCAGAGGGATAAATACAGGAGAGGGAGAGGAATTATTTCAGCTCAGCACCAATGTGGACACAAGAACAAATGGGTATAAACTGGCCACCAGGAAGTTTAGACTTGAAATTAGACGAAGGTTTCTAACCATCAGAGGAGTGAAGTTTTGGAATAGCCTCCCAAGGGAAGCAGTGGGGGCAAAAGATCTATCTGGTTTTAAGATTCTACTCAATAAGTTTACGGAGGAGATGGTATGATGGGATAATGGGATTTTGGTAAGTAATTGATCTTTAAATATTCAGGGTAAATAGGACTAATCCCCTGAGATGGGATATTAGATGGATGGGATCTGAGTTACCCAGGAAAGAATTTTCTGTAGTATCTGGCTGGTGAATCTTGCCCATATGCTCAGGGTTTAGCTGATTGCCATATTTGGGGTCGGGAAGGAATTTTCCTCCAGGGCAGATTGGAGAGGCCCTGGAGGTTTTTCGCCTTCCTCTGTAGCATGGGGCATGGTTGACTTGAGGGAGGCTTCTCTGCTCCTTGAAGTCTTTGAACCATGATTTAAGGACTTCAATAGCTCAGACATGGGTGAGGTTTTTCATAGGAGTGGATGGTTGAGATTCTGTGGCCTGCGTTGTGCAGGAGGTCGGACTAGATGATCAGAATGGTCCCTTCTGACCTTAGTATCTATGAACTCGGATTCGCACTGTGTGGCTACAAGATTGCAGCATAGACATCCGAGCTTGGATGTCTGAGCCTGGACATCTACGCTGCTATTTTATAGCCTCGCAGCCCGAGCCTCTGAGTCCAAATCAGCTGACGTGAG
Source organism: Dermochelys coriacea (assembly GCF_009764565.3). Taxonomy (NCBI): domain Eukaryota; kingdom Metazoa; phylum Chordata; order Testudines; family Dermochelyidae; genus Dermochelys; species Dermochelys coriacea. Next base: position 15,155,601 of record NC_050073.1, read on the forward strand.
CCAGCCCTGGGAATTTTATGGCAGTGTAGCTCATTTCAGTCTTTTGAGTATGTCTTACTTACAGGGGAATTCCCCTGCCCCAGCAGCTCACAAATGTAGAATAGGTGTTGGTCCTATTACCATGCCTGTAGTTTAGTATACGTTTAAATAGCTTGTGAACCCTCTAGTGGCGCTTACCATGTTCTTTTGTTTTAGAAGCCACCAGACACCAATCAGAGTTGCACTGTATATATCTAACCAGGCCTTACTTGTGTATATTTAGTAAACATGATGATCTGGGACCCGGGTGTGGCCCTGTGGCAGTTTCTTCTTGTCATTTTCATGTAACGAGCAAAAGGTACAACAACCCTTTTTTAGTGGGCTATTCAGGATGATTCACCCAGCGTATGGCCAGTTCATGTGGCATGTTGGGGCTTGTTTGTCCCTTATTAGTGTGTAAACCAGGTACAGTATTTGGCCCTTATCCCAATAAAGCAATTAAAAAAATAAATAAAGGAACGTCTAGCAGGTCCCAAACATATTTCCCAGCTAAAAATGTTCGTTTTATCTAGTCATAAAATATCATTTAGGCATCCACAGCAAATCCCTTCTAAACAATGTTAGTGGTAACTTCTTTTTTTAGGTACATAATACTAAGTGTAATTATCTGTAGAGATAAACATGCTTTTGTTCTTGGAGTCTGGAAAACTGGACTCCAAGTTAAACAGTGTTAAAATTTCACTGCCCATTCAAGACACTATCCATTAGAGTAAAAATCATCAGATATCATGGTAATTAGTGATCTTCTAGAAACCTAGACAAATTATTAACAAAACAAAACTTAGATATGTTATTTATTAACACCAGATGACCAAAGACCTCTGGTCACCTAATCATACTTTAATAAGGGAACATTACATACTAAAGACAGCACATCCAAACAGACTATAGAACCAGAGCACTGCATTGATTTTAAATTTTTTGCTCAGATATTACAATAATGAGAAAGCTAGACATGTCTTTAAATAAAGCCCACTTAACATTCTTCTGTAGTCTGCACAATACTGAAATCCTGGCTTTTTCACGTTAGGCAGAACTAGGTGCTGGTAGCCCATGACACATTGGAGCCCTTAACTAGGTACCCTTTGTTTGCTGATAGGCCTGAGTGTACTACTGATTGCCTTTCTGAGCTGTTCTGTTGATGTGTAAGACGTGGTGAGGCAGCAAGCAGCACATGCACCGACTTCCGTCACTGCTCCTAACTGGAGTGACTCCAAGGATGAGATGGGATGGGAAGGATGGGAACTCTCCACATGGTCCAGTGTTTAAGCTATAAGTTAAGGTTTTCTAACAAGATGGCTGAATCAGAATAGCAGGAAGGGAGCTACATAGAGCAATCCAGATGGGGTTTGGGGAAAATGTACATCTCTGTTATATCAAAGGCTACATCTACACTTGGAATGGGGGGGTATGATTCCCAGCTTGTGCGCTCGTTCACACTAGCTCTCATTGAACTAGCATGCTAAAAATAGTCGTGTAACTGCGGTAGCACAGGCAGCAGCAAATGGTGGCACAGGCTAACTGTCCTGAGTACAAAAACACCTGGACCTGTGGGTATGTACTTGATGTGGCAAGCCTGTTCCATCGATCACCACAGCCTGTGCTATGGTGGCTGCACTATTATTTTAGCATGGCAGCTTGAGGGGAGTTAGCATGAGTATGTCTAAGTGAGTTGGGAATCACAGCCCTAGCTCCAGGTATAGATGTAGTCAAAGAGAGAGGTGTGAGGTGACCGGTTCCTTTCTTGCAGCTATTGGCATACATGCTGTATTGCAGGCAACAGGTGCTGCCCTGTAAAGTGAGTTTTAAAAATAAAGGTCTGTAAAAATCTACGTGGGAGTTCATAGAAATGCTGCCTTTCTTGGGTGCCAGAATCCCCAAATGCCATCGGTGCAGCTGCCCAAACCTCCAGCTTCCCTATGACAATTTCTATAACACAGTTATGAATTGCCAATACAAAAATCTATGTGTGACGCATTGAAAATTGGGTGCACAATGAACCTGAGTTCCGCAGTAGAATAAATAACACCATGAATTCTATAGTGAAAGTATTATTTGTTCTTGTATTTAATAAACCACAATTTTCATTTTTCTGAAGCGGCCTGAGAATTTCCAGTCTGATGCACAAAATTGCTACAGAAATCTAAAGGGTCTTGCCACAGGATGTAAGTTAAACTGTCTGCAGAATACAGGTGTAACGTTGCACTCCATATGTTTTATGGAAATATGCCTATGAGTGTAAATATGATGTAACTGGAATATGCTTTATGCAGAGGTTCTCTTGTAATGTATCATTACAAAGTTTATAATCTACTGAGTGGGTTCATCCTATTTGTATGAATACACCTCTACCCCGATATAACGCTGTCCTCTGGAGCCAAAAAATCTTACCGCATTATAGGTGAAACCGTGTTCTATTGAACTTGCTTTGATCCACCTGAGTGTGCAGCCCCCCCCCCCCCCCGGAGCACTGCTTTCCTGTGTTATATGCAAATTAGTGTTATATTAGGTCGCGTTATATCAGGGTAGAGGTGTATATCATTCTTGTATCTGAAGCTAGAAATATGAAGTATTACTGTGAACTCCTATTGTAATTATGCAAAGTGTGGGCCATTAATGGTGGCTTGGAATCTTGGTGGTTCTCATTGACTAGGACAATTGATTATGAATGGCTCTGTTTACTTGCAAACCTTCCTGGGGGTGTGCAGGCCAGCCCTGGAAGAATGAAGGCTGGGGTCTCACAGGACATGTGACCATGTCACATGATACTGGAATATATCTTAAACCTTGTGCTTTCCATTTAGAAGGAAGGGTGGGGATCCAGAGAGACAAAGGGTTCCCGCCTTGGGCCAAAGCTATAAAAGGGGGTGGAGCAGAACAACGGGGACCAGTCATGAGAAATCCTCTAGTTACCACCTGAGCTGGAACTAACAAGGTCTGTACTGGGGAAAGGATTGGGCCCAGATTAAGAAGGAGTCTAATCTATGAAAGAAGCTTATTGGAACATCTGAGGGTGAGATTTACCTGTATTCAGTTTCCTAATGTATTAGGCTTAGACTTGCGTGTTTTGTTTTATTTTGCTTGGTAACTTGAAACCACTTGAATCCTACTTTTTATACTTAATAAAATCACTTTTGTTTATTAACAAACCCCAGTAAGTGATTAATAGCTGGGGGAGCAAACAGCTGTGCATATCTCTGTGTTATAGAGGGGGGACAATTCATGAGTTTACCCTGTATAAGCTTTATACAGAGTAAAACAGATTTATTTGGGGTTTGGATCCCATTGGGAGCTGGGTGCTGGAGACAGGAGTACTTGCTGAGCTGTTTTCAGTTAAGTCTGCAGCTTTGGGGGCATGGTTCAGACCTGGGTCTGGGTTGCAGCAGGCTAGTATGTCTGGCTCAACAAGGCAGGGTTCTGGAGTCCCAAGCCACCAGGGAAAACTGGCTCAGAGGTAATTTCAGCACATCAGGTGACAGTCCCAAGGGGGGCGCTGTGACCAAACCCATCACAACATGCACCTGGCTTTTATTCAAAGCTGGCAATACCTCTCAAGGAATGCCCTATGTACCCGTCACAAATAGGACACCACAACAGCTGAACCTGTGACCCCGCCCCCCATTGCACTAGACAATGTACAAACCAATAGTGGGAGACACCCCATACCCTGAAGAGACTGCAGTCTAAACTCTCAAAGAGTGAGAGGGGAATCAGAGACGCAGAAGTGAAGTGACATGCCCAAGATCACACAGCAGGTCAGTGGCAGAGCCAGGAAGTGAATCTAGGTCTCAGTCCCAGTTTAGTATCCTAGCCATTAGACCACACTGCCTTCCCTTTAATGGTCATATCCTTCAAGTCATTTATGTGCTGGGCGGAAAGGATTGGTCCTCCTCTAGTTTCCTGTCATGTGCCATTCACTTCTTTCTCTCATCATGGAAGCCTTATAGCTCTGATGCACTTACATAAGTGTCATGCATTGATGATCTACATCACCATGTCAAAATCCTTTCAGATTGTCCTGTGTGTCTTCCATCTTAGAAAATTTCCCCTTAAGGGATTGTGATGCTGATGAGTTCTCAACTTCTTGATGTCTGTGAACTCATTGTCTTCCGAGTTTTGTTAATACCAAGGTCAGATTTACTGATCTAGAACTTCCAGGCTCATTCCTATATCAATTTCTTAAAGACAGGTTATATTTTTCTTATGTTTCAGTCCTTCACTACCTCTCTTCTCCAAATAGTGAAAGAAAAATCTCTTTGGGCTATGAATTGCTTTGGCCTTTGAGATGGTGATCGAGCTAGTGCTACACCTGTGCCTACCTTCGCTCATTCCTGACGGATATTCTCATTCTGAGGAGGTTGCTTAGATTTTATTTGCCTGTTTTACAGTTTCATTTTCTGGGGAGAAGGTTGTTTGTATTGCTTTTTAAATAATTCTTTACCCCCTTTTATTGGAGAGGTCAGTGTTAAAATCCACACTTGCTGGGACATGAATCAAAGACACCTGAAGATTTTCAAAAGGGGTTTAAGGGAGTTAGGAACCCAACTCCCATTGTCTGAACTCCCTTTGAAAATCAGTCTCTATTCTTCTCTAATGCCTTCCAGCTGAGGATATTAAAGCGCCTTGAAAAACCATAAACTAATTAAACCTCACAACACCCAGATATCAACTGTCACTGCAGTGTAGCCACTTCTGAGCTGAAATGTGGCCGCTGTTTAACGCTACATAAAATGATTTAAGGGTGGAAATGAAGAGTATGATATCCAATTAAATTACAAGTAGAATTTAGGTAAACTGGATGTAGTGATGTAATTTGACCAGTATACTGGAATTAACATGACTTCTCTTATAAGAATCCTTATATTATCTTAAATTATTACAATTTAACATCTCATCTGAAAGATGGCACATCCAGCAGTGCAATACGCCTTATGCTGAGACATTGGTTCACGGTTGGTTCTGAGGGATGATCATTGCTCCTTCCTTCAGCAGCTGTGAATTCCAGATGCCTCTCATCCAAGCTCTCTCCTACTTAGTGAGGTCTAAAAGGATTATAGTATGAAGTGATATGGCAGCAGAATAAAAAAGAAGCAGCCCTACAATTCTCAATTAAAGATAATAAAGAGGAGATTTCAGAGTAGCAGCCATATTAGTCTATATTCACAAAAAAGAAAAGGAGTACTTGTGGCACCTTAGAGAGACTAACAAATTTATTTGAGCATAAGCTTTCGTGAGTTACAGCTCACTTCATCTATGCATCCGATGAAGTGAGCTGTAGCTCATGAAAGCTTATGCTCAAATAAATTTGTTAGTCTCTAAGGTGCCACAAGTACTCCTTTTCTTTTTTACAAAGAAGAGAGCACCTGAAGATGGTTAGGAGGCAAATAGACAAATTAATCTAGACATAACTTTTTCTGAAATATTTACCATAGTGTAAAAATAGACTTGAGGGGAAACCCTTACTGATTTGTATGCCATCACCTCCTTTACATGTAGGGTGTTTATTGGTTATCGTGACCTGGTTACCTCTAGAAAAATAAATTTCAGGTTTGGCAGCAGTGCTAATTACTTGTATGATCATGTGACCAATATAAACTGACAGTCCTAAACCTAAATTATAATATTTTAATAGCTAAAATGTTTAAATAAGTGAGGATAAAAACAAACTGGAAAAATTACCTTATTGCTGCTGCTTCTCAAAAAATATGAAGATTGTTTCCAAATCTGGTTCATAAGTCCGTGTAACTGTAGCATAGGATTAGAGACGCCGACTAGACCATCACGCCAACTTCCTGCAAAGACAGGAAATAGTCACCTAAGGGCATGTTATGAAGCAGAGATTAAATCTTATTTCCACTGAAAGCTTTTCTTGTTCTGGCCCCCCACTTTCCCCCTTAAAATCTACACACAAAAGAAATATTTGCCTCAGAATTGAGGTCTGTGGCCAAGGTAGAATTTTTTACCAGATGCAAATTATGAAACATTAAAAATATAGTTGTTTTTTTGTGGTGGTAGGTTTTTTTGAACAAAGAAAAGAATAAAGCAGAGACTTAAGAAAAAAAAGGCCAAAAGAGACTACTAGCTTTATGGGTTCATCTAGTCTTAATAGAGAGCAGTGGTTCTCAAACTTTTTTTTCACAGACCACTTGAAAATTACTGAGCGTCTCGGTGGACCACTTAATGATCTTTCCAAATGTTGTTTGTACCGTTAGCTAACTATTGTAAAGCACTTTTATCCAAAGTGCTATATAAAAAAAACTTAATAATTAATGGCTTTTTTTTGTTCTACAAATAAAAGCACACAATTCGTATTTTAATATCCGTAGTCTTACCTTTCTAATGCGATGGATGTGCCCTCTCTCCCCCACCATGGCAGCCCCCAAGCTGGAGCTGGGAAGGAGGGGGGGAGTCTCTTCCTCTCTTCCCATGCCACGGCAGCCCCTGAGCTGGGGCTGGGAAAGGGGGGGGGCTCTCCCCCACCACAGAGCTGAGGCTGGGAAAGAGGGCTGTCTCTCCCCGGCAGCCCTGGAGCTGGGGAAAGTTGCCTCTTTCTCTGGCCACTGCAGTCCTGCAAGTCCCAAATTCCCCGCCGCCCCCTCTTCTCACCCCATTCCCCCCTCCCACCTACCCCCATATTCCCCCCCCCCCCCCAAGGCTACCACCTCACCTTACATGTGCATCTTCTCCAGGGTCAAGGCACCTAATTAGCGAAGCCATGCAGGCGTGGCTCTGCTAATTAGGTGGGCTGCCCAGGCTCACGCCTTAGAGGGAACTATCCGCAGATCACCTGAATGGAGCTCATGGACCACCAGTGATCTGCGGATCACAGTTTGAGAACCTCGGATATAGAGCCTAAGACTGAAGATTATCCAATTAATCAATTTTTAAAAATCTGACACTTGATTAGGAGCTACAGAACTGCACATAGGTTCTGATGAGATCAGGGAAAGGAGTCTTCATTCCCTGTGTCTTCTGTGAGGAAACAGAAGATTAATGACTCAGCCCAAAGTCACACCACAGGCAAGTGGCAGGGTCAGACAATTTTCCAATTAACTTTTTAAAATTCCATAAACAAATATCTCTACAAGTGATCATGCACATTCTTCTTCTAGCGCAGGGGTTGCCAAACCACAGCTTGCGAGCCACATGTGGCTCTTTTACAGTCAAAGTGCAGCTTACAGTACCCCCCCCCCCCCCGTTCTCCCCAGACTGGGGTGCGGGGAGCTCAGGGCTTCTGCCCTCAGGCAGGGTGATGAGGCTAGGGGCTTCTGCCAGAGACAACTGGTGCCTGCTGGGGGGAGGGGGCACAATTTAAAGGTTTGTCCCTCCCAATCACTTCAATCATGGGGGTCCCCCCTTACATTCAGTGGCCCCTCCCAGCAACTCCCTGGTGTTAGCTCCATGTAGAGAGGCAGTGGCAAACAGCTGGGAGCTGCAGGGAGGGGCCACTGAGGGTAACGGGGGGACATGACTTAAGCTGTTGGGGGAGGGAAGGTTGAGCTCTCAGTGGGGAGAGGCAGCAGCTCTCCCTGCAGCTCCCGACTGTTTGCAACTGCTTCTTCCCATGGCCACAGCTCCTAGGTTGCCGGCTCCAGCAGCTGCCATGCAGGGAGGGGGTCCGGTGGCACCATGTGACCGAGCGGGACCAGCAAACCCTGGCAAAAATGTGACCCCATGTGCCCCATCCCTCCCCAATGTCCCCTCTGGCTTCTTCCAAGGGGGGAGGGAGGTCTCGGGGCTTCAGCCCTGGGGGGCATGCCTGCCAGGACTCGGGGCTTCAGCAGAAGTGGGGCTGAAGCCTTGAGACCCCACTTGCAGCAGGGCTGAAGGCCTGAGCCCCAGCAAGCACACTGCAGCTCTCGAACTTCTGAAGATTGTCCTATGCAGCTTAGAGGGTCAGTACATTTGGCCATCCCTATTCTAGCGTTGCCAAGCAAGCTTCATCAGCAGAATGAAGGGCCCTAAGACCACCATGAAGTCTGGTTAGTTGACACTCGTCGACAACATGCGCCATTCACTGACAGAGACCACACTGACAAAGAGAATAGTCATGCAGACTTTGCGTAGAGGTTGGCTGCACGTATTCCTTAGCCAGTTTGAAACTTGTTCAGCAGAGTCCACAAGTGACATGGCAGGTCAATCTCAGCAGTCAAACGGTTGGATCAGAGACGAGGAAACCATTCCAAACATCTCATAGTGCCATAGGATTGCTGCTGACAGTTTCTGATCTGGGAGTTGAGACCAAAATGGACACCTCAACGTAAATCGTGCTCTGGAGTGACTGAAAGTGTCCATGCACAGTGGCAGACCTGGATTGGCCCATAGCTTTTTCCATCAATCTGAATGTAGATTCTCTGCAACAAATGTGCAGAGGGGCTATGTTGCTCAGAACTGCTTGCTATAGAATAGGAATTGGGCGTAATATGCCTGTGATGATATGCATAGCTGAATTCAAGTCGACATCAACCAATTCAGTGTGAGGCGAGTGATACCACACAGGGGCACAGTGTTCCGCTGAGGAATAGCACAATTGATATGTGAAGTATCTGTGCTTTTGTGTTCCAGGTCAAACTGGCTAATTTGCTTATTAGATTATTCCTGGTCCTGATTTTGGCAGCAGTCTTTTTTAGATGGTCATGGTAAGTCAAAGAGCAGTCCAGTGTGACATTAAGGTAGACCAGTTTTGCCTCGTGTTTCAGGCGTTTTCCACTGAGGAAGATGTCTAACTCATGTTTAGTGCTTGTGTTGTGGAGGTGGAAGATGCTCAAAACTGTCTTGGTCCCACTTGGTTGAAGTTACCAACGGCTGTAGTAGTCTGCCATCTTGGCCAGGTCAGTGTTCAGAATGTTCTCCAATTTGGTGAAAGAGCACGATTGGGTACCACAGCAGATTTTATCCACATAGATAAACTTGTGTGACTGAGTCAATGGCAGGCCACGTACAGATTGAACAGGATGGGTGCAAGCATGGAGCCTTGGGGTAAGCCATTGGATTGTCTTCTTCGTGCACTTGTTCTATCTCCCATATGTACCCAAAAACACCTGTCATGAAGTAGAAGTTCAGCAATGTCCACCACCCACACTGTGAGAGCTCTTGATAGTTTTACCAGAAGAGCAGAGTGCCATACTATGTTGTAGGCTGCTATCAGGTTCCAGAAAATGGCTCGTGTTCAAGTTCTGTTGAAACCTATTTTTTATATATGTAGCAAGGGCTAGAACTTGATTACATGTGCTTCAACCCTTCTGAATCCAGCTAGGTTGACGCTGAGAATTGCCTCCACTTCTGGAGACTTTCACTGGAGGATAAGCCACTCCAGGACTTTGATGATGACAGACAGCGGAGAGATTAATTGGTAGCTTGCTGCATTGTATGGGTCCTTTCTGGGTTTTAGAAGGGTGATCACTTTTGACATTCTCCAGATGTTTGGCAGGTTATCCTCGTTGACAACCTGTATCAGGAATTTGGATAATCATTGCGCATTGATCCACAGCCAAGTGAAATTTTAAAATCCAAGCTAGTCAAATGTTAAAAGGTTCTTCACGTTTTAGTACAATTAGAACTCTATGCTTCAGCTCTTATCATGAATAAGGGCTGCAGTTTGGGGTTCTAAAGGAAGTCACACCAGCAAAGCTCTAAAGCAGCTTCCCTCTAAAGAGCTACTGATAACTATACGATGTTTACCAAGCTTAGGTTTGATACAAAACAGTCTATCTGGACACTGATTAATAATAGACCCATTCCAAATTGTTTGAAATTTCAAGCAGCTGATAACATTTTTCACTCTTTAAATTTACAAAGTAAAAGGGCTTTTTAGGGCACCCATGAGATCATTCCTATTGTAGTCCATCTAACAATTGAAACCTCTCAGTATCGAAGTTCCATAGCACTTTCTTCTTCACCACTTTACTATACGAAAGAGTTTATAGATGCTTCAGTACCAAGTAGACCTGCCAAGGAAGTAGCTTCCATATCACTCACAATCAGTTCTCATGTTTATTTTGCTGCACATATGGGAGACCATAACTATACACAAAGTGCTCTGCTCCAAACTGGCCAAAGAGCATTATACTGACAGCTGCAGCGGCACAGGAGCTAGCAAACAGAGCTCTAAACAGGGGAGTTTGAGTGGGAGTTCTGTTGGAGGAGAAGGTAGTTGTACTTGGTTTTGTATTTTTAGTATTTGTATTTGTGTGTGTGTAGGGGTTTTGTGCTGGGAGAGCAGCTGAGCCTGATTAGGGGGTGGGGCTTTGTGCTGGGAGAGCAGCTGAGCCCTGCCTAGGGGGTGGGGCTTCTGACTAGGGGCCCTATAAAGGTAGCCAGCCAGTCAGACAGCGGCCCAGACAGCTGCAGCGGCACAGGAGCTAGCAAACAGAGCTCTAAACAGGGGAGTTTGAGTGGAAGTTCTGTTGGAGGAGAAGGTAGTTGTACTTGGTTTTGTATTTTTAGTATTTGTGTGTGTGTGTGTAGGGGCTTTGTGCTGGGAGAGCAGCTGAGCCCTGCTTAGGGGGTGGGGCTTTGTGCTGGGAGAGCAGCTGAGCCCTGCTTAGGGGTGGGGCTTCTGACTAGGGGTCCTATAAAGGTAGCTAGCCAGTCAGGCAGTGGCACAGGAGCTAGCAAACAGAGCTCTAAACAAGGGAGTTTGAGTGGGAGTTTGCAAGGGGAGTTTGGATTGTGCTTGTTTGGGGTTTGCTTTTGCTGGGGGGGGGGTGGTCTTTTTGGTGTGGCTTGTGTTTCCCAGATTAACAGGACTTAGGTGGGAAGGAGATGACAGATACAGAGGAAGCTGTGGGAGTGACTCCTGCAGTGAAAGACACATTGAGGATGACAGGATGTGGAAGCTGTGGTATGTACATGATCCTGGAGGGGGGAACCGGTAAGAGTTTTGTCTGCATGAAATGCCGTCTGATAGAGCTGATGGAGGAAAAGATCCAAGGTTTGGAGATGCAGGTGGAAAGTCTGGTTGAGTTTAGGAAGGGGTTTGAGCAGATGATGGAGAAAAGATATGAGGTATCTGAAGGGAAAAGCTCAGACTCACGGATGGAAGCAGGGCTGGGGAATTTTGAGGAGAGACTGGATGAGGAAAGTGGTCAGTGGAAACATGTGACTCAAAGAACCAGGCAGAGAGAAAGACGGGCTAGTGAAGGAGAAATAGAGCTTAGGAACAGGTTTGCAGAGTTGGAAAATGAAGAAGGGGCTCAGCAGGTAGTCGCTGAAGGTGGAAGGGTAAGGAAGAAGAGAAGAGAGGCTAGCCCTATAGAAAAAGGGGAAGAGTCAAGGGAGACTACACCAAATATGAGCCTCAGGAGGATACAGGATGGGTTGAAGAGAATTGTAAGGGAAAATAGGAATGGAAAGAACTTGCAGCCAGAGGGAACAGGGGAGAGACTGGAGAATAGCACTGTCACCAGGAAAAGGCAGGTCTATGTGATCGGGGACTCTTTATTGAGAAGAATAGACAGGCCTGTAACTAGAGCTGATCCTGAGAATAGAAGGGTGTGCTGTCTTCCGGGTGCTAAGATACGGGATGTAGACCTGAGGTTGAAAAGGATCCTCAAGGGAGCGGGAAAGAATCCCCTAATTATCCTTCATGTGGGAACAAATGATACAGCCAGATTCTCGCTGGAAAGTATCAAGGGAGACTATGCTAGGCTGGGGAAGACGCTTAAGGAAATTGAGGCTCAGGTGATCTTTAGCGGGATCCTTCCTGTTCCTAGAGAAGGGCAACAAAGGTGTGACAAGATTATGACTGTCAACAGATGGCTTAGGCAGTGGTGCTATAAGGAGGGCTTTGGGATGTATGGCCACTGGGAGGCATTCACGGACAGAGGTCAGTTCTCTCGGGATGGACTTCATCTGAGTAGGGAAGGAAATAGACTTCTAGGATCGAGGCTGGCACAACTGATAAAGAGAGCTTTAAACTAGGAATTGGGGGGAGATGGATGGGAGATGTCCAGAAAATCTCCACGCCAGATTTTAGCATTGAGAGGGAAGAAGATGAAGTAAGAAAGGATACAGCCGTGGGTAGGAGAATGTATATAAGGAGCGAGGGCGGTGTGGATACTAGTCTAATAGGTTATACTGGCTGTAGAATGACTGTGCCTAATACGGTACAAAATGTGAGCGAGGCCAAACAGCAAAAATTAAGATGTTTATACACCAATGCGAGGAGTCTAGGTAACAAAATGGAGGAACTAGAGCTACTGGTGCAGGAAGTGAAACCAGATATTATAGGGATAACAGAAACATGGTGGAATAGTAGTCATGACTGGACTACAGGTATTGAAGGGTATGTGCTGTTTAGGAAAGACAGAAACAAAGGTAAAGGGGGTGGAGTAGCATTGTATATCAACGATGAGTTAGAATGTAAAGAAATAAGAAGCGATACAATGGATAAGACAGAGTCTGTCTGGGCAAAAATTACATTGGGGAAGAAAACTAGTAAAGCCTCTCCTGCGATAGTGCTTGGGGTGTGCTATAGACCTCCGGGATCTAATTTGGTTATGGATAGAGCCCTTTTTAATGTCTTTAATAAAGTAAATACTAATGGAAACTGCGTGATCATGGGAGACTTTAACTTCCCAGATATAGACTAGAGGACCAGTGCTAGTAATAATAATAGGGCTCAGATTTTCCTAGATGCGATAGCTGATGGATTCCTTCATCAAGTAGTTGCTGAACCGACTAGAGGGGATGCCATTTTAGATTTAATTTTGGTGAGTAGCGAGGACCTCATAGAAGAAATGGTTGTAGGGGACAATCTTGGTTCAAGTGATCATGAGCTAATTCAGTTCAAACTAAATGGAAGGATTAACAAAAATAAATCTGCAACTAGAGTTTTTGATTTCAAAAGGGCTGACTTTCAGAAATTAAGGAAATTAGTTAGGGAAGTGGATTGGACTGAAGAACTTGTGGATCTAAAGGTAGAGGAGGCCTGAGATTACTTTAAATCAAAACTGCAGAAGCTATCGGAAGCCTGTATCCCAAGAAAGGGGAAAAAATTCATAGGAAGGAGTTGTAGACCAAGCTGGATGAGCAAGCATCTTAGAGAGGTGATTATGAAGAAGCAGAAAGCATACAGGGAGTGGAAGATGGGAGGGATCAGCAAGGAAAGCTACCTAATTGAGGTCAGAAGATGTAGGGATAAAGTGAGAGAGGCTAAAAGTCGAGTAGAGTTGGACCTTGCAAAGGGAATTAAAACCAATAGTAAAAGGTTCTATAGCCATATAAATAAGAAGAAAACTATGAAGGAAGAAGTGGGGCCGCTTAACACTGAGGATGGAGCGGAGGTTAAAGATAATCTAGGCATGGCCCAATATCTAAACAAATACTTTGCCTCAGTCTTTAATAAGGCTAAAGAGGATCTTGGGGATAATGGTAGCATGACAAATGGGAAGGAGGATATAGAGGTAGATATTACCATATCAGAGGTAGAAGCGAAACTGAAACAGCTTAATGGGACTAAATCGGGGGGCCCAGATAATCTTCATCCAAGAATATTAAAGGAATTGGCACCTGAAATTGCAAGCCCATTAGCAAGAATTTTTAATGAATCTGTAAACTCAGGAATAGTACCGAATGATTGGAGAATTGCTAATATAGTTCCTATTTTTAAGAAAGGCAAAAAAAGTGATCCGGGTAACTACAGGCCAGTTAGTTTGACATCTGTAGTATGCAGGGTCCTGGAAAAAATTTTGAAGGAGAAATTAGTTAAGGACATTGAAGTCAATGGTAAATGGGACAAAATACAACATGGTTTTACAAAAGGTAGATCGTGCCAAACCAACCTAATCTCCTTTTTTGAAAAGGTAACAGATTTTTTAGATAAAGGAAATGCAGTGGATCTAATTTACCTAGATTTCAGTAAGGCATTTGATACCGTGCCACATGGGGAATTATTAGTTAAATTGGAGAAGATGGGGATCAATATGAACATCAGAAGGTGGATAAGGAATTGGTTAAAGGGGAGACTGCAACGGGTCCTACTGAAAGGCGAACTGTCAGGTTGGAGGGAGGTTACCAGTGGAGTTCCTCAGGGATCAGTTTTGGGACCAATCTTATTTAATCTTTTTGTTACTGACCTTGGCACAAAAAGTGGGAGTGTGCTAATAAAGTTTGCAGATGATACAAAGCTGGGAGGTATTGCCAATTCGGAGAAGGATCGGGATATTATACAGGAGGATCTGGATGACCTTGTAAACTGGAGTAATAGTAATAGGATGAAATTTAATAGTGAGAAGTGTAAGGTTATGCATTTAGGGATTAATAACAAGAATTTTAGTTATAAATTGGGGATGCGTCAATTAGAAGTAACGGAAGAGGAGAAGGACCTTGGAGTATTGGTTGATCATAGGATGACTATGAGCTGCCAATGTGATATGGCTGTGAAAAAAGCTAATGCGGTTTTGGGATGCATCAGGAGAGGCATTTCCAGTATGGATAAGGAGGTTTTAGTACCGTTATACAAGGCACTGGTGAGACCTCACCTAGAATACTGTGTGCAGTTCTGGTCTCCCATGTTTAAAAAGGATGAATTCAAACTGGAGCAGGTACAGAGAAGGGCTACTAGGATGATCCGAGGAATGGAAAACTTGTCTTATGAAAGGAGACTTAAGGAGCTTGGCTTGTTTAGCCTAACTAAAAGAAGGTTGAGGGGAGATATGATTGCTCTCTATAAATATATCAGAGGGATAAATATAGAGAGGGAGAGGAATTATTTCAGCTCAGCACCAATGTGGACACAAGAACAAATGGGTATAAACTGGCCACCAGGAAGTTTAGACTTGAAATCAGACGAAGGTTTTTAACCATCAGAGGAGTGAAGTTTTGGAATAACCTTCCAAGGGAAGCAGTGGGGGCAAAAGATCTATCTGGTTTTAAGATTCTACTCAATAAGTTTACGGAGGAGATGGTATGATGGGATAATGGGATTTTGGTAAGTAATTGATCTTTAAATATTCAGGGTAAATAGGCCAAATCCCCTGAGATGGGATATTAGATGGATGGGATCTGATTTACTATAGAAAATTCTTTCCTGGGTATCTGGCTGGTGAATCTTGCCCATGTGCTCAGGGTTTGGCTGATTGCCATGTTTGGGGTCAGGAGGGAGTTTTCCTCCAGGGCAGATTGGAGAGGCCCTGGAGGTTTTTTTGCCTTCCTCTGTAGCATGGGGCATGGTTGACTGGAGGGAGGCTTCTCTGCTCCTTGAAGTTTTGAACCATGATTTGAGGACTTCAATAGCTCAGACATGGGTGAGGTTTTTCATAGGAGTGGTGGGTGACATTCTGTGGCCTGCGCTGTGCAGGAGGTCGGACTAGATGATCAGAGTGGTCCCTTCTGACCTTAGTATCTATGAATCTATCTATGAATCTATACCAAAATTTCCTTTTCTCCCTCTCCAAAACTCTCATTGAATTTCAGTCAAAAGGGTAAACTTCCCGGAAAGCCATAAGCACTTGCAATGATTTATCTACTTATATGGCTCCCATCATCATAGTAGCTGGATGTCTTGCAGTTACCTCACAACTCTCTTGTGAGGTAAGGCAGTACTATTACCCTCATTTTCCAGATGGAGAACTGAGGCACAGAGAGCTGAAATGACCCAAGACCTACAAAGAATCTATAGCAGACCCAGGAATTAAACCCAGATCCTTTAAGTCCTAGTCCAATGCTGCAACCACAAAATCACGTTTCCTCTTTGAAGTAAGAGCTGTTTCTAGGGCTGCTAGGACACTTTAAAAAAAAATGCGTGTGTGTGTGTGTGTGTGTGTGTGTATAATATATAGCTAAAGAACACCTCTTTTGTACTAGATATTCCAATTTAATTGCTGCGCATGGATTCACTGGGAACAAATACATGTCAGATTGTTGCATGAGCCCGTTGTGCTCAGAAGCCTGATAGAAATACCCTAAAACTAGAACAGTTTTACCCTTGTCATACTACTTGCCTTTGTGCATATACGTAGTGTCAATTTCCAAATCCCACCAGGCGGAAATAGGTGACCTAGATTTTAGCTGTGGACATATGGTAACTCTAACCCATTCCTCCTCCAGCTCTTTAACCCTTTCTTCCCTACCTTCACCCCCACTGCATCTTAAAACTCTCTTAACTCACAGAGAGAAATGCTATATAGCTTATGGTGCTCCCTGATAAATGGAGGCAGCTCTGAGCCAATTGTTGGAGACCTTTTTTTTTTTTTTTAAGCTTTTTGCTTCCAAAGTTCCTTCCTATGTTTCATGGAAAAGGTGCTTAGCTTATTTAATGGGTAAATGTTAAAAATATATGCATAAAACATGGCCAAAGTGCTGCTCATTTGCCACTAGGGGGCACCACAATCCCATCTGCCAAAGCCTTTCTGGAATCCAGGGCAAACAGGAGAGAAAAGCCAGATGGGATGTGCTCTGTTTTCCAGTTTCCTTTTTGTGTACATTGGGGTGAATGCCCATTTCTCCTTGCTGTAATCCTGTCTGCCCTGAAGAGCCTCTGACTCTTGACAGGGATGGAGTCTGAGAGCCAGCCCTTTGGCATCTCTAGCGCTGCAGTGCCTCCACTGAAAGCACTGTCGTTGAGGCATGATGTAAGAAACTGTTGCTGTTTATTGCCTCACGCTGAGAAACTTGGATGTCCCAAACCTCAGACAGAAGTGGAAAAGAAAGTAGCTGTGATTGCCAATGATAACCACATCCCCAGGGAACCACAAAGTGTTTACAGCACTGCCCCTTATCACCCTTCTTCCAGCATGGGCCAAACACAGCAAGAACTTCTGAAAGTAGACACCGAATAGTGAGCTGGGAATGCTAGCTGAAGAGTATAGGAAGCAGAACAAAGCTTGGGTAGGGATTGGTGAAAGCAGCCTGAGCCAGGCTTAAGTATAAAGCAATTCAAACACCCGTTTGTGACCTTGCACCACTTGCAGCTGATGGGCAGGCTCAGTTTCCCCATCCAGCAGGGGAGAGGGGAAAGAGAGACTATTAATTGCTTAGTTTTTCCTCCCTTCCAGTAGTTTACAGCTCTACAATTGCAAGGCCAGCTCTCTGTGAGAAGGAGAGGGTTAGGCAGGGGATTTGGAGGCTCATGGACAGGGATGGAGGGGAGGGGAGAAGAGGCAGAACAGAGATCACTAGCTGATATTCCCCCACACCCTAGGACACCATTTCTCAAATGCAGCCACCGTGGCCGCGACCACCAGGGGATTGCCCTGCGGCCACAGCAGTTTCCTGGGCAGGGAGCATCAGCCCCTCCCCTTGCTCCCTGTTGCTCCTGCATGCGCTGCCTCTCTGGAGACACAGATGGGACACACAACGTTTAAGGAACAAGGTGAGGCGGCCAGGAGGGGGTGAGAAGGCAAGTGGCGAAGCGGGCGTGGGGGTGAGAAGGTGGGCAGGGAGGCGAGCAGCAAGGTGAGCAGTGGGCGGGGGTGCCTGGCAGGGGAGTAAGGAGACAAGCGGTGAGACAAGCGGTGACCCAGCAGCAGGGCGAGGAGGCGGGGGCAGGAGGCTGGTTGCGAGCAGGGGTGTGAGAGGAAGCGAGCAGTGAGGCAAGCGGTGGGTGGGGGAGCCAAGAGGAGAGTGGCTAGGGGCCCTGGCAGAGAAGTAAGGATGTGAGGGGCAAGCCGGAGGGCGGGTGTGGGGGGGGTGGTGGTACAAGCAGGGGAGTGAGAAGGTGAGCGGGGGTGGGAGGTGAGCAGGTGGATGAGGGTGAGGAGGCGAGCAGCAGGGGGCAGGATTGGGGATTGGTCAGGTTTGAGCAGGGGGCTGGACTAGATGACCTCCTGAGGTCCCTTCCAACCCTGATATTCTGTGAGGCAAGCGGCGGGCTGAGTGGCGGGGGGGGGCCCTGATGGAGGAATAAAGAGGCGAGCCAGCAGCAGGGTGATGAGACGGGCAGGGGTGTCTGGCTGCGAGCAGGGGAGTCACTAGCGAGCAGGAGTTCTCGTGGTGGGCCAGGGGGTGTCTGTGGCAGGGGAGTGAGGAGGTGGGTGGGGGAGGGAGGGACACAGGAGATGGGCGGGGGGTGAGGAGGTGAGCTGCCAGTGCATTGGCGGCGTGTGGAATCCCCCCTTTGGGGAGGCTAGCCCCCAACTCCACCCCTTCTGCCCGCACTACCCCCTGGCAGCTGGAGCCACAAGCCCCACACCCAGAGAAGCCCCGGGCACCCTTTCCCCCATGGCTGAAGAAGCTCTGGGCTGGCCAATGCCCCGAAACCGACCCCCGCACCTGCCTGGAGGAGCCCCAGGCTGCCTAAAGCCCAGAGCACCCCCCTCACACACACACACACACCTCTCATCCAGAGGAGCTCCAGGCTGGGCAAAGCACTGAGCCCCCCCCCCACCTGCCTGGAGGAGCCCTGGGCCAGCTGCAGCCATGCCTTCCCTCCTCACCCCTCCCCAGATCCAAGCCACCCAGATATGTTTTTCGTCATTATTTGGACTTCTATTATGTCAAAGCATTTTTAAATTTACTTCAGAATTGTGATACAGACAACCACTTTTACCAAAAAACCAAAACAAACAATAATAAAAAAGACAAGAATGTGCAAAGCACCTTATTTGTGTTTCTATTCTGTTCGGTCCAGTAAAGGATAGAGATAACTGCATGATTTTTATTATTGAGTCTGAAAAAAAACAAACAAACCCCTAAACCTTAAATAAATTAAAATGATTTGGATGTATATATGTCTAAGCAGAATCTGAATGACCTCTCCCCTGACATCTAGTGATGAGCTGTGGAAAAAAACTTCAGGAGCTGATCTCATTTGCATGGACACACCCATCCTGTCTAGGTTCTCAGCATGATGGGATTGCTTGCCCAAATGATCACATTTGGCTGGTGTTGGTGTGCCATTCCTCTCTGGTGTTATCTGGACCCGTGATCTACTAGGTCACTCCAATCCTCGACTCTGGGAGCCAGCCTTACCCTGCTCTGCTCTAAGAACCCCCACTCCCGGGTTGTTCCCGCACAGCCTCTAGAATGTAAGCTGCTCCCAGTTTTGTGAGTGAGCACTTTTGGCCAGCTGCTGCTTGGATTGTGCAGTTGAATGACACTAGCCAATATCTCCGGTCCCACACACAACCCTAGGAACTTCCATCTTGCAGTGTCCAATTATGCCCGCTGGATGCTGCAAGCTTATATGAGTTCGTCAATTTAACAAAGAAATTGATGTGTACCAGGTGTGTTATCCCAAGGGGGGGATCTCTGACACGCTTCAAACCAAACGCACTGCTTCAGGTAGAACAAACAAATTTATTAACTACAAAGATAAATTTTAAGTGATTATAAGCACAAGTCAAATTTGGTCAAATGAAATAAAAGCAAAACACATTCTAAACTGATTTAACACTTTCAATGCCCTTACAAATTTAGATGCTTCTCTCCACAGGCTGGCTGGTTGCCCTTCAGCCAGGCTCTCCCCTTTGATCAGCACTTCAGTCACTTGATGGTGATGTCTGTAGATGAAGGTGGAAGAGAGAGAGAGAGCATGGCAAACCTCTCTCCCTTTTATCGTGTTCTTTCCTCCCTCTTGGCTTTGCCCTCCCCCACTTCAGAGTCAGGTGAGTATTACCTCATCGTAGTCCCAAACTGACCAAGGGAAAGGGGGGGTGACTCACTTGAGAGTCCAACAGAACCTTTGTTGCTGCCTAGGCTAGTATCCTTTGTTCCTGTGAGACTGGGCTGGGTTTGTCCCATACATGCCCCAATGAGGTGTGAACTGCTCTTCTGCTTCTGGAGAGTTTTGCCTGGGCTTGTTTTAAGCCATGAGGACACATTTTCAGCCTCATAACTATATACATGAAATTATAACCTATAATATTACTATAATAACAATGCTCAGTGCATCATGAGCCTTCCGAAGATACCGACATGACAAACTTTGCATTGGATACCACGCAATCATATTAAAGGATGAACATCGTGGTGCAGGGTGTTCCCCAGAGATGCAGAGTGTCACAGTTAGATCCCCAATCCACCCAGAGAAGCCCCCTATGCACATCCCCGCCCCCTGAGCACCACCCCCTGAACTCTCCTGGCGTCTATACAACCCCCCTGCTCCCTTACTGTGCTGCCTGGAGCACCGGTGGCTGGTGGCGCGGCCAGGCTGGAGCCCGCCACGCCACCGCACAGCACTGAGCACCAGCTCACGCTGGGCTCTGCAGGTGCGCTGCCCCCAGGAGCTCACTGCCCCACTGCCCAGAGCATTGCACTGGCAGCGCAGTGAGCTGAGGCTGTGGAGGAGGGGGATAGGCTGGGGACTAGCCTCCCAGGCCAGGAGCTCAGGGGCCGGGCAGAAGAGTCCCGCGGGCCGTAGTTTGCCCACCTCTGATCTAAGTATTAGACCTACTTTGAGACAGTGTCTCTATTGCAAGAGACTGCCCAGTGTGCATCAGCAGTGGGGCTCCCCCACTAACAGCTGAAATCACTGAAAGCTGTGTTAAGTGGGGTGCCCTGAAGACATTTTGGCGAGTGGCCAGCCAGGCAGCTGTTAGAGAGGCACAGCAAGTGGCCAGCAGGGCGGCTGGTGGAAAGGTGCAGCAAGCAGCCAGCTGAGCGGCTGGTGGAGAGGTGTGGCAAGTGGCCAGCAGGGAGGCTGGTGGAGAGGGACAGAGAAGAGCCCTGCAGAGAAGTGTGGCAGTCGGCTGTTGGGGCAACAAGCGAGTGCCCAAGCAGTGGAGCATGTAAGGTGCCGCCTCCTCCTCCTCCTTCTGCCCCGCCCCCCCTCCACACAGGTGGGAGGTGAACTCTACGGATGAGCCTCTGAACTCTGGGGCTGCACTGGCCAAGGACAGCAACTGTGAGTGGGGTACAGAGAAGGGACGGGCACGTTAAGGGGACTTTTGGGATGCTGGACTTAAGAACCTGAGGGGAAAAGGACACTGCCCAACTTACTTGTGGGTGGGTCTTTTGCTCATGGTTTATGTTTATGAACCCTAGTTGCTGTGTTTTCCCAAATTAATGCTGAGTTACTTCCCTTCTTTTATTAAAAGTTTTTGCTACACTCAGACTCTGTGCTTGCGAGAGGGGAAGTATTGCCTCTTAGAGGTGCCCAGGGGGTGTTGTGTAATTGTCCCAGGTCACTGATTGGGGGCTCGAGCCATTTTTGTGTTGTGTTGTTGAAAAGGAACCCCTAGATACTGAACCTGGCCCTTGTTGCTGCTGGCTCCACCTGTTAGAAGGGTTACATAGGTGCATATTACTTTATTAACTTGAGGAAAAATAAATAATTTTAGGAAAAAGTGTCAGTGCAGCCATCAGTAAGAGTTGGTGGCCGTACTCGGAGGCCACCAAAAAATTTATTGCGAGAACCCCTGCCCTAGGGCCAAAGAGCTGACTCTAGTCAGAGAAAAGAAAGCTGAGTCAAGATAAGGGAAGAGAAAGGCCTCACAATATTCAGATCAGCATCCAAACTCCTCTGAACCAAACTGCCAAACCTTTTGAGGCTTACTTATCCCTAGTTTAGAGGTATTGCTGTAGCCCCCCTCCCCCTCGACTTACCTCTGCTGCTTATGGGATGCTCCAGGCCTCCTAATTAACTTCCCCAGAAACTAAGGGAATAGAGACTTCTGGGAAAGAAAGGCTTCCTCCCCAAATTATAATGGGTCCATTTCAGCACTGGTGTAATTCCATCCTTTTCCCCAGAATAGACCTGGGACCAATCGCCTCATGTTAGTCCCTTCCAATACAGTGGGGTTTGGAGAGCCTTTTCTTTCCCTAGCACTTCCAGCACTTGGAGGTGCCACATGCAGAATCTCCTCAGATTAGTTAAGATCACACTACGTGTTTAGTGGTTACCAGAGATCAGTGCCAGAGAAAAAACAACTGCATTCAAAATGCTGCTGTTCCCAATCCAGCTTCTGTTAAGGAAACCTCAAGCGTTGAGAGACCTTTTAGAGAGAGTCACCTACTTCTCCCCAGAGGTTTTCTATGTTGTCTTTGCTCTAACAAGAGAGTCTCCTAGCATTACCAGGATTATACCTTGATGCCGCCATATGATTCTATAACCGTGTTGTCCCATGCATCCTCTCCCTCCCTCCCCCCGCTGAGTGAGAACCCTTGAATGTGCGCTGGCATGGGTTAGTCTTGTGCTAGGAATAGGTCCTTAACTGCAGTGTAACTCATTCAAGAGCTGGCTGGATTGTAACCAGATCCCTGGTTATAGATGCAGGGTACATGGAGCCTCTAAAGCTTCAGCCTTATGACACAATGCAGTTCACAGATCTAAAGCCAGAAGGGATCACTGTAATCATTGAGTGTGACCACCTACATAACACAGGTCACAGAATCTCACCCAGTGATTCCTGAATCAGGGTGGTTAGATCCTGTACAGATTTTAACCATGTGGCGTCTAGTCCCGTTGGCTGCTTTTGTAGTGTAGATGGGCCCTTTGGTTAGTTATTTCTTGCATCGGTCTGTTCAAAGATCATAGAATATCAGGGTTAGAAGGGACCTCAGGAGGTCATCTAGTCCAACCCCCTGCTCAAAGCAGGACCAATCCCCAATTTTTGCCCCAGATCCCTAAATGGCCCCCTCAAGGATTGAACTCACAATCCTGGGTTTAGCAGGCTAATGCTCAAACCACTGAGCTATCTCTCCCCACAAGGGTAGGAATAAATGGTTAGTTTTTAGATCTTTCATCTATTTACAATCGCTTTTCAACTCTGACAATAACAGTGATTGGTGATTTTGGATCAGGAATGCAATTGGTCTTCATCTCACAGCAATAGGGACACAGGATCTAGTTGGGTTGGCAGATGAATTACACAGGTGGAACCCATTCTGCAGTCATGTTTACTACCATCCTTTCTCCATTATGGGTTTGTATAAGTATGGCCTGGCTTGTTACTGTGATAGCATTGCCAGATCTGAGCATGCTCAAGTTAGTCGGTGGTCAACTGGGCAATTTGTTCCAGGAACAAATATGATCCAGGGACCCCGAGAAGAAAGCAGACTCTACTAGACTCAAGGACTCCCCTCCTCTCTGGATGCAACAACCCTAAAGGTAGGAAGCCCAGTGGAAAAGAGTTGTTGTAGAGAGAGGGATCGGATCCGGGTCAAAGACACAGAGCAGGATCTGTTTAGATTGGCGGATGAGAGTAAGGAGGCTAGGATAAAGAGAGAAAATGGGGAGAAAATGGGCGCTTTGTATTAGTTTAACATTCAAGCTGCCAAGCCTTTGGAGGTTTGTTCATGTTGATTAATTGCTTATACCTATTAGACCTCTGCAGAGAAGGGGGATTTATGGCATGAGCTGGTGAAAGGTGTAGAAGGAAAACAGCTCTCTGGGATGAATACCTGTCTAAATACAGAGGCCAGGAACAGAAACTGCTCTGGTGATTTATGTGTTCTCATTGGATTTGGTGAGTCTGAAGAGACTGGGCCTACCCCACATATGCAGGATATGGGATTGTTTACAGTCACTTCCAGCTTCTGTTGTGCTTTATAAGAAGGATGTCTCCAATCAATTCACCAATCAGAACACCACACGGATGCTGCACAGCAAAACACACCAAATGTAAATTTCAATCCCAATCCTCTTGAGGAGGTAGTGGCAGCTTGCCAGGTTTTCAAGAGGGGCAGTTACTAGATCAACAAAGCTCCCAGGCTTGGACAGTCTCTCTCTTTCTTCCTTGTTTGGGTAAATTTGGTCCTTGTGCAACCGAGTGTTAAGTAGAGCTGACTAGAGCAGGCCTAAAGCAGATAGACTGTGTGCAACCATCCAATCATAGCTCTGCTAACTCTACAGCCCAGGCCTGCAGCACCCCCTGCTGCTCCAGTTCTGACTCTCCACATAATCCGCCATGCACCTCCGTCCTGCTGCATGGCACTTCCTGCTGTTCCAGCCCTGCTCTCCTCCCCACTCTGATCTGTCAATGGACCTCAAGCCTGACCTCCAACACCCCCTGATACTCATGTCTTGCACCCCACCCAAAGGGCCAGGCCAGCAAAGTCATTTTCACTTGTGATTAGACTTGAATCAAAACTCCACAGATGAACGGTGCGGAAATTGTGGTGTTCTGGATGCACATTTTGTTCCTTGGGGCTCGTCACTACTTGTCACTCAAGAACTCAGATCTCCAGAGGTTAATTAACTCCATTGTGTTCCCAAATCCCTACCAGGTACAGCTAAGCATAAACTTACCTTCAGTGCCACCAAAGGAAACCTACTAACAGACAAAGCTGTTTGAAGATCAGGTGCTTGTTGAGATACCCACTACAGATGTGAACAAAAGGGCAAATCTAACTTGGACATCTTCCCTAGGAAATAAACAGCAGAGCATGGGCAATTCCAGACTGAAGGGAAGAGCTGTTCACAGGCAATGGGCAGGTCAAATGCTGTCATATTTCCTGCTAGAAGCAAGCAAAACAAACAGTCCACATGAGGGAAATGATTTCCAGATGCAATAAAGTTGAACAGAGAAGTGCACTGCCTGCAAGCAAACTTAACCAAAGCCAACAGAACTTGCCTGCACTTATCTTACAGGAGGAGAGAACACATGTCCCAGGATTCCTGTTACAGAGGCACTCTTTCTCAGTGGCATTAGCTCCTCAAGTCTCTCCTAGGAAGATCCCTCTGAAAAGTGATGGGATTTAGGGATATCTTGCTTCTTCAGCAATCCTTTACTGTACTTGTATGTTTGACTCATTTCTAAAACCAGCTGCCTTCCTGGGTTTCCAAGCCTGCACATATGCTCCCCAGAAAGAACAAGCAGTTGTTTTGTGAGTTCAAGATCAGTTCTAATGCAAAGCTGCATTAGTCCCATGCATCCAACTCAGTCACAGCTAGCAAGGCCCATGTCTGTACTAGAAAAGGTTTTCTGGGATAGCTATACCAGTGAACCCTTCTAGTGTAGATGCTGCTTATATCAGCAAAACAGCGCTTTTGTTGGTATAGTTTATTTTGGTTTGGTGAATGAGCTGTGCTATAGAAGCAAAATCACATTTATCTTGGTATCACTGTCTACACTAGGCCTATTGCTGGTATAGAAATGTCACAGAAAATCATACCCTCTAACCAGCATTACTATATTGGCAAAAGTTTCTCTCATAGATCTGGCCTAAATGTTAGAGGAGACTTTGGGGTGAGAATGAGAAAGTCTGGGCACTCCCGACTGACTAGGCATTGAAAGTAGAAGCCCTAGGATTATAGATCTTATTAGAAATTAAATTACCCATCCAAGAACAAGAGAGGATTTTTTTATGGTAGAGAATTGTACCATCTTGGGTTTTCTAAGCTCCAAATTATCACAAGGCTTTGCAGCTTTTCACCTGGGACTCTTTCTGTAAGCACAGGATAGCAGCGAAGTATCCAGAGATGGTTGCTCTAAAATGCTGTAAATCCAGTGGGAAGGCTGTGTGTTGGGGAACAGAACTGTGAATTGCCATAACCTGGCTTTGCTGTTTATGTATGTCTAGCTTATTCTGCTCATCTTCACAAATCAACTCACCATACTGAAGGGAGAAGCAGCCAATTGGCAAAGTTGTTTTGAAACCCATCCATTTATCTCAAATGAGTACTCATTTCTGTTACATTATAAGCATAGTAATTTTCTTTTGGTATTTCAGCAAGGCCAGATAAGCTTTTCTCAGATTATATAGGGAGATCATTTTAAACAGCAATCACCAACAGCAGGGAACCAGGGATGGGCAATACTGACTCTGTGGGAAGAATTCAGCCTGTTAAATCACTGCCACCTTCCTATTCCTTTTTTTTGGATGAAGATCCTCCATTCCAAATGCTGACCAGGTCCAACTTTATTTAGCTGTGATATCTAATGAGAGCACAGTCACAGAGGAAGTGTCATGGGTGCATGATACTTGCCACTCAGTGGAGCCTCCTCATGGCTCAACTGGGGAATTAGCTCGCCACAGTCCACGCCTCTTCCTGCAATCGCTCAGCTCATTGTCTCAGTCAGTCGCTCTGCGGCCATTCTCCTGCTAGCTCAGAGCTACAGTGCTTCTCCTTTGTGGCTTAGCCCTCTTGCCAAGTCACCATCCAGGCTATTACCAGAGTCTCAGGCCATCTCCACTGTGCTGACTGCACCAGTCCCATAGTGGCGTTAGGAGAACCCGGGCCTGCCCTCTACACCAGATTTCAATCCAGGGACCCTCAAATCAGCAGTTCAGCTCTTTCCCTCTCAGGCCTTATTCATAGATACTAAGGTCAGAAGGGACCATTCTGATCATCTAGTCCGACCTCCTGCACAGCGCAGGCCACAGAATCTCACCCACCCACTCCTACAAAAAACCTCACCTATGTCTGAGCTATTGAAGTCCTTAAATCATGGTTTAAAGACTTCAAGGAGCAGAGAAGCCTCCCTCCAGTCACCCATGCCCCATGCTACAGAGGAAGGCGAAAAACCTCCAGGGCCTCTCCAGTCTGCCCTGGAGGAAAATTCCTTCCTGACCCCAAATATGGCGATCAGCTAAACCCTGAGCATATGGGCAAGATTCACCAACCAGATACTACAGAAAATTCTTTCCTGGGTAACTCAGATCCCATCCATCTAATATCCCATCTCAGGGGATTAGTCCTATTTACCCTGAATATTTAAAGATCAATTACTTACCAAAATCCCATTATCCCATCATACCATCTCCTCCGTAAACTTATTGAGTAGAATCTTAAAACCAGATAGATCTTTTGCCCCCACTGCTTCCCTTGGGAGGCTATTCCAAAACTTCACTCCTCTGATGGTTAGAAACCTTCGTCTAATTTCAAGTCTAAACTTCCTGGTGGCCAGTTTATACCCATTTGTTCTTGTGTCCACATTGGTGCTGAGCTGAAATAATTCCTCTCCCTCTCCTGTATTTATCCCTCTGATATATTTATAGAGAGCAATCATATCTCCCCTCAACCTTCTTTTAGTTAGGCTAAATAAGCCAAGCTCCTTAAGTCTCCTTTCATAAGACAAGTTTTCCATTCCTCGGATCATCCTAGTAGCCCTTCTCTGTACCTGCTCCAGTTTAAATTCATCCTTTTTAAACATGGGAGACCAGAACTGCACACAGTATTCTAGGTGAGGTCTCACCAGTGCCTTGTATAACGATACTAAAACCTCCTTATCCTTACTGGAAATGCCTCTCCTGATGCATCCCAAAACCGCATTAGCTTTTTTCACAGCCATATCACATTGGCAGCTCATAGTCATCCTATGATCAACCAATACTCCAAGGTCCTTCTCTTCTTCCGTTACTTCTAATTGATGTGTCCCCAACTTATAACTAAAATTCTTGTTATTAATCCCTAAATGCATAACCTTACACTTCTCACTATTAAATTTCATCCTATTACTATTACTCCAGTTTACAAGGTCATCCAGATCCTCCTGTATAATATCCCGATCCTTCTCTGAATTGGCAATACCTCCCAGCTTTGTATCATCTGCAAACTTTATTAGCACACTCCCACTTTTTGTGCCAAGGTCAGTAATAAAAAGATTAAATAAGATTGGTCCCAATACCGATCCCTGAGGAACTCCACTGGTAACCTCCCTCCAACCTGACAGTTCGCCTTTCAGTAGGACCCATTGCAGTCTCCCCTTTCACCAATTCCTTATTCACCTTTTGATGTTCATATTGATCCCCATCTTCTCCAATTTAACTAATTCCCCATGTGGCACGGTATCAAATGCCTTACTGAAATCTAGGTAAATTAGATCCACTGCATTTCCTTTATCTAAAAAATCTGTTACTGTTTCAAAAAAGGAGATTAGGTTGGTTTGGCACGATCTACCTTTTGTAGAACCATGTTGTATTTTGTCCCATTTACCATTGACTTCAATGTCCTTAACTAATTTCTCCTTCAAAATTTTTTCCAGGACCTTGCATACTACAGATGTCAAACTAACTGGCCTGTAGTTACCCTGATCACTTTTTTTTCCTTTCTTAAAAATAGGAACTATTTTAGCAATTCTCCAATCATTCGGTACTACTCCCGAGTTTACCGATTCATTAAAAATTCTTGCTAATGGGTTTGCAATGTCAGGTGCCAATTCCTTTAATATTCTTGGATGAAGATTATCTGGGCCCCCCAACTTAGTCCCATTAAGCTGTTTGAGTTTCGCTTCTACCTCAGATATGGTAATATCTACCTCTATATCCTCATTCCCATTTGTCATGCTACCATTATCCCTACGATCCTCTTTAGTCTTATTAAAGACTGAAGCAAAGTATTTGTTTAGATATTGGGCCATGCCTAGATTATCTTTAACCTCCACTCCATCCTCAGTGTTTAGTGGCCCCACTTCTTCTTTCTTAGTTTTCGTCTTATTTATATGGCTATAGAACCTTTTACTATTGGTTTTAATTCCCTTTGCAAGTTCCAACTCTACTTGACTTTTAGCCTGTCTCACTTTATCCCTACATGTTCTGACCTCAATTAGGTAGCTTTCCTTGCTGATCTCTCCCATCTTCCACTCCCTGTATGCTTTCTGCTTCTTCTTAATCACCTCTCTAAGATGCTTGGTCTACAACTCCTTCCTATGAATTTTTTCCCCTTTCTTGGGATACAGGCTTCCGATAGCTTCTGCAGCTTTGATTTAAAGTAATCCCA
This sequence comes from Dermochelys coriacea, assembly GCF_009764565.3. Taxonomy (NCBI): domain Eukaryota; kingdom Metazoa; phylum Chordata; order Testudines; family Dermochelyidae; genus Dermochelys; species Dermochelys coriacea. The sequence continues at coordinate 15,184,183 of NC_050073.1, forward strand.
GGCACCTTCGCTGAATGGCTCCCTACCCTCCTCCTGACAGCAGGATTGTCTGGCTATGTAGACTCCCTCCTCAGGCCCTTCGTTACCAGCACTCCCAGCTATCTTCGAGACACCACCGATTTCCTGAGGAAACTACAGTCCATTGGTGATCTTCCTAAAAACACCATCCTAGCCACTATGGATGTAGAAGCCCTCTACACCAACATTCCACACAAAGATGGGCTACAAGCCGTCAGGAACAGTATCCCCGATACTGTCACGGCTAACCTGGTGGCAGAACTTTGTGACTTTGTCCTGACCCATAACTATTTCACATTTGGTGACAATGTATACCTTCAAATCAGCGGCACTGCGATGGGTACCCGCATGGCCCCACAGTATACCAACATTTTTATGGCTGACTTAGAACAACGCTTCCTCAGCTCTCGTCCCCTAATGCCCCTACTCTACTTGCGCTACATTGATGACATCTTCATCATCTGGACCCATGGAAAAGAAGCTCTTGAGGAATTCCACCATGATTTCAATAGTTTCCATCCCACCATCAACCTCAGCCTGGACCAGTCCACACAAGAGATCCACTTCCTGGACACTACGGTGCTAATAAGCGATGGTCACATAAACACCACCCTATATCGGAAACCTACTGACCGCTATTCCTACCTACATGCCTCTAGCTTTCATCCAGATCATACCACTCGATCCATTGTCTACAGCCAAGCGCTACGATATAACCGCATTTGCTCCAACCCCTCAGACAGAGACAAACACCTACAAGATCTCTATCATGCATTCCTACAACTACAATACCCACCTGCTGAAGTGAAGAAACAGATTGACAGAGCCAGAAGAGTACCCAGAAGTCACCTACTACAGGACAGGCCCAACAAAGAAAATAACAGAACGCCACTAGCCATCACCTTCAGCCCCCAACTAAAACCTCTCCAACGCATCATCAAGGATCTACAACCTATCCTGAAGGACAAGCCATCGCTCTCACAGATCTTGGGAGACAGGCCAGTCCTTGCTTACAGACAGCCCCCCAATCTGAAGCAAATACTCACCAGCAACCACACACCACACAACAGAACCACTAACCCAGGAACCTATCCTTGCAACAAAGCCCGTTGCCAACTCTGCCACATATCTATTCAGGGGATACCATCAAAGGGCCTAATCACATCAGCCACACCATCAGAGGCTCGTTCACCTGTGCATCTACCAATGTGATATATGCCATCATGTGCCAGCAATGCCCCTCTGCCATGTACATTGGCCAAACTGGACAGTCTCTACGTAAAAGAATGAATGGACACAAATCAGACGTCAAGAATTATAACATTCAAAAACCAGTTGGAGAACACTTCAATCTCTCTGGTCACTCGATCACAGACCTAAGAGTGGCTATACTTCAACAAAAAAGCTTCAAAAACAGACTCCAAGGAGAGACTGCTGAATTGGAATTAATTTGCAAACTGGATACAATTAACTTAGGCTTGAATAGAGACTGGGAATGGATGAGTCATTACACAAAGTAAAACTATTTCCCCATGGTATTTCTCCCTCCCACCCCACCCCCCACTGTTCCTCTGATATTCTTGTTAACTGCTGGAATTAGCCTACCTGCTTGTCCCCATGAAAGGTTTTCCTCCTTTCCCCCCCTGCTGTTTGGTGATGGCTTATCTTAAGTGATCACTCTCCTTACAGTGTGTATGATAAACCCATTGTTTCATGTTCTCTGTGTGTGTGTATATAAATCTCTCCTCTGTTTTTTCCACCAAATGCATCCGATGAAGTGAGCTGTAGCTCACGAAAGCTTATGCTCTAATAAATTTGTTAGTCTCTAAGGTGCCACAAGTACTCCTTTTCTTTTTACCCTCCTCCTTGTATCAGGGATTGCAACTGCCGCCCCCTGCTCTATCCTCAGCTCCTAGGCTTTTTAGAAGCCTCACTTGTTCTTGCCCAGGCAAGCTTCATTCTCAATCAGTCTCATTACCCCTTAGCTCCCCAGCAGATGCAGCCTAAGGCTAGTTGCCACTTTAACCCCATCTGTGCTGGTGTAGAGTGAACACCCCATTGCAGGAAGTTATGGCAGCAGAAAGCCTCCCAAGTGATTTTTATATGAAGACAACCTGAAGCCTTTAAGTTTCTTTAAATTACATCAGTGTATTAATATTTCTATTATGGTAGCGTCTAGAGGCTCCAACTAAGATCAGGACCCCATTGTGCTAAGCGCTGTACATACACATAGTAAGAGTTAGTTCCTGCCTTGCAGAGCTTGGAAAACAGACAAAGAGAGGGACGGGGAACAGAGCAACAGACAGGTGAAATTGCTTGCTAACTAAGGTCACCCAGTGGGGCAATGACAGAGCCAGGAATGGAAATGGAGGTTACCTGTAACTGGAGGTTCTTTGAGAGGGATGGTCCCTACCTGTATTCCACCCAGGAAATATACATGTATACGATATGCCTGAGTGTGGAATTTTTTGCAAGCAGCATCTATTAACCTGCACATGCACCATACCTCTCCTTGTGCTCTGGACCAAGGGCCTACAGGATGGTGCACGACAATGCCTCTCCAGTTTCCCATTCTTAGCATAGTTCAAACAATCCGCAGCAGAGGGGACAGAGGGCAGATAGTGGAATACAGACAGGGACCACACATCTTGAAGAGCCTCCAGTTATAGGTAAGTAACCTCCATTTTTTCTTCAAGTGATGGGCCCTGTGTGCATTCCACACGTGGGAGGTTAACAGGCAGTAGTCAGACAAAGTGGGTGCAAGGACACAGAAGTGTTAGCTATCTGTAGCTAGAGCTGTCCCCACTGCTGTATCTGCAGTTGGTAATGTGTCGTGACAGTATGCAAAGAACTCTAAGTAGCTGCCCTAGGTATCTCTTGGAGGTGTACATCTTTCAGCCATGCAGCCAAAGTAGCTTGCCCTGTAGTGGAATGAGCCCTCATCCCCTCAGACAGGAAATATGAGCTAGTTGGTAACAAGGGGTAATGCAACCTGAGATCAATTTTGAAAGTCTCTGCGTCGATATAGCTTGACCCGTTGATTGCTCTGCAATGGAAAAAAAATAGTTTAGGTGTCTTTCTAACATCCTTTGTTTTTTTGAAGATCAAAGACTGAAACCCTTTAGACTTCAAGAGAATGCAGCAGTATCTCCTCATCTGGGACATGCAATTTTGGAAAAAATACTGTTAAGTGGATTTCCTGACTAATATGAAACTTGGACACTGCTTTAGGATCGAATTTGGGTGGGGTCATAATGAGACCTTTTCTTTATGATGGGTCTGTCATGAGCACTCCCAGCTCACTAGCTCTTCTGGCTGACATTATCGCTATTAGAAAGGCCATCTTCATGGACAGATGGGCCATAGATCATGTGGCTAGAAGCTCAAAAGGGGGGTTTCGTGAGTGATGATATAACAAAATTGAGGTCCCACGGAGGTGCAAACTTTCCAATGGTGAAAAGGATCTGAGAATCCCCTTCAGAAATCTAGTTGTGAGAGGATGAGTGAAGGTTGTATGGTTATCCACCGGAGGATGGAAAGTGCTGATTGGTGCTAAATGCCCTCGCAGAGAACTGAGTGTGAGACCTGAAGACTTAACAACAAGTAGATACTCTAAGATAACAGGGATCCTGATGGATTCTGGAGACAAGCTGTGTCGGTGAGACCAAGAGGAGAAATGCTTCCATTTTGGTAAATAACAGCTTCTTGTAGAGCCTCTTCTGCTTTGGTTAGGGATGGATTGCACCCATTTAGAACATGAGCTCTCTGTTTCTGATGCCCATTCAAATACCAGGCCCTGAGTTGCAGCAATCTTGGATTGGAGTGCTTAAACCTGCCCTTGTGCTCTGTTAGAAGATCCAGCAATGTAGGGATGTTCATGGCTGGGTGAATTGAGAGCTTCAGTAGCTTCGTAAATCAGAACTGTCTCAGACAGTTGGGCAAAATCAGGATGACTTGAGCTCTGTCTTGGAGGATCTTCTGTAGAACTTGTGGTATCAATGAGATGGGAGGGAAGGCATACCCCAGGCGACCCTTCCATGATACCAGGACATACCCCATTGAGCCCTTGGCCCAGGGCTGCTCTAGAGTAGTACCAAAGTTTTCTGTACTCCTGTGAGGTGGAACGATCTCAGGCCAGCATTCTGCATTGGGTGAAGTCGTTGTCAAAAATTGAATGTGAATCTCCCATTTGTGATTTGCAGAAAAATATCTGCTCAGGCAGTCTGCTACGGAGTTTTGCACCCCTGGTAAATATGCTGCTGATAGGGTTACATGATGACTGATGCACCAGTTCCAGAGGGTGACTGCCTCTATGCACAGAGGGAGAGACCTTGCGCCCCCTGCTTGTTTATATAAAATACCATCGTCATGTTGTCCAACATTGTTTGGAAATGTCTGGATTGAATGAGTGGAAGGAAGGCACTACAGGCTCACTTGACCACCTGGAATTCTAGTAAGTTGATAAGCTTTCTGGATTCCTATATGGTCCAGACATTTTGTACTATATGATCTTCCATTTGACCACTCCAACCAGAAGGGAGGCATCAGAAATGATGGTTGCTTCAGGAGTTAGTATGAGGAAAGGGATTTCCACCCATAACTACTCTGATTTTGTCCACCAGTTGAGAGAGTTTAAGGCCTGGCGTACACTGGGAAATTAGGTCAGTATAACTATGTCACTCAGGAAAGTGAAAAATTCACACCCCATGAACTATGTAGTTGAACCAACCTAACCCCTTGTGTAGACAGTGCTAAGCAGATCAGCGAATTATCCCATCAACCTAGCTACTGCCTCTCAGGAAGGTGAAATACCTATGCTGACAAGAGAAGCCCTCCCTTCAGCTAGGAAATGTCTTCAGTGAAGTGCTACAGCGATGCAGCATTTTAAGTGTAGACAAGCCCTAAAACTTTGGGCGGAATTGTCACCTTTCCATTTATGTTGCCCTTCTCTGGTGAGTACATGGAGAGGAGCCAGGTATGTGGGCAGTAAAGATGAAGCCTGGTGAATCATAGAATCATAGAATATCAGGGTTGGAAGGGACCCCAGAAGGTCATCTAGTCCAACCCCCTGCTCAAAGCAGGACCAAGTCCCAGTTAAATCATCCCAGCCAGGGCTTTGTCAAGCCTGACCTTAAAAACCTCTAAGGAAGGAGATTCTACCACCTCCCTAGGTAACGCATTCCAGTGTTTCACCACCCTCTTAGTGAAAAAGTTTTTCCTAATATCCAATCTAAACCTCCCCCATTGTAACTTGAGACCATTACTCCTCGTTCTGATGACATCATCTGTGTGAATGGAGGCCCTGTGGCCAAGGAGGGAGACAAGTTCTGATTGATGTCAGAAGGATTTGATAATGACCTAATATATGAGAGTGCTCATAGTCTGAAACCTCTTGAGAGGTAGATACCCTCTTCCTGTAGTCAAATCCAATGTCGCCTCTATGAACCTATGAAAATTTATGAACCTCTTGGAGATCAATGTGGATTTTTCATGACTGATGCAGATACACTCAGGGAAGCAAAAAGGCCAAGCAGAACACTGGTTGCCCGCTGGACTTCTTCATAGGAACTGCCCATCAGAAACCAATCGTCAAGATAAGAGAAGACTGTAAAAGTCCTTCTCTTCTCATCCAAACTGCTACTTCTGAAAAAACATGATGTAAACTAGACCAAAGGGGAGGACTCTGAATTGGTAATGCTGTTGATCAAAGAGGAACCTGAGGAACCTCCTGTGGATGTGGGTGGATGTCTATGTGAAATGCATTTTTCATGTTGAGAGCTGCAAACTACGTGTCCTCCTCTAACAGGGGAATTATTGATGCCAAGCATATTGTGTGGAATTTTAGTTTCTTCTTTGAGTGCTGCTCCCTATGGGTATTCCACATGTGAGTACACCTGTGTGCCATGCCTCTGAGTCTGGAGATTCTAACTGGCAGTGTCCGTTGGTGCACACAGGCACAGTAGATCTCCTCGTGCTCCTGACTGAGGGCAGAATAGGCAATGTGGGCTGATGCCTCTCCAGTTCCTTCTTACTGCCATATGACCTGAGCTGGAACCCCTATGTCCACAGATTTCTCCAGATTTTCTCTTGATCGAACCTGTAAATAGATTTATAAATAGTTTTTAGACTTCATAGCTTTTGTATTAGTATAGGTTTTAGAGTAGCAGCCATGTTAGTCTATATTCGCAAAAAGAAAAGGAGAACTTGTGGCACCTTAGAGACTAACAAATTTATTAAATGGATGCATCCAATGAAGTGAGCTGTAGCTCACGAAAGCTTATGCTCAAATAAATTTGTTAGTCTCTAAGGTGCCACAAGTACTCCTTTTCTTTTTATATTAGTATAGTTAGTATAGCTTGTTTTTGCCCTACTGGGACTCCTTCCCCGTGTTCTGGGACTATGTCCAGAGTTCCAGTGTTTAAGAACTGCATCTCCCATCCTTGCTCCTTTTCTATGAGTGACTATCACCATCACCAGCTCTACTGCTTGGGCGGGACATATTTTTCTGCAAAGTATATTGTGTCATATCTTGTTGATCATTTCCATCAAGAACTCATAAAGCTCATCAGCTTCATCTAAAGAAACACCTTATGGAGAAGGCTATGAGGTCTCACCCTGATGTGGGCCAGGGAGACCCCCCTCCACGTACATTAGCCTTCACAGACAAGCAGCAGCCCTCCGAGCACGAGTTTAAAGGAACAGAGTCTGCAGTGACTAAGCCCAAGGGCTTTCTCCAGGGGTTTCTCCAGAGCTTCCCATGGGAGTTGAGTGCACTTTCATGGTCACAAAGACAGATCCTCATCCAGGACTGTCCACAAGAGACATAATCCTTCCCTGAGTCCATTGAGATTGGATGAGCCTTTGTGCATGGATCCTAAGAGACCAGCACTGCTGAAAACCACCAGGCAGGAGAGTAAAGCATGCCGGAAGAAAGATTTACTGGTTCCATAGGTGGCACAGGCTCTGAAACACAAGGACTGTCATCTTTTGGTTCCATCTAGGAGTGCAAGTCCAGAATTATCATTGGTGCCAGCTCGTTCATCCAAGGACTGGACTACCTCCCTACACACGCTGAAACCAGGGTGCCAACTGCTGGAAACCCGCCCCCATACACCGGGACTTAGAGACACATACAGCACCAGAGGATATCTTTCCTCCCTCATCTTCAGTATACCCTCCTTTTCGACTTGTCCCTCCTGAGGTACATTACTACACCAGAGGATGATATTACTTTGGTGTCTCAGGAACTGTCTCATTTCCAGCCATTGGGCAGGAATGCCCCAGTACTGACACCCCCACCATTTGAAGGGGAGCAATTTTTGGACTCAGATGAGTCATATGTTCCAGCCGCTCCTCCATCTCTGTGGAGAAAGCCCAGCTCTGACAGGCAGTCAAGGAGATCTGGGCACTACCTGTCCAGATATGATTTCCTCAAGGACTGCTAGTACCATATACCATGGGGTTCCCCAGAAATGGCTGACCCCTCTTTCTGGCCTTACTGGGGACTGTGGGTTCTCTATGGCAGATGCCTGGGACCGGGCCAGAAATCTTACCACACTTCTCCTTCTCACCCACCAGATCCATCTGAGTATGAGGAAGAGGATGTTGATCTAGATCTGCAGGTACCAATATGAATATCATTCTCATCTCTGGACAGTCACTCTCTCCTCTCCATCTCTGCTAGATGATCATAGGCAGTACCAGGAGCTACTACAGAGGATTGCCAATGACCTCCAGATACTACTAGAGGAGGTCCAGGACCCACAATACCAACTACTGGATGTTATGCAACCTGCAGGCCCAAGTAAGGTGGTACTTCCAGTTAATGAAGTCATCATGGAGCTGGTTAGATTGGGCTGGCACACTCCAGCATCCTGCACCCCCACATCTAAAAGAGCCAAGAGGTGCTATTTTGACCCCACCAAGCAAGCTGAATTTCTTTTCTCCCACCCCTCTCCCCCAACTCTCTGGTGGTACAGGCAGCTACAGAGAGGGTAGGTCATAACATCAAAGGACCACCCTGACTGACAAAGACTCAAAGATGACAGATCTTCTGGGCAGAAAGGTCTTTTCCTCTACGGGTCTGCAATTCTGTATCGCTAACTGTCAGGTCTTGTTATCAAAATATGATTTTAACAGCTATTCCAGCCTGGTGACCTTCAAGGACAAGCTTCCCCTTGAGGATAGAGCCCAGTTTCACTCCTTTCATAGAGGAAGGCAAATTAGTGGCAAGAACATCCCTTCATGCTGGAGTGGATGCAGCAGATACGTCATCCAGAGGCCTGGCTGCTGGTATCATTATGAGGAGGAATTCTTGGCTGCTGTCTTTGGGTTTCCTTAGGGAGGTCCAGAATACCATACAGGACTTTCCCTTCGGTGAGCTGAATCTCTTCAGTGAAAAAATGGATGAGTCCTTACACTGGTTAAGAGTCAAGATTGATTCTGTGCTCCCTGGAGATTTACACTCCAGCCCAAGGAGATGACACCAGAGACAAGCCTATAGGCCAAGGTCACCCCCTCCTCAAGCATTCTACCACAAGTTCTATGAAAACAACGGAAGGTTCAGAGGCCTCATTTTTCAGTCCCCTTTACCACCATGACCTCTACCCATTCCCAGCCACCTGCAAAGGACTACTTTTGACATCTTAGTTTAGACCTGCGTACCACCATGATATCACCCATCTCTACCCCCATTATTTTTGGGAGGCCGTCTCGCAGTCTTTGCCCATAATTGGGACTTGATCACAACAGTTAGTTTGGTCTTGGAAATTATCCATCAAGGATACTCTATTGAGTTCTTCTCTCTCTCCCCTCACAAACCCTTTCAGGGACCACTCTCATGAGGTGATTCTTTATCAAGAAGCATAGTCCCTTCTACAACAAGGGGCAAAAGAGCACATCTCATCTCAGTATCAGGGGAGAGGGTTTTGTTCCCCATATTTCCTAATCCCCAAAAAAGACAGAGAGTGGAGACCCATTCTAGACCTTTGGCAACTAAACATCTATATTCAAAAGTCGAAATTCAGAATCATTATGTTAGCATCGATAAGCCCCTCCCTACAGGAGTGGGTGTGGTTCGTGGCTCCCAACGTGAAGGACACATACTTTCATGTAGACATTCATCCTTCCCACAGAAGGCTCCTGAGTTTTATGGTGGGCCAAGAACATTTCCAGTTCATAGTCCTTCCCTTTGGGCTAGCAATCAGCACTCAGAGCGTTTACAAAAGTTTTATCTGTGGTGGCAGCCCGAATGAGATATCAGAATTACACAGTTTTTCCATATCTGAACGCTTGGCTCTTGGTAGAGGGCAAGTCAGCGATGGAGTTTCTGCTTCATCTTCTAGCACCCTTGGGCATCTGCATAAACAAAGAAAAGTCTGTTTTATCACCCACACTGTTGATTAACTGAACACTCCGAGAGCCTTCCTTCCCACAGAAAGGTTTCAGTTAATGAGCAGCCCGATAGCATGGATTACTTGCAGATCAAGAAAAATGGTCAGATTGTGCCTCTCACTCAGGCACTTATGAGATTCCATTCACCAAGCTTCATCTATGATGTCTACAGGCCTGGCTCTGATCAGTCTACTCACCAGACAAAGATCACATCAACTCCAGAGTGACTGTTCCCGCCAGAGTCATTGCCTCCCTCACCCGGAGAGAGTGAGAGTGGGCATTCCTTTCAACTCTCCCACCATCATTTCCACTTCTGTAACAGGTGCTTCCCTTCTGGAGCACTCACCTGAACAACCACTCTGCACACAGTACCTAGACCCCACAGGAGACCAGACTGCATATCAGTGTACTGGAACTGAAAGCAGTCTACCTGGCTTGCAGAGCCTTTCTCCCCCTTATAAATTCACTCCATATCCAAGTAATGTCAGACATCACCAGCACAGTCTTTTACATCAACACACAGGGCGGTGCAAGATTTCTTCCCCCTTTGCCTGAAAGCAGTCAGGCCTTGGAACTGATGCATGAGAAATTGCATCACTATCCAAGGCGTTTACCTTCCAGGGGCTAAGAACTCTTTAGCAGACAACCAGAACACGCACTTCTCTACAGACCGTGAGTGGGAGATTCATGACCGTCCTAAGTGAAATATTCACTCAGTCGGATACACCTCAATGGGATCTCTTTGTGTCCCAAACAAACAGAAAACCTCCCCTGTACTGCTCCAGAGGAGCTATGGGCCACAGCTCCCAGGGCGACGATCTCCTGTTACCTTGGACAAATGACACCTTTCCTGCCATTCCCCTGCTACCACATGTCCTGAGAAAGATCTGTCACAAGAGTCATTCTTCTAGCACCCAATTGGTCCAGTCATCCTGAAAATGTCATCCCACCCCCTGATCAAGATCCACCCCTTCCTGAACCTTCTGACACAGGACCAGGGCAGAATCAGACCCTCCGCTCTAGACTTGCTCCATCTTGTGGTCTGGTGGTTTGGATGGGCATCAGAAATAGGATGTTTCTCTCCAGCACCCATTCAAGCTATCCTTACCCAAAGTAGGAAATTTTCAACTACCTGGGTGCAGAATAATCAGCCTTCTCCAAGCACTGCAGATACTCTAGTTGTTTCAAATGTTTTTTTTAGATTATCTCCTGTCTCTAAGAACTCAGGCCTTTCCATTAGCTCATTGCGGGTTCATCTTGCAGTGATTAGTGCCTTCTTCCCTCTGGTTAGATGGATGTTCTGTTTTCACCCAACCATCGTAAAATTCATGAGGGACCTAGTCAGGATCTTTCTGTCAGTAGTCAAACCTACACCTCAATGGGACCTCAATCTTGGCCTGTCAACACTCACCAGACCACTGTTGGAACCCTTGGCAACATGCTCCATGTCCTCCCTGTCCATGACAATTGCATTTTTAGTTGCTATCACTTCGGTCAGGAAGGTGAGTGAGTTGGGTGCCCTCAGGGCAGTCCCTCTTTATGTGGTTCTTCACAAGGAAAAGGTATGCTTTCACCTTCATCCTAAGTTCTTCCCCAAGCTTATGTCTGAATTTTGTTTCAACCAAAGTGTCCGCTTACCTGACCTATTTTTTCTGAAACTCCAAAGAAGGAAAAACTCTTACCTTGTGGCAAACAGCTCATTTCCAAGCAGCCAGGACTCTGCTCAAGGTCTCCGCTACTATGCAATGAACAGGTATTGCATAACACTGGGCATTTTAACAGCATCATGTATATAACCAGTCTGTTTTTAAAATGGACAAAGCTTGAACATGGTTGTCACTGTTATGTCTATCCAGATACTAGACTGATGTAACAGAAGGCTGTTATATTTATAGACAAAATGAGGTGACAATATTTCAGGTGATCAGCAGTGGGAAACGAAGCCTGCTCTGTTTCAAATCCAGTTTAGGTTGATAGCAACTCAAAGGGTATTGCCACATGATGGCTCATTTGAAATATATTGGTGACCTCACCCAATTTGCTGGTAGATAGGGTTCACATTACAAATGTCACCATTTCTAGTTGGCAATCTCAGCAAAGGGGGCCAGGGATTAAATGGGTATGGAAACTGAATGATCCCTTCACCACTAGCAGTGGTTCCTCCAGGTCAGGAGTGAGGCACATTGGTGGGTTTGAGAAAGGGTGGAGCAATGCTGCTCATTGATGGGAGCGAAGGCACATTTAGTCCTGACAGAAGCCTGCTTTGGATTTTAAGAGTCTGTTCTGATAATAAGCTTTCGTGAGCTACAGCTCACTTCATCGTGAGCTGTAGCTCACGAAAGCTTATGTTGAAATAAATTTGTTATTCTCTAAAGTGCCAGAAGTCCTCCTTTTCTTTTTGCGAATACAGACTAACACGGCTGCTACTCTGAAACCTGTTCTGATAATGTTTAACTGCATAAGTAGAACTGTGCATGTGTAAGAATTTGCAGAATAATCCTGTTGTGAGAGCAATAAAAAATAAAGTAACTAAAAAGCTAGAAAGGACCAGTTTGAACTTTAAACATGTATTGAGGCAGGAGGAGAGTTAACATGGAAATGAGAGACATACATATGTAAAGAAAAGTTAACTAAACGTTATAAATGTTTGTGTAACAAAGGGAAGTTGAAACTGCATTGTCTGGTGCTGGAGGTGACTTCTGATGAGATGGTCCTGATGAGTTTCGTACTTATGAGTAATTGATCATTACTTGCTGAGTGCTTTGCCTTAGTAAATATTTGTTAGCCCTATCTGCTGAGTAAGTTTCAGAGTAGCAGCCGTGTTAGTCTGTATTCGCAAAAAGAAAAGGAGTACTTGTGGCACCTTAGAGACTAACAAATTTATTAGAGCATAAGCTTTCGTGAGCTACAGCTCACTTCATCGGATGCATTTGGTGGAGGTTTTCCTCCTTCCCCCCCCCCTGCTGTTGGTGATGGCTTATCTTAAGTGATCACTCTCCTTACAGTGTGTATGATAAACCCATTGTTTCATGTTCTCTGTGTGTATGTGTGTGTATACATAAATCTCTCCTCTGTTTTTTCCACCAAATGCATCCGATGAAGTGAGCTGTAGCTCACGAAAGCTTATGCTCTAATAAATTTGTTAGTCTCTAAGGTGCCACAAGTACTCCTTTTCTTTTTGCTGAGTAAGTGAATCTCAGTCCAACATTCGTGATTCCAGTGTCCATGGGCTTTCAGTCTGGTACAATTCCTGAACTAAGAACACTTAGTGTCTTCTAAAAGATATGCTCTTGTACACTTAGGTAGTTGGGAAGAATAATTCTCTTCTCTGCAGGAATCGCTGTTGAGCTTTTGAAAGTTTTACATGAATGTGTGCCTCAGTTTCCCTGTGTGCTGCACCAGTACCTCAGTAGTGGGAATAGGGGTGTGTGGCTTTGGCTGAGACCTCTGGGGCAGGTGAGGTTGTTCCAGCTCTTTGCATGTATGCTATGACCAGTGCCCTTCATAATCTGAGCCCCAGGAGGGGGATGCAACCAGGTGACTCTTTGCCTGGGAACTAACACAAGGGGAGGAGCAATGGGGATATCTGAGGTAGGGTTGCTGGAAGCTGTCAGTTTGCTTGGGGGATTAGAAGACGGGGAGTCCAGGCTATCTGGCCCAGGACTCCTCAAGATGGACTTGGCTGAAAGTCACTGATTTCTGTGCTGACAAGTTCTGTTCTACGCTGTGTTCCTGTCGACTAATACACCTTCCATTTTACGCTGGCTGAGAGTCGCGTCTGACTGCGGAGTTGGGGTGCAGGGCCCTCTGGTGTGGAAGGGGATCCTGAATGCTCTGAGGTCAGACCCAGGAAGGTCAAAGCTGTGTAAGCTTCTTGCCCTGGAGACAGTATGCTCAAAGAGGGGAGGCATGCTCCCCCAGAGTCCTGACTAGCTCCATATGAAGTAGTTCCAAAGCATCGCCTCGGTGACTCCATGACAGGGGGAAAGAAAAATACCTTTAAAAACCCAAGTGGCCTCCACTGAGTTTTCACCTCTGTATGATCTAAACACTGGTGCTAGTGTGGTGCTTATTCAAAGATTATAGGGCCAGAAGGGATCACTGTGATCATCTAGTCTGACCTCCTGTATAACTCGGGCCTTAGGAAAAGGGTGGCCAACCTAAGCCTTAGAAGGAGCCAGAATTTAGCAATGTACATTGCCAAAGAGCCACAGTACTACATCAGCAGCCTCCACATCAGCTTCCCTGCCTCCCCGCTCCCAGTGCCTCCTGCCCACTGGCAGCCCCGCCCCCTCCCTCCCCTCACCTCTGGATGAGCTGTTTCATGGTATGCAGGAGGCTTGGAGAGGGAGGAGGAGCGAGGGCATGGCAGGCTCAGGGGAGGGGGTGGAGTGGGGGCAGGGCCTGTGGCAGAGCCAAGGGTTGAGCAGTGAGTACCCCCCGGCACATTGGAAAGTTGATGCCTGTAGCTCCAGCCCCAGAGTCGGTGCCTATACAAGGAGCCGCATATTAACTTCTGAAGAACCACATATGGCTCTGGCGCCACAGGTTGGCCACCCCGCCTTAGGACTTCCCTGACTTTCCAGTAATTAGTTACTCTAATTATTAAAAAACTGTACCTTATTTCTAGTCTGAATTTTTTCAGCCATTGGAACTTGTTATATTTTTGCCTGCTAGACTCATGAGCCCATTATCAAATTTTTGTTCCCCATGTCACTACTTCCAGACTGATCACCTCTCCTGTAATCTTCTTGTTATTAAACTACATAGATTGAGCACCTTGAGTCTATCACTATAAAGGCAGGTTTTCCAATCCTTTAATCATTCTCATGGCTCTGCTCTGAAACCTCTCCATTTTATCAACATCCGTCTTGCATTTTAGACACCAGAACTGGATATAGTATATAAGTAGTAATCACATTAGTGCCAAATAAAGAAGTACTACAACCTCCCCATTTTTATTATTACTGCAATAGGGGAAGGGGAGAGGAAGGATGTTTCACTAGTTCTGACACTAGTTTGTGACTCAATAAACCTGGATTCAATTCTTTACTCTGCACAGGCTTCCTGTGTGATCTTGGGAAAGTCAGTCTCTGTGCCTCAGTCCTCCATCTGTAAATTGTGTACAATAGCACAGTTCTATCTCACAGTGGTGTTGAGAGGTGCTCAGATAACAGTTTAGGGACCAAATAAGTACCGACAGTGATATTCCTCAGTCTGCAACCATGATTATTACAATTGAGTTAGGTCATAGTTACAACATGTCTGTTCCATTTTACACCACTCTTTGTATTGAAAGGGGGAACTTAAAGGTGACCCAGCTAAGGAAAATATGAAGCTTATGTCCTTTTCCCCCCACGATGTGATTTAAGAAGAACTGAAAGGAGAAAGATGACTGGAGAACTAGTGAAATATTGACAGCACAAAGAATGCTGAGCAATTGTGAGGGGAAGGGATTCTCAATAGTTGTTAACGCCAATGTTTAATATACACTTGGGAGAAAGGATGTCTTAGTTAAAGATTTAAAACCCTGTCTCTTCAATTAAGGTATGACACGTCTCATCTCTGTGACCTTCTACATGTGTTCCAGCAAAGCTAGGGCAGACTGAGCTTAGCATGCCTGGTATATCTCAGGTTAAATTAGAAAGAACCCCCCACTCCCTTAAAATAAACATCCTTGAATGTTTTAATAAAAGAATACTTAAAAGGGCACAAACTCAACATTTTTGAATCTCATTTGCTGTTCATCACCCCCCTGCCCCAAACTGTTAATGACAGCCAGATTTAAACACAGCTGCTCTTTCTATTGCAGAATGTAGCTGGGTTTCCCCGATCTTGTGAATGAGGTCATTGCATTTTTCTACAGTCAAATCGTGGCGTATAGACTATCCCTATTAATTAGTGTATAGCACAAGTCTAAAATAAAAAAAATCCCTGTTCACTCTTAACAGGAAAACCATGGTAATGTGTATACATCTCTCTCAGCACAATTATAGCTATATCACAGTTTTAATTCAGATGTGGACAGGGCTGTGCTTTTCATGGGTGTCCCCTACCCTAGCTTAATATGTTATTGTGACTCTTGAATTTCATACAACATAAAATGAATACCACCCTTTACTCAACTGCTGGGTCATCCAAAGCTGTAAAAATCCAGTCAGTTGTCCCATTGGTATTCACTGTTGTCAGCAGATCATGGAGCTGCCAAACAAATCCTTTTAAAAAATATTTTATTACAAAACAAAATCCACAAAATCTATCATACAAATGCAGAGTTTGTTAACTTTACAGTTATTTATACACAAAACTTCAAACAAAGGTATTGGTATCCTGAAGAAACATCACAACTTGCAATGTCACGAACTGAAAATGATTAATATTTAAATGGTTTATTGGCTTTGAAAGCCTTTCACATAAAGTAGTTTTTTGAAAGGCTAATTTGAGCTCTTTTTCATTATGTTAATGCTAGAAAACCATACTCTGCAGAATAATTTTTAATAATTAATTGGTTTCTGATTCAAGGACTTAATTTGTATGATATTAATGACAAAACATTTTAGTGACTACTTGAAAATGTTAATTTAATCAAAAATACCTAAAACAAACTATTGGGGTTTGTTTTAATTAACATCATGTATTTTAATAGATAGCATAACTCCATATTTATATAAAATTATGGAAATCTGACCTTACAAAAGGGGCAGATAAGTAGCTGAAACTCACTTTAAAAAATGCAACTGAAAAAAAAATCACAGAATATTACAAATTAATTACATTGATATTTTTGGAGCAAATATTTCTTATCAGAGTCCACATTAAGAAATACAAAATAAATTTAATTTTATTCCATAATATGGGCACATTCTGTTTGAATGAATGGGGCACAAAAGCACGCTGTTACACTATTTTGTAAAAACTAGCCTCTGGGGCACAATCAAGAAATGATACCGGGGCACTTAATTTAAGGCATTGTTTTCTCCCGGTCAATATGCTGAACTGTTTAAAATACCCAAGGCACTAAAATGTTGGTTTGGTTTTCTTTTGTGACGAATTCTACAAAATGATACAAATATAAAGCTACACTATGTAGATTGTTTGCAGAATACATATTTTAATATAAATATAAAAGATTGATGTGAGGGATTCTTTTTATCATAACAATTCTTGGTAATCTTTGTATATTCAGGTACATTTACATTAGCAGCAATTGCGGTATATTTAGATAAGATAATAAAAAGCTGTCTGGGTTAGATTTCTCTTTACAATGCCCTCCAAATTTCATGTACAACAGAAAAGCGCTGTTCCTGCTTTAAGCAATTTTACTTTATCTGCATGAGACTGATATATTCCATTTGATATCACAAATATTTTGTTTCTAATTGCAACCAAATACTTCAGTACATATTTACAGTGTTCTGCAAATACATTTTACAAATTAAGTTGGAGTACCTCTTCCTCCAACACACACACCAACACACACTGAAGAAGTACAGATGATCGCTGCACGAGGAGAGCATAGTATGTTTCTGATCTAGAGACAAGTGCTTCAGTTTGAGTATTTGATTTTCAGAAACATACAGTGCTGGTGAATTAGTCAGTCACCTATCCTAAGTTTCAGATTTGCTTTCTGTCTCTGAAAACACAATCCAGACATGTCTCCATATGTGATGGTCAATCTAAAAGTTCTGCTTGGGATTGATCAGTGAGGTCTTCAGTGCATTAGCAGTCTGTTTCTTTGCCCACTGAAATCAATGGTGCAGAATCAGGGCCTTAACTCCCCACTGAAATCAGTCAGGTTCAGGTCCTTGGTCATTACAGCTCAGTAATGTCCACGGACCACCTAAGAGTTGGCAGGGTATTGCCATGGGAGCTTGGAAGTAAATTTGGGATCTTTGGGCCTGGGATTACTGGATTTTAATTTGGGGGGGCAGAGGACTATTGTATCAGACTCATTTACACCAGCCCTACCCTTAGGTCCAACACAGACAAGGGGCGATGGGCTATTTCAGAACCTTCTCAGGTGAGGTCATAATGCCACAGAGCTGTTGGCCAGTCCCAAAAAAGAAAAGAATACTAGTTACAACAAGGTAGTTACAGAAAGCAGAGCAAGGAAACAAATTACAGGAGCTACACAATGTTTATGTATATTAGTATTCATTTCAGATACCTCTTACATTTTAAAATATAAAACTGATACCTTACTGTTAAGTAAAATCAGAATAATGACCCAAGGGTTTTTAATGTAACAAAATAACAAAAAGAAACCAAAATGCAGTATTTGCTATGTCTAAGAGACAAGCTGCATTACAATTCTTGGACATTTCACAGTGAGTTTTCTGTAGCCAGGATTATTGGTTATTCGGTGGCCAGTTAAACTTGCTTTTTCCGTAGACAAATTTTCTTTCAATCTTTTGTGTTCGAGACAAATTTTTACTGAGGAACATATTCAAAATTATTTAAACCTATAAACTGTTGAATAATTGACCCTGTAAACCACCGTCCCTCTTTGGCTGTGGCTTGCATACAATGCTTTGTCCAAATAAGGGTATTATTTATACTATGTCCCTCAGTCCTGCCTAACATCAAAAATGATATTTCAAATTCAGGGCTCCATGCCAAGCACTTTTGTGTGTTTTTAATTATTAGGAACATGCCTGCCTTCTGTTTTCATTTCCTGACGTTAATGGAGATCAGTTGTAGCTCAATTACAAGCACAGCTACTCACTTGGATTGGCTCAGTGTAATGCCCATCAGAGTAACTGGGATCAGAGGAGACTTTTCAAAATGCTCAGGGCAAATAAGAAGGGCAAATTATATCAGTGGTAATTGGTAAGTGCACTGGGACTCATACAACAGACTGTCAACTAAAGCCTTATCCTTACTGGGAATTTCAACCATGGGTGGTTGGCCACCCATCTAGCTGAACCATTATAAAGCCAATGTAAGCCACAATTTGCCCTGATGCACCGTAGCCTTGCTTGAAACGGGAGTAACTTTACTGGTGTAAGCCATGATTTATAGCAGCTTTGCCTGTCTACACTTTGGCATTACCCTGCTTCATCTATATCAACAGTTGTAACCAGGGCAAATCTCAGTGTAGCAACCCCATAAGATAGTTCCTTGTACAAGTGTAAATAGAGTCTGTCTCTCATTCTCTCTCCACTTTCCTAGTATACCTGTCTGTTAAATATGGCACAGGATTAACTATATCCTTTGCCCATTACTAGTTACACACCAGACACAGGTCTGTCTTAACTTAAACTGGCTGAAGTGCTAACATACTGCAACAGTGAATAATAATGATCACAAGGAAAATGAAAAACACCAGGCTAAATAGATTTAAGACCACAAATGCTCAAACTAAGGCAATCCAAATCCAATCATGCATCTTCCTGCAGATTTTAAGAGTTCTTTCTCTGCAAACCCTGTTGTCATCTTTCCCAAGGCACACTTGGTTGATAAAACTGGACATACAAACTACCAAAAAACACTCCGCACATTTTATTTTCTGCTTGGTCAATATCCAATGGCCATAACCAATTATTTACATTTAACAGTTTCTCTCCAGTTCTCTGTCAGTCTGATCTAGAGGAAAATAGCACCTGTTTTGATCAGTTGAGGCACCTGAAATTCAAAAGGCTGGAAGTAAATTCACAGGAACAAGCTGCATCGTATTTCCAGGAAGCAGGGGCCCCTCTTACTGAAATATGACATCTTTTCTAGGATACTGGCAGTGTGGGAACCCTGTGTAAGATGTACAGAGACTCCAGCAATTAGAAGTAATATGAATTTATAATAGAAGTAATAACAATCTATTTAAACAAAATGTTTAATTCTTAAAAAAGTTCTTTTTAGGATCAATAACTAAGCCCATAATAATAATAAAGCAGGGCAGGACTTCTAAAAACACAGTCTCAGATATTGACCATCATCCAGTGTCTCAGATAAGGTCATTTCTCAGTAAACAGGTCATCATAGCAAAAGGCTTTGCTCTTCCAACTGAAATTTAAAAGCTGTTTTCAAGCACTGTATAAGCTTTGTTTATTCATACATATCCAGAAGTGTTTCCCAGAGTCAGTTCTGAATTTGACCGTCAAGATAACTCAAAGTCTGAGCAAAATTCCTACAGTTTCCTTAAACTCAACCCCAAAGTTCACGATCTGAAAACTTATTTCTTATTAAGTGGAGTTAAGATGAAAAAAAATGTGGTTCTCTTTTTTAAATGAACAGTGGTTTATCAAAAAAATAATCCATGTAATCTTGCATCCAGCATCATCACAAGGATACAGGAAATGTGACATTGCATATTTCTAAGCAAGAGCTATAAAGTGACATTACTAAAATTATGAATTCATTAACAAATGAGGAACAATGAGCACACACACAAATATAGTGATGTGAGAAAAATACATAACTGGACTGTAGTGTCCAACTGGTGTAAGCTCTTCTTTAGATGAGGGATATTGTATGTAAAATATCCCATGGATTTCTATTTACAATTTAGTTGACTTAAACATGGTGACATGAAATTTGATCCTCATTCAGCCAAATAGCACACACCATTTTCCAGAGATCTGCCAAGAGTCACTCTAAGGTTAATGGACACTATGACCTCCTCTCTCCTGACATACTGCAGAACAGCTAACGTTCATGGAAAAATCCATTTTGTAGTGTTTTTAGTATAGGGTTGATCTGCAAAATTAAACTCTTAATACTTTGCTCTGTTTTTCTCCATGCAAACAAAGGGCCTCTTCTCTGAGCTGAATCCAAATCAGAGAGGCTAAGGATTTTACAAAGCTAACAGACCCAAGCTCCTTCTCAGACTTTTAATAAAATGACAGTCACAGTGAGCAAAATTCTGTTCTCGGATCCATGTGGATAGGAAGAACAGACAGTGAGATCTGAGAATGTAGCAGGATCAGAATGTTTGGAGTTTAAATCCACACTGAGGATGCAAGTGAAGAATTTTGGCCCTTAGTTGGAGGATTCCCCTCCCTCTTGCTCACTGGGTCTCTCTATTGCTCTCGGTGGGGGGCGGGAAGGAGGGGAGCTTGCTAAAATAAAAATCCAACTTGAGAGTTCAAAAACGAAAAGGTTTCATTTCTGTCAATGCTGTTAAGTCTGTCAGAGGCTGACTGCACCTGTTCTTCAGCAGCTGTAAAAACAGGTGCAGATCTGTATTATCCAGTTTTTTTCTCAAGTGTCTTGACTACATGTCCACATTATGGCTGCAGTTGTAAGGACAGTTTCTAAAAGCACTGTGCAACAGCAGAGCCCTTTGATTATAGCAAGGAGAAATATAGTTCATGTCTGTAAGTTTGGTAAAAGGAACTGATAGCCGCCCAGCTAGCAGCTTGTTAAGTCAGTGGTTCTCAAACTTTTGTACTGGTGCCCCCTTTCACACAGCAAGCCTCTGAATATGACTCCTCCCCCCCATAAATTAAAAACACTTTTTTATATTTAACACTATTATAAATGCTGGAGGCGAAGCGGGGTTTGGGGTGGAGGCTGACAGCTCGCGACCCACCACGTAATAACCTTGTGACCCCCGAGGGGTCCCGACCCCCAGTCTGAGAACCCCTGTGATAAGTGCTACGTGTTAAATGCCTGAAACAGAACTCTTTTGTGGTGTTGTCTTGGCATTACAGCAGTTTCTACAACGTGAAGAGTTAATTTTAAAAAAGAAAAAAAATTAAAAAGTCCTTATTTTTATTGCCTTTTGGCAAAATTAAACTCATTTTTTAGCAAATTTTCATAGGACCATGACTAAATCACATAAGTTATAATGTGTGTGGGTTGTTTGCTTGTGTTTGTTTGTGGGTTTTTTTGTTCTACCTCTATACATATTTAGTTTCCCACATATTTAATCTTAAAACTTTCCTATTGAAATAAATATGAGCTGGCATGTTACTGGAACACCACACTCTGGGATCCGGACATCTGGAACTAGGGTAATTCGCTGAGCTAAATACAGGGGCAGGAGCTATATATACAGAACTTACTATAAATTCCAGACTTCAGAAACAGGTGATGGAACTGCTACCATTTTTCAGGAAAGAGGAGACTAACTTAGCTATAACAGACCTTTCCTGGCTGACCCCCACAATCTCTCTAGGAATGGCTCTGTGGTCCCATGCCCACCTAGAGTGAAGTGGCTGCTAGGGAATGATGGAGGAGCTTGTTTTACCACGTCGAATTGGAAAGAGTGACTAGTGCTGAGCGAATAGAGTGCAAGGTTAAAAATCTTGGCCTCTTTTAGTGCCTGGGTTCCTCTGGGAAGCAACTGGCTTGTTTGCAAACTGGAACATTCAGGAGGGAGGTTTTTGTTTGTTTGTTTTTCATTCAACTTTGTAAACAAAAATATAATTTGGTTATTAATTTTTTGGCAGTGAACAAATTATTTTTTTTGAAACAAAATTGTTTTTTTCTTTTTTGAATAACCGCAAGACAAGTTTGGTCATTCAGCCTCTCAGCTTCTTTTTAGCATGCCCCTCCCAGGATCCTCTTTTTTTGTTTTTGTTTTCCCTTCAGTGTCACACTGACATACATTTTACAAGTTTCAGAGTAGCAGCCGTGTTAGTCTGTATTCACAAAAAGAAAAGGAGTACTTGTGGCACATTAGAGACTAACAAATTTATTTGAGCATAAGCTTTCGTGAGCTACAGTTCACTTCATCGGATGCAAGTGAGCTGTAGCTCACGAAAGCTTATGCTCAAATAAATTTGTTAGTCTCTAAGGTGCCACAAGTACTCCTTTTCTTTATACATTTTACAGCATTAAAAAGGGGACTTAAAAAAACCCACAAAGGCTCAGCATCCTCATCTTTTCCTCCCCCCTCCCCCAGTCCCTTGGAGAGCAAATCAGTTTCCTGACTTCAATTTAAAGAAGGCAATTATGGCACAAAAGAATGGAAATTAAATTAAAAAAATCAAATTTATAAATATTCTTCCACTGTACACATCTTCACAGCCCCACCCCACTCATTTTTATTCACATTTTCTTTTTTTAAATTCCCACCCCTATTTATTTTTAAAATCATAAAATATATTTTAATCTTTGTTCATATTTAAAAATATTTACAGTAAAAGACAAGTTCCTTCTGTTAAGGTCATGAGGAGTCTGTACAAGGAGATGGCGGAGGGGGGTAGAGGTGAAAGTAGCTTCGCTCTGTGGCAGGAGATGGAGGGCAGCTTTCTTCTGCAGACATGTACTGGCTGCGAGGCGTGGGGGGAGGGGGATAAGGGTCTGAGTCTGAATTTAGATCTATGTAGTATTTGTTGGCCTTCCACCGGCTTGTGGTGTAGTCGCTGTCGCACACATCTGTGCTGCATGGTGTCGTGGGCGGAGCTATCCCTCGTATAAGGTAGGGTCTGAAAAGTTAACAGCTCAGTATTAGTAGTGTTCAAATGTCTTAAAAAAATACTTTGCATGAATTTTAAATACAGGTGAAAGGTGCTGGAGTGAAGACCTCCAAAGCACAGGTGTTACAGATGGGATTTTCAAAGGAGCATCAAGAAATTAGGTGCCACAAACTAGAACCACTTCTCTTGTTTTACACAGGGTGCTGAACTGTCGTCAGGTGATACAGTCTATTTTGGCTGGATTATAACCAGCAACCTAGCAGTGAAAAGCTCTAAACCCCATTTCTACTGCCTCAACCAATCACTCACAGAATGTTTTCATTTTTCAGAAATGAACAAATAAAGTGGATATAGTAACAAGAGTGACCACGGTCTGACATGCCATTTGATCAAAGAGGGAAAAAACAACCCCTTTTTCTCCTTTAAAAGATAAAGCTTTGAACAAGATTGTTTTTTTCCTAGACACAAAACCAAAGAGATCTCAACCTAAGAAAATGCCAAGCTTTCCATCTGATCAGTACCTGTAAGATCTTGTTGTTGAAGGAATGTTTGAGGAATAGAACATCTCTGTGTTATATAAAGAGCGATCAGTGGCTGGGGAAGGAGGTGGATTCAAAATCTGTGGATGTTAAGAACAAATAAGGCAGAGGTTCAGTTTAATTCATTATGGAACAATACTTAGAAAGAGAGCGAAAAACAGTATAAAAATATCTCCCATAGGTTGCTATTATCTCACCCATAGTTTAGCCTTCTCTCCTTGTTTTTACATGTAGCTTCATAAAGATTCATAGATTTTTTTTTTTTTTTTTTTTTAAGGCCAGAAGGGTTCACTGTGATCTTCTAGCCTAGACATAGCACAGGCCACAGAATTTCAGCCACTGATTCCTGCAGCGGAGGGAGTTACGGTTCCCTACTACGTAAATTAGAGGTTAAGTGCCTTGTCCAGTGCTACACAGGAAAGCTATGATGGAACTGAACCCAGTTTTCCAGAGTCTCCACCTAGTGCCTTCAAGAGCTTCCTTTATTTATGAACATAAACACAGATCTCTTCCTTGTCAGACACTAATGGACCTGGAGCCTCCTCCACCCCCACCCCTTACCCTGTCCCAATCAATGCCACATCCAGAAGCTTGAGTTCCTTTACTACGACTAGTTCACTCCATGTTTTCCCGGTAACTTTTTTTACTACTATTTTTAAATCACACCAGTTTGATGAGGTCAGCAATGCAAAGAAGCTATTAGCCATGAATGCTTAAAATCTCCCCCATCCTGCACCCAAAAAAATGACTAATTGTTGGCAGCCCTTAAGAAAAAAGCATTGATTATGCTTCAAGTTTAAGTGGAAACTCGCAGTGGAAATCCCCACTCCACCCTTCCTCCACATTTTTGTTTTTTAAATATTCCAGTCTATTCATTTTTTAAGAGAGGAACAAAGTGAACAGTAACACTTCATGTATTTCATGTTCTTTCTAGCACAGTTCAATTGAACAACAATAGTAATGGGTACATCCTTGCCTCCCAGTGGAGTGACATGCATAAATCACTGATCAGCAAGATGAGAATGTGCCGCTAGGTATTCATTACCATCTTCGATATACACCCAATCCCTCCTCCCCCGCTGTCAGTGGAAAGAGAAATGTGATCTTCAGCACTAATAAAACACAGATAAAATGATAACACTTTGTGCCTTTCATCCAAGGATCTGAAAATTTATAAATATCGTGTTAAACCTCCACATCCTTATAAAGTAGGCAAGGGATCACTTCAGTCACCACTAAAATACAGCTACTTCTGGGGTAAAAGGAAGCAGTTCTTTAGCACTGCACCACAGGGAGATAAGGAATGATGTATCCACTGAAACAGCACATTTTATTCGAGCAGATTTACATATGTAAACCATTTACGTTTTTAATCAGTAGGTTACACCCATGTGTGCACCATTTATCTACCATACAGTTGACCAGCAAATCCTGGTGGTTTTCCTTCCTCCACTAATATTGAATTAAAAGGGCTGCTATGTTGGAGTTCCAAATATCTTTACAGACTCTTGACTCACTCCTTTGTTGGCCTAGTGAGTGACGAATGAGGAAAAGAAATCAAGCCAAGGTTTTCTGTATTGCAGGAACCAATAGACCAGACTGTTCAGTTGTATTCACAATGTTCCCTCACCTATCTACCCCCTTAAAAATTAAGAAATAAGATTATAGTTACTGCTAGACACAAGAACAATATATACTGGCTTCCAAATTCTTTTTGATTTATTATAATGTATTAACTTTTTAATCTAAAAAGAAAAGGAGTACTTGTGGCACCTTAGAGACTAACAAATTTATTAGAGCATAAGCTTTCGTGAGCTACAGCTCACTTCATCGGATGCATTTGTTGGAAAATGCATTCCAACAAATGCATCCGATGAAGTGAGCTGTAGCTCACGAAAGCTTATGCTCTAATAAATTTGTTAGTCTCTAAGGTGCCACAAGTACTCCTTTTCTTTTTGCGAATACAGACTAACACGGCTGCTACTCTGATAACTGTTTATATGTAAACATGTGTACATCCCCCTCCCTTTACAGACTTATTTGGCTCTCAACTGCAGTATTGGACCATCTTAATCATTTTTGTCAAAGTACATCTAATGCTTATAGAGCTGGCTCTGAAAGCTATTGCTTGCTCAGTGATGCTGAGAAGCAGCAAAACAACTGTACAACAAGATGTTTGTGCAAATAACCTCCTCTGCATCCCTCTCCCATAAGTCACCAATGCCCCTTCCTCATTGGGTTTTATCATGCATCTCTCCCTTTTCATTTCCTAACCTCTACAGGCTTATTGCCTCACTTATGGAAATTTGGTTTAGGGACTAAGAATCTCATTTTCCAGCAGGGAAATCTTGTAAAATCCAGAACCAGACACCTGAAAAACCACAAAACATTTTAAACTTCAGACACATACAGTGGTGCCACTTTGTTTTTCTGGTGCTTGCATTTGGTTTTCTGAATTGAAGTTGAACACTTTGGATAAATAGTGAGCCAAGCTTAGATTTTGAGTGTTTTCTTCCGCCCAGCTGTGTTTTGTTTGTTTTCTCACTCCTGTGCATGCTTGTGGGATTATGCAGTGCCAAACATCATCAGGTCAGTGACAGAGTTCACCAGAGACAGAGGACGAGATATTTACAAGTACTCAGGTGGTAAGAACACCCATATAAAAAAAAATGCACAGGAATGTCCTGGAAGAGCATCTTTTTAATAATAAAGATAAAGGTAAAGACCACGAGCACAATGCAATGCTCACTGGAATAAATGGAAGCCATTCTATTGAATTCAGTGAGCATTGGATTTCCCCACTGCTAAATGACATCATCCAAGAAAGTCTTTGTTAGCATTTCTCTAATAGCACAAGTTTTAATCTGTCCATTTTTTGGACAGAAATGGGAGGCCCTTTATTTCCTGTTGTTTCCTACATTTTCAAGACTTACCTGTGGGTAGAAAGTGGCTTTAGTGCTCGTTGAACTACTAGAAGAGGCTCCAGTAACATGGTTTCTGTCATAGAGAGGGGCACCGCTACTTCCTCCCATGAGGCTCATGGAGCTAATCATAGACTTTCCACAAGAGATGCCTGCATGGAACCAGAACAAGACAGGGATACATGATTAGGTAGCTACAATCTTATCTGCCATTGTAATTGGAGCCAGATCCTCAGCTGATGTGAATCAATGTAGCTCCATTAGCCCTCATTGTCTGAGAAAGTAGTCTTGTTAATTTAAAGCTCATTTACTTTCCTTATTAAGAACAAAATCTTTCTTCTGCTATCAGCCGAGAGTACAACTCCATTTTATAGCTTCCTCCTCAAGTCTTCTTGCCAATGCATGGATTACTTGGTTCATGATCCTCTACTTTGAAAGTTACAATGTCACAATCCAAAGTCACAACTTTAAAATAAATTAATTCAATGTATCACTCACTGTTGCATTGAGCTAGTGACTGACAGCAACTGGACAATAAAGGAGTCTCCCCATGAGGGCTGGTTAAAAAGTTTTCTGTTTAAATTGTTTTTTGACCAAAAATTGGGTTTTTGAAGACTTTTTTTTTGCAAGGAGCATCTGCTTTCTTACAGAAGATTTCAGTATTTCATAGAGAAAATAAAAGCTTGACAACCAAAAGATTTCTATTTTGGATATTTTGCCCTAAAAGCTACATTTTCCATGAAAAATATTTACAAAAGCAATTCCCCCCCCAAATTTTGTCAACATTTTCCATGGGAAAAAAAATTCTGACTAGGTCTTGTCTGCATAAAAATTCAGAGGACTGTTTTCATAGTGGGTATATGGTACAATATCAGCCTCTTCGATGATCAGGGAAACATTTGGTTTAGAAGTTATTTGGGAAGGTTTTGCCACCCATGAAGTGCCCATGGAAAACATGGTGTTTCATTCATAGAGATGCAGCCTACACAACTTACATTATTTTGACAATCAGATCGTATCCAGTGGCATGTATCCCTTTGGGAGCTGTTATGCTCTCACAGCCCATGCTTCCTTCTTCCTGCATAGTTCCAACATCTAGGGGCAGAGTCTCTCTTGGTATAAATGGTCATAGCACCCCTGGCTTCAGTGGAGCCAGGAATTAAACCTAGGGGTATGTCCTCACTAAAGAGTTAGCCCAGGTGATTAGCACCTGGGTCTGAACACTTGGGTTTGCCTATTCCAGGTATAAGCAGTCACACTGCAAAGCCATATCTAATTTACTGTGTCCTCATTGGGGCAGCATTTGCCTGTCTCTAGAGGGCTTCTGGGGGCATATCCTGCAGTTCTACGTGCTGTTGTGAGCTCAGCAGCTCTGCTATTCTTTCACAGTGAATTGTGGAAGAACTTGTCTGTCCTTCTGGGGACCCAGGGCAATTGTGGGAAGGCAGTAGGGGGCTATCAGCACTCAAGTGATTTAGGCTGAGTCCTCACTGTAAAGCGGGTGGGTTATCAGTCTGAGTGGCAGTGGCGCCTGGGCTCTACACCTCCAGCTGGTCCAGCTAGCCCTGGTTTAAATACCATCAAACTTGGGTAAGAGCGTTGTAGAGGCAACAACCAAGAACATACCCATAATCTCCATAGTAACTATTAAGGGGAAGATAAAAAAAAAAATTAGGCACCTCATGGAATTTTCAAAAACACCCAAGTGTCTAACTTCCACTGAAAGAAACCTATCTGCATCTTTTGGCACCTGAAAACTTTTGCAAATGTGGCCCAATGGGCAGATAAGCACCGAAGTCCCACTGAAAGTCAATGGACGTTTGACATCTAACGTGCTTTAGTGCCTACAAAAAAGAGCCCCATAGTTAGTATCCTGTGAAAATAAAATCCAGGTAACATAATATTGCTGATGAAATGCAGGGTCCTTACCGTCCTTACCAGTAAAAGTGCCATGCTGAGAACTCCCTGGAGCTATAAAATTAAGAGGGACATGAGGGGTTCCGCTGACATATTCATGCGGAAAAGGTCCATTGGGTCCAGCATAGCGCTGACATACCACTCGCTGGCAAACAAAATACATTCCTCCCATGACCAAAAGGGACAGTATGATACCAATGACAGGTCCAATAGCACTAACGTGGGGTTGAGGTTCATCTGAGGATGTGTTTTTTTCTGAGAAAAAAAAAAAAGAAAAAAAAAGAAAAAAAATTCATTACATTGATGTATATGATGCTGCTCCGGAAAAACCTTCATACTTGCTCCTAAAACCACGGGCCAGGGGAAACAAGATAGATGGATCATACTATCATTCACACGGTGCACTATGCAAATATTTACATTACACTCTCTCTCTCCCCCACACACACACTCCCTCAGCCTTCTACATTCTGAATTATCGAGCAAGATTTTACATCTCCTCTCCTCCACATATAGTGATTAGGGACCTTCTGACCTCACCTACACTCTGCCCTCTAAAAATGTATCAGAAGCTACGTCTAACTAATTTTTAAAACTGACTAGATTTCAAGCTGAAAGAGTTCCTTTAAAACATGAGACTTTTTCGCTGTTGTAACAGCTTTGCCCACCATCCCAAAATATGTGACTTTCTGACTGAAATAGCCAACACACTAAAATGTATTAATCGGTATCATTAACTTTCAGAGTTAACAATGTGTTCTCGAGGCAATGGCGGGGCATTTCACATCTCTCCTTAAATTAATCCTGCACTGGGTCACATCATTGAGTCAAAGACCTATGGCCGGATCTGCAGCAGCGATGTAATCAGGAGTTGAATCTGCTCAGCAAACTCTGAAGTCTTTTTTAATTACATGAAATCTTAAATTCTGCAGAATCTCTTATGTGGCCACGAGAGAAATGCTAGCATGGTGTGCCAACAAGTACAGGCTGAATCAAACCCATTCAGCAATCTGATAAAAATTCTTGCCCTGCTTTATCATTTGTCCTATTCCATTTGGCAAATCAATTTTTTTTAAATCCTTCCTGCATTTTGAATGCAGCTGAGCGTAACAGAACTATTCTGATTTAACAACTACTGCAGATTATATTATCATCTCATCATGTCATGATAAAAGGATCTTCATGTTCCACCATCAATGACTGATGTCAGCACAGCTCAGGGAATAACATGTTAGTGTAACCATTGCTTCAGAGGCAGTAGGTGAGGGAAGTGTACTCTCCCCTCCTCCCCCCATGGTGTTTGTGTATTTTTAATTTCTTTGATGCAGCCAAAGTTGGGGTCAGACCCCAAGCTTGGGCAAATCAAGGTAGTACCACTGAAGACATTTGTGTTATCCCCAATGTACACCAGCGGAGGATCGATCCAGCCTTCAGTATTAGAGTTTGAACCATTCTACCTATCAGATGATCATTTTAAAGGGGCACTCAACTGGATTTGTTTTAAAACGGCCAATTAAAAAAAAAATCCAGTTTTGATAAAAGCATCCTTTGAACACTAAGTCCTGAATTTTTAAAAGATTTTTTTTTTTTTGGTTCCCCTGATGGACATTTTTCATCAAGCAAGAAACTAACTGAGGATCTGATTGCAGGATCAGGGCCTTGTGTATGCATCCTTGCAATTGCATGGAGACCAACTGTGGCTGTGCAGATTTAATTGCTGGACCAGGGCCTGAGTGCAGGAAAAAAAAGAAAACTGGCTATACATAAGATGCTGTCAAATGCACAAAAAATCTTTTTACTATTATTAAGGAGGAGGAATTGGGTGAGGGCTGCAAGAAGGTTAAAGAGGCTAGAGAAGAAGGGACAATTGGGGAATAGGAGAATATTCAACCTGAAGTTTCCAGGGTATAAGTTTGCAAATGAATTCATCTTCTATTGCTCTTCTCCTCTCCTATGCCAACCACCTTTCCTGCTCCCACTTTCTTTTCTCTGCTAATGAGGCTTCTCCTACATTCCCAGCCTTCGCTTGCCCCATCCCCTATTGTGCTTTTGAAGAGCGCCCTCCCATATGGGTCGAAAGCCTCATAAGCCCAGCTCATCCTTCCAATGCTGCCCCCTACTCTCACCTGTTCAACATGCTATTAGCCCTCACCTCTTAGTCCTGGTTGCTAATGAAACATGCCTCCCACTGCTGGTTCCCAGCATGAGGAAGGGTAGGTCAGGAACCAATCAGAAAGGGATGGGATGTGTAGGAATAATGCAGGCTAGGGGAGGAAGGAGTGAGGTACCCCGGCCTGGCTCCTTCTCCCAATCACTCCTCCCCCACCTGGCACAACACCCCTTATCAGCTCCCTCTCACACTTGAGAAACTTGCCGATCCCCAACATATTAAATACCTGGCCATTAGCCAGCCCCGTAAGATTTACATTCTTAGATGCTCTGTAGCATTTTCTATATAAACTCGGTGACTGATTTTGTTTGTTCATATAAGATTCCCAGAAGAGCGGCGTTCCTGCTTCTATCCCACAGCAGCACTTCAGAGTGAGGAGCTGCAACCGTTCAATTAAAACAGCCCCCTTTGTAGCAGAAAGTGGCTGTCCTTACTCCTCCCTGCTATTCAAAAGCTTTATGAGCTGTATGCCCAGGCATGGAAGGTGGGGGTGGGATGGGAAAAGGGGGGGCAGTTTTGGGCAGAACAGATAGGAATTTGCATTATGCCTTTCATGCTTCTCAAAGCATTTGACAAAATAATGGGCCAACTACAACTAAGGGCAAATGGAGTCGTCATCATAGGCTCAGCCATAACTCACACACAGCTCTGGTAATAAGAACTTCCGATTACATTTCAGCCAGGAAATCAAGGTCTCTCCTATGCTCTCTTGTCCCATATTCAATGTACCTTGCTGGATTACAACACAGTCATCTCTTGAGATAATTAAAGCTTGGATCTTGTAATGTAGATGAGGCTAAGCCTTGTTTTAACAGTGTTCCTGAACTGTGCAG